>NC_046683.1:54446049-54749080 GCF_009870125.1 Drosophila pseudoobscura
TTAGGCAAAGATTTCACTTCAGGCGGAGCCTTCTTGTGGCTTGTGTGTGTGTTTTTGGGCTTTGGTTAAGCTCCTTTTTGGGGGCGAGTAGGATGGATGATTGTCGTTCGGTAACACAGATTTACAGAGCCAGGACGAATCTTTCTATCGTTAAAAGCCATAAAAATCGCCATTAAAACACACACACACACTCACCCAAAGGCCATAAATGTAGCTCAAAATGTATCCAGATTATGTGTGGTATAAAATGCGAGTACGAGTATATATTACAATTGCCAGGCGAGATGTATATAGAAATGGGTACACCGCATTAAGTAAAGGATTCAATCCACGACTCAGTCACGACACGCTCAAGAGCTAAGAGGAAAAACTCAGCCAAAGCCGCAGGCCAAAAAAAAGGAAAAATAAGTCGAGAGGCAAACACACATACACTGAGAGAGACGGGGGGTTGGGGTTGGGGTCGGGGGGGTGGACTGACGTTGCCTTCACTTGTTTATTCTCTGCAATCAAACAGGAATGGAATTCTTTTGACATCCAGTGAAAGGAAAGCGTGTTGGCCCCAGCCCAGAGACGGGTGTATGTGTGTGTATCTGTGTGTGTGCCCCCGTGTGACAGATGCTCTCTCCCGTGAGTGTATGTGTGCGAGTGTGGCATTCCAGCGCTTGGGCTCATAAAAAATAAAACGGCTAAAGTGAAACAGTTGAAGACAAGCTAGAAGCCGACGACAACACCGAGGACAGAAGACAGAAGACCGGAGACAGCAACAGCGACAGCGACAGTGAGGAGGTCGCTGCTAGAGCTTCTGCCATGGAATTTATTTCATCAAGGAGCAGGATGGAGGAGCCTCCCACTTCCCACTTCCCACTTCCCACTTCCCTTCCACAGATCCATCTGCGATGCGATTAAGTAGGTGTAGACACATTGTCAAGGCTGGGCAGGGACAACAGTTGAACGGAGACGAGAGTCAACCGATTAGGAAGATTGAGTTCGCTGCCAAAGGACTCTGTGGCTGAATTACGAATTTAAGATGCAGAGCAAAGCATATTGCCACCTCGCTGTGCTCGGTCTCGGGCTCTGGCTCGGGGTTAAGCTGTTGGGGTAACCGGCTTAGTGGGGAAACGGATATCTCCACCAGTTCTCTATTTGCTACACATTTTTATTTGTATTTTTTAAGGAAATGAAAAAGTAGGCTTGTGGGTCTTCGGGTCATTCGGTTTTTCCTGTTGAGTTTCTTTAACTCTCAAGGCTATCCAAGGGTATTTAAGAAAGTAGGAGAATGTCCATTCGGTGCACAGGATTCGCCGAGGCCACCCATTGATTGGAGCCACGTTTTTAATAAGTGCAGAGGCAAGGGTAGGAATTCACCAACTGTTTAATATTCACTCTAATCACAGCTGGTTTTTAGGCACTAGCACTGGCAATCGTTGCATCGGAAACAGGTATTTCTCAACTATAATCCCTTGGCGCTGGCCTCATCTCTGGAGTTGGTGCTGCTGCTCCTGATCCTGCTCAACGTCGACTGCCAGAGTCTGGCACTTGGCGACCGACAGTATCCTGGACTGACCAGCTCGAACCAGACCAGAAGTTTTACTCTATGTACGCTTGGCGTCCGCAGTTCCGACCCAGTGCCTTCGCACTCCCAGCCGTCGCTATAGGCCTTGTATCCTGCTTCAGCCGATCCAGCTTGATCGCCAAGCCGGGCTGCCAGAGAGCACCGAGAGTCGCTCCGTCCACAAATGTCCCGTCTGTTTGGGGCCTGTGCAGGCACCACCACCTGCCCCCACAGGCGTTTATCGACAAAGCATTGTCTTAGAATTTATATATGATTGTGCAATTGGAAAGTAAATTTATGCCCAGTTTGGCATCGATATTTCTCGCCTAAGAAACTGTCGAAAGGAGAGGAAAATGGGCAAAACTTGTTGGTCTTTTAATTGTTTAAAAGCACTTGTCATGTTCTAGTCTCTTCTATTTTCAAATGAAATTTTTGCTATTATTTTGACACCCAAAAGTAGGCGCCCTGGCGCATATTGCGCATACGACCTGTTGAGGGGGTGGCCACTGGGTTAGAGTCTGCCCGTAAAATGCAACAAAATATATAAATATGTGGAGGAAGCAATGCCATGAAGTACCTGCCACCCATGCCACCGGCTGCAACATTTTAAATTGCATCCTTCGGTGGGGCGGGGTACAAGTACAAGTAAAAGTACGAGTACAACAAGCTTTTTACGCTCAGTCGTGCGCTGCATGCCAAGAATGGATAGCAGAAAGGAGTAGAAGCAGTTGCCGTAGGAGGAGCGGAGAATGTCCTGCCCAGGGATGGCAAACCGTGCGATTTGTGTGGCAAGCCTTGGGAATGGATGCTGGCTGCACCGCATCATCGCATCCGACAACTTGTTCCATGGATTAGTGTCCACCCATACTCGCATATTCAAGGATGTTCCGGTTCGCTTTCAGTTTCGGAATTCGTTTGCTTTGTTAATTGGCAAACATCTCTGTCCAGGGCCGGTCCAGGTCCGGCCACAAGCTTCTTCGATCAAAGTAATCAACACCTGACACAAAACGAATAAACGTGCTCCAGATCCCAAGCAAATTGGAGACAAAACAACGCAACGGAAACGGAAATGGAAGTGGAAACGGAAACAATGAAAGTGTTCGCAAAAAAAAAGGAAAGAAAGTGGAAATGGAATCGGAATGGGGAAAAATTGTGCCCTGGCAGAGCGCATTAATCAAGGTGCAGTCAATGCGAACGAAGCGATGCCTCCTGGCCATGTGGCTGTGGCAATGGGTATGCCAAATTGGCAACAGACGTTTAAGGTAATAGACGTGCCATCGCCCAGAGACGACAAAGACACACCGGGGCACGGCACGGCACGGCACGTACATATTCCTTCAGTTTCTATAGCAGGACGCGATGCTTCTTTGGCCTGTCCTTGGCACGATGCTCGTAAATAATGGCCTGGCTAAGACAAAAGGCTAAGACTAGTCTGTCGTTGTCATTTGCAGGCACACATCCAGAACTTATTTCTCTGCTGTTTCTCCACTGTTTCTCTGCTGTTTCTCTACTGTTTCTCTGCTGCTTTTCAGCACTACCAGGTTTTTCAATTTTCTGCTGATGACTATTTTTCCCGGCCACCTTCGTTCGGGCCCTGGGGGCTGGGCGAGGGGGCGGGCATGCCAGTCAATCAGCTGTTCGACCCCAAAACACTTAAGCTTTCAATTTCGGTAATGGCCAAAATAGTTCGTGCCTTGTGTTTCCCTCTTCTAAAAGCTGTCTGTCCTAGAGCTATTTTTGCTATAAAGGTGTGTGTGTGTGTGTGTGTGTGTGTGTGCTCCAAGAGAAGGAAAATCTAAATTGGGAGGAAAGCTTAAATTTAGATATATATTTTTATAGGGCAACCCGATAATAGTTTTTGGAGCGGCGTTTGCGGGAATATTGATTGGGGAATATTCAGATCTGAAAACGATTAGGAAAAATCTCTGCCACAAGCAAAATAAAAAATCCCACAATTCTGGAAATCTCGAATCGTAATATGCATATTTTAGCAATAAAAAAAAAGAACAAAAATCTGCTGAATCTGGAAGCTCTGGGACGCATATTGGGAGGGCACTGTCAAAGCAATTTGCATATATATTTTCCTGCTTTCCATGCCTTTATTTTCGGGGCTCTCCCCCGCAGAGAGGATGGAGGGTGGGGGATGGGTCACGGCATTATTGTCATCATCACCTACGACCCTCACGGCGTGCAAGCGGGCGGGCATCATGGCTGAGGCATGGCTATGGGCTATGAGCATTTCATCTTCTGTGTTGAGTGGCATAAATCTCATATTGAGCGAGACATGTGGTACATGGTGGGCGGGGCGGCGGGGGGTGGGATGGTCGGCTTAGATGATAAATGCAAAGTCATGAGCACTTTGAATGGGGAATGGTGTGCCCGCATAATAAGCCAGGCAGTCGGCAAAATGCAGAGGCAGGCACAGATACGAATACATCTGCAGATACCGCTGTAGATGTAGATGCCCTGCAGATACAAATGCTTCTACGGAGGTGTGTGGAGGTGTGTGGAGGTGTGTGTGTGCTCCTGGGAATTTCTCATTTCGCATGCAAGTTGCATTCATTTGAATTTCCATTCGTCTGATTCGCTTCGGTTGGCGGCTGTTTTCACACAAAGCTTGTGCGAGTCTTAATGGAAATGTGTGAGAAGGTCTACAGTCTTTAAGAGCTTTTAAAGTGTCTTGAGTTTCGAACAATCGCACTGATTTCCCGCAAATGACCCCCAATAAAACATCAAACACCAGGCACCGTACACGATACTGATAGCCCATCCATCGGGCTAGATTTGTTGGATCTTTTATTGCCAAACCCATTTATTGGCAAACAGTGGGGTCTGGGGGGGTTGAGGGGGTTGGGGGGTTTGTTTATCACACTGCTTTCCACAGTCGAATCAATTTACAACACTTTTCAGTCAATCACAAACCAATCAGTGCGCAAAATATGAGCGCAATCACATCAAGCCAGGCCAATTGTGGCCCAATGGGTCTACTGCAGTAAAAACTTGCCACGGCACTGCGAGAAAAGCTATTGCAAGTTCAAAGGAAAATTCATTGAACCGAGCCCCAGCCCGAAGCAATTTCTCTCAGTGCTAGGATGGAGGCTCACTTGGGATGCTTTGCGGCCTCGTTGGCGCCATCAACAGGCCGGCAGTCGGGCAGGCGGGGTGCTCCAGTGCTCCAACTGAATCAACAGCAATAGCAGCAGCGCCAGAGACGAGTGTAGTGTGACAGTAGGGTGACAAGAGGAGGAGGGGGAGGCAGGAACTTGGGGTGGGGCAGAGGGTATTCGTATGCTGAATGCCGATTCATCGACACTTTTTCATTGAATTCAATTAAAAGCAAAATTGAAAATTGAAATTCAATTAAGATGCTATAAATACAGTGGGCAGAGAGAGAGGGGGGGGGAGGGTGTGAATGGGAATAGGGGAGGGGGAGGGATCAGAGGCGGCCACCACCCCAAACACCCATCCACACTCAATCCAATGATGACAGATGGATGCTGCGAGTGGCTGAAAGAGATTCCGAATGGATCCAGGATGCTAGAGCATTTGTATTGGTAATGGGTGTGGGTGTGGGTGTGGGTGTGGGGGTATGTATGTGTGTGTATGAGTAGGGGGATTGTAGGGGGATTGGATCGTATAATATGTTGCAGAGCTTTTTCCATTTTCTTGCCTCCTCTGGCATTTAATGGGCCATCAACAGTTTGCTCAGGCAACTCTTGGATGTCGCATGTTGGTATATTAATGACAAATAAATTGATGCTGCAATCAATCATGAAGGAGCCCGCCATATGCGGCTACCAGCCAACAGCCAACAGCCAGCCTAATGAGGACCGAGACTACAACTCTCTAATCCGATTAGCGTCTAATAATGTCTAATAATGTTGCGGGGGGAAGGAGTATTGATGAGAAAAACATAGGAGAGTTCATCAATTTAATATACTTTAAAAACATTTTTAAGACAGAACTTTGAAGTTGGAAAACTGTGATAATTTGCACTTGATAAAGCTGATAAATCCCCCAATTTAAAAGAGCTTCAAAAATTCCACTTGATTGGGGAAGCATCAGGCATTAGTTCGGGGTAGCAACAGCTGCTTTCAATTAGAGCCAGGCCATCAAGAAAGGCCATAACAAGGAAACTGGCGAAAGTGCAAGAAAAGGCTAAGGAAAACGACTTTGGCCAACAACTTTCTGTGCAGTGAAAGTTTTTGCAGGCTGGGCGGGGGCCGTGGGAATTGTCGCACAACTTTCTTAAAGATGAACAGTACTTTCGACTGACCAAAAAAAAAAAAAGCAAACCCAAAGAACCAAAGTTAGCGGCGATTATCATTGATTGGGGTGGGGGGGGGTGGGAGTTGGGGCATGCCTTACATTTTAAAGAGTTTTTCTTTGTTCGAAATCTGAAAAGTTGTAAGCGTTTTTTGTCAAACATTTGTATGAATATTTATTTTGGATGCCACACCGACGGAAGTGCACTCTGGGCAAATGCTGCTTCTGTATATCGCTGTACTGTGGCAGCATTTTAATAGCGTTTTACACGATCATGTCGGGCCTGCTGAATGCGGCCACCCTGGCCGATGACATTATCTTCAGGAAAAGTAAGCATAAGGATATCTCTCTGCCAAGAATTCTCTCTGTCACACTCTCTGCTAGATCTGAGCTCTGATAACTGGGTCAAATGGTTCAATATCGGCCACGTTTGCCTAATGATTGCGGCAGCAGTCATCCTGCTGGTGGCCGTCATGACCGTGAGTACTAACTGACTTTCGTTGTGGCCTGTAATCCCTGCCTACCCCGCCTCCTGTCGCAGAACCACATATTGTCCATACAGATATGGATGGGACTGTTTGTCGTGCACATCATTGGCTACTATATTGCCTACCATGCGGTGATTAATGTGCGAAATCCCTTTTTCAGTAGTGCTCTATCTACTGTCCTATATGTGCTCGTTATTCTACTGACCCTGGGTAGGCCCAGATCCTGACTCCCGGCTACTGTAATAATCTGGCTAAATATCTTTCATTCCAGCCATTGATATATACAGCCTGATTGTGGTCTATTCGCGATACAACCAGTTGAAGAATCCGCAAGATTATATGCCAAAATGTGTTGACCGTACTTAGGTGCCCTAAGGGTGTCCTAAGGGTGCCCTCTTCAATTTGGAACTGATTAAATCCGTATTGTGTATTACACGTGTTCTTTTTCAATTTAAACTTCACTCAAGTATCCTCCTCCGTGTGGCCCTCGACGCCTATGCTCTCGTGTTAATATGGCAGACTCAATTTTCTTAATAATTTCATTAGCATCTTGATGAGAACTGAAAACGATTCCACGCATGCCAGCTATGCCAGTCATGCCGCACACACACACTCTGAGAGCAGGCAGGCAGGCAGGCAGGCGGCTCTTGGCTAATGCTAATGAGGCCATAATACAAATTGCTAAAATTGAAATTATGCTAAAAAGTTAATACTCTCCGGCCAGATCCCAGAGCCCAGAACCAGGCAGCAGCAGCAGCTGGCTTAGAGCAATCCAAACCACATGCTCTCAAGACTGACGGCACCATGGATGTAAATTACGTATACGCCATGTGTGGCTGATATGGCATTTTTTGCGTTTAATGTCAGTTCAAAATGATGCGTGTACTCGGTTGTTTAATTTGGTATTTTCACAAAAATTTCAGTTATTTTCCTTCCAAGACATGATACTAGCCAATCGATTCTGCTACTGTATGTCCCTGCGGGCGGGCTGCTTTATTCTGTCCATCATCTCAGTTTTCGTGTGCAGCATGCACATTTACAATTTCAATGTCAAAATGGGAGGTAAATAGCTAAAGCAAAATATCTGTTGACTAATTTGATACCCAGAAGTGGCTGCCTGTCTGTCGCAGACAATCATACGAACATTGACTCGGTGGTCTTTCCAGGTACTGCACTGATATCATTCTTTTGTTCTCTTCGATTGAACTTTGAACCTTATTTTCTGGGAAGAGGGCGTCACCCAGATACTGTTCAGACTTATGCCCGAATTTCTAACAATTATTGCCGTCTTTTTCCTGTTGACCGCCCTCACGACGGTGAGTCGAAAGCTGATCTAAATGTAGATCAAATAACCAATTTGATCAATCCCCCCTCCAATGGAATAGAACCTCATACATCTGATTTTGATCACACTCACGTTCGAGGTCACCCAGTTGCTGTATCAGTTTCTATATAGCATTGTAGCCACGGCGCTCAACATAAATGTGACCGTCAGGATGGGTGTCTATTCGAGTGCGGTCTATTGGGGCTTCATTAGCGGCTGGATCGGTGAGATATTGATTAACGATCGGTCTGATATTCCACTAATGTGTGTTGTTGTAGTATTTTCCGCATATTTTGTGTATATTATTTTATCGTACTACCAGAAAACGTTGGCCATGATGCAGCACGAAGTGTCATACTGAAGGCAGTGGGCATTTTGCTGTAATGGAAAATTCCGGCCACGACTGTAGCATACTTTTTCGGGGAGTTTATTGTCTCGAATTGGGGTTATTTTGTGTTCGTTGTCAAAATCAAAATTATATTTAATGTATGAAATGGTATTTGATTGTAATATGTTACGTGCCAAGAAATGCTGCTTCTGTGTGTCCCTGCAAACGGGCTGCATTCTGTTCGCCCTCTTCCAGCTGTTCTGCTCCGGAATGAACATTGACTACATTTTCAACCTATTGAATAGTAAATAAAACCCCCAAACGTGGCCCCCTCCAGCCCTTTTCCCACTACATTTTCCCCTTTTTCTTTTTTTCCTGTTTGGTTAGATACTGTTGCGTATGAGTCCACATATGTGTTTCCAGGTAAGTGGGTTTCCGTTTTTCATTGAGCTCATATTTTGGCCCAACACTGTCCTGTCCTCCATTTAGCCCAGGTAACCCAGACAGTGCTGCAACTTGTGCCAGATCTGTTGACAGTCGTCGCTTCGTTTGTCCTGCTGGCTGCCATCATATCGGTAAGATCGGATCGGTGTGGAGTCTGAAACTAATCTGGCAACTCCTACAGCAATATCTGCCTCTGTTCTGGGTGCCCATGCTGATGCACTTGGTCCAGGTCACATATCTGCTGGTATTCAGCATTATTTCAGCTGCGATGGGCAAAAACTTGATTGTGAACCAGAGCGTCGGGCACAATATAACCTATTGGATATATGTGGTTGCTTGGCTGGGTGAGATGCTGCTTTGTTCTCCACATATCTTGCCTATAATACCTAATGCTCTTAGGAATGACATTGTATTTTTTTTACATCACATACTCTTACTACCGGGAACTAAAGGCTGAGACAGCCCCAAGTGGCAGGGTTGTACAACTATTGGAAATATAATTATTTTTGCTTAAAGTCTAGAAAAAAAAAAGTGTTTATTTTGCGATCATTTCACATCTAAGGATGCCCGGCAACCTGTGTCAGGGGAAAAGACAAGCAAAAACTACAACTACAAATACAAATACAAATTATTATTATTCTGAAATAATTTTATTATTGAAATATTTATTGAAATTAATTGGAAATGTGCCAGGCTGAACAGTTTTTCCAGGCGAAACATTTCTGCCGCTATCTATCGCTACGAAGCGGTGGCCTGATCATAGCCCTCTTCTCCGATCTGTTGGCCATTGTGTCCCTGGCTGGTTTCTTCAGTAAATATATATATATACATGTGTATATAGTAAATATTACTAATTAATTACTTGCAGGGTTATTTTTTGATAGAACCAGCGAAAATATGATTAGAGGTAAAATGTAAATACTCATGACATATGTATATTTTGAAAATATTACTTCCATATTTTTTTGTTCAGAAACTTCCGCCGTCTTTTGGGGTGTCCTACATTTCGTGGCTGCCAATTGTTTGTCCGTTTCCCTGATCATGGTATGTACAAGTGCCATAAAATGATTACTTCTTCTGCAATATCTCAAATGCAGACATCTCCTACTCCGGTTCTGGTCTACATTGTGATTGAAGGCTGCTTCCTGGCATTTACGATCGTCTATGTCCTGCAGAGCGCTGTAATGGCCATCCATTCAAATGCGAACATGTGCATTGGAAATTGTATTGTCTACTGGATATTCGTGGGCATCACTTGGGGTGAGAGTTTACTTTGAATAACCATGAGCAATATTTAGCAGTTTTTGGCCATCTCTTTGACAGTATTATTGCCGTACTTCCTGTACATAACGATTTCAATCTATTTCGCTAAGAAACAAAGGCTCAGAGACACTGTAGACCAGGTGGAATAAGCTGTTCTTCGTTCTTTAAATTTAAGTAAAGTTTTAACAAAGAAAAGAACGCCCAAAAATAAATACCATCGAATGGAAATCAATAAACGTTCTTTCATTCCAGAGGCCCAAGGCAACATCAGCGAAAACTTTGCAAACCAAAGCAAACCAAAGAAAAAACAGTGACATTCAACAGGTTGCCCTCGAGGCCAAGAAAGAACGCAATATTTGCCGAGTTTATATCTTGATTTTCGTTCGAGCCCTCGAGGCCTTCGGTTCGTTTCCCAGAGGTGGCTCTCTCCACAAAATACCAAAGATAATTAACCCTGTCTGACATTTGAGCTTAACCCAGGTAACGCGCCGCTCAAAAATAACTCCAAAATTAATGGGGAAAACTCTGTAAACTATGTGTATTATCATGGCCGTCATTATTTGTTAGTGCCATAATTATTATGAGCTGTGGGCGGTGGGTGGTGGGTAGTGGGCGGTGGGTTAGTGGGGCTAAATTTAATTAAAACAACAAACGTGCGACAGGTCAAAAGGAGTGGGCAGGAGAGAGGAAATGGGTGCGGCGCGGGGCAGCTGATGCGCTATCGTGACAAACCCAAATTAAGTAGAGCCACGGGGTTACATCAGCCAGCCTGGGGGATGGCCAGGGGTACAGCCAGGGATGGTAATTCAATTTCAAGACCAAACCAAGGCAACCAGCAAAAGTCTCGCGCCTAGAGCCAACTGTTAGATGTCGAAAGAAAAAAAAACCGAACCCCACCGAACAAAATAAACCCCAAGAATGCTCACTTTGTGATACTAATTTGATTCGCAGAAGCTTGTCCCATTTCTGGGGGTATTAGGGGTATGGGGGGGGCTTGAGACTTTTGGCACTCACCCGTCGTTCCGTTTTCTTGTTCGCTCAAGTCGGCCAATGAGGCCGACAAAGCCTCCGCCATCTTGGCCGCCGATGATGATGTCCTGGCTGTTGTCGTCATCGTCTTTGGTTGGTTTGCATTTCCGCCGCTTTTCACAATAAGATTCGTTGCATTCGTTGTGCCATTTTCCGTTCTCGCAGCTTCCGCATTCTGCTTTACCATGGCGTGAACGAGTGGGACTTCACCTCACAGCCGCCAGCTGCACGCCCAGATGGCCCCAGTCCCCAGTCCCCAGAACCAGTCCTACACCTAGTCCCCGACGGCAAGAACCCTCGAACACTTGTTGCCGCCTCTCTGCGGAATTCGAGTGAGAAAGCTGCAACGAAACGTCGGATAGAGAGGGAGAGAGAAGGAGAGATAATGGTTTAGTTGGATAGTTAATGGTTTTCCTTCCTACCTGATGCTTAAACTCTTTCTTTCTGGTCTTTTCTTAATGTTAAGTCCTGAAT
Source organism: Drosophila pseudoobscura (assembly GCF_009870125.1). Lineage (NCBI taxonomy): Eukaryota > Metazoa > Arthropoda > Insecta > Diptera > Drosophilidae > Drosophila > Drosophila pseudoobscura. The sequence continues at coordinate 54,457,218 of NC_046683.1, forward strand.
TTTATTATTATTGTTATTCTACCATTTTCTTGCATTTCAGTTAACCGAAAACTTTGCCCCCCAAAACCGAAACTCAAGACATTTCCAGCTGCTGCTTCGACTGGCAGCTCCCAACTTCGTGTACATCTTGTTTGATGTTCTTAAAATGTTGTTCTACTTCGAGAGTTTTCCTTAACGCATTCAGAACTTTTCTTTTCTGGGCAGAAACAATGCTTCTTTCTACCTCTCGTACTCGTGCTAGGACTCGTATGTGCGAGTAAATGTAAGTATATTTGCGTCTTTGTGGGTTCTTCTGGAGAGTGTCTATGCAGCAATTAGAAAAGTTTCAGCCCAACACACTTGAGGACAACAAGAGACAACAAAAGTAACTTTTTTCTCTCTTACTTTTGAGCCAGCACTGGCAACCGAATAGGTGCCCTATAATCGGCAACATACTCGTATTGGAAAAGGGAATCTTTGGGGAATACTTTCGAGTAATGGGCGACATTTTGAGAATTTGAAGAAGGGGCCAAAATCTACCAGAAAAGCCTACAAAATTTGGTTCTTTCAATGCTTAAACTGAAATACAATATCCTTTTTTTTGTAGGAAAAAGAATTGCTTTTCCTTATTAAAAAAATAATAATAATTTTCTTTATAATTAAGAAAAAAAATGTTAAAAAGGAGTATAATTATGACAAGTCAAAATGGTTACCAAAAATCTAAGCTAGGGAAATTTATAGCATTTTTCCTAATGAAATATTTGTTCTTAATGTTCTTATTTCACTATTTTAATAAATCTTTCTTATGAAAAAGATTTCGCCTAAAAATACCAGAAAAATTCTGAAATCATACTGGAAAAAATACCAGAAAAAACATTAGAAAATATTCAATGCAACAAATATTTTTTATGAAAAAAATTTCGCCTGAAAATACTATAAAAATACTGAAATCATACTGTAACAAATATTGGATTCATACCAGAAAAATATTGCACAATTGGAATTATATTCTAGTAATTCTTTGATGCTTCTTTTTAGTTTTTTTTTTCAGTAAATCTTTAAAAAAAGAAGCTTACTGCTGCACGTGAGCCTTCACTGTACATGTTTACAGAGAGAAGCAGTATTTTCAAGTCCTCAACAAGCCCTAAACAATCCTTAAACAAATGTCAGTATGTCGGGGCAACTCAAGCAAAGTTGTCGCATATCCTGCAGGCATGCGACACGGCACTCCTCCGCGCACACATACATAGTTCCCCTTCCAGATCGAGTGAAAGTTTTCCCAGGCCTTGTCAAAGCCCCCCAAAACTAACTGGGAGCACACTTTGGAACTGCTCCTGCTGTTGTTCATTCGGGTTGGCAAAAGTTTCTGCGTTCAGCGTTTCCGCTGGCCACTTAGCTGCATCTTTTGGCCAAGTCCAAGTTAAATTGTGTATGTTTCATTTGGTATGCCGCTGCCACTGCCACTGCCACCGCCACTGCCACTGCCACCGAAACGTTCTAGAGAAAACTGTCATTTTGAAGGGTGAGTGCTGGGGCATGGAGCGTGCCTAATCATGAATATTTTTTAATGGCTCCAACCTCGAACCCAGGCACTTCAGCTGCCACTGCATTGTTTCATTGGCAGCAATTTGAAAATGCTGGAGAGCAAATGAATTGTAAACAAAAGTTCCCGTTGCCAGTTGCGAGTTTTTATGATATCCCTGCTAAAAAGTGTTTATGTAAATGATATATTCTGCCATACTTTGACTCACAAACGAAAGCGATAAAAAGTTCAAGGCTCAGGCAAATAAACAAGAAAGAAAGCGATTTATCTTCTTTCTTTTTTTTGAAATATTCTTCCTGCAAAAATTCCGACCAGTAAATATTCCATGAATGAATTTCTTACTGTTCTTTTGTCCGCATTGGGGGTTTCAATAAATTTCAAGTCTGACAGCCAGCAATGGATCCCATTGAATGTAATGTTTAAGCACTTGAGATATTTGAGATGTGAGGCCAGCCAAAGCGATAGTTGGGCGAATGTGTATGTATGTACATATCTTCCAAGAGGCCCATTCAAATCCATTGTCATTTGTCACCTTAGCCTCCTTCTATCTATCCATTGTGGCTCTGACCTCTAATCTCTGTGCTTTGACGCCGGCCACTTGTGGATTTTCGCATTTTTAAGCAGCCAACAAACGAGCCTGACCCTTGTCCCCCGCACAAAGCACTTGGGAGCAGAGCAGAGCAGAGCCAGAGCCAGCGCCAGAGTAGAGCGGGAAAGCGGCTACCCCGCTGGAACACACCCGTACTCATAAATAAATATACAATACAAATATACAGACGATACGGACGATACAGACGATACAGACGATGCGATATATTGTTGTTGCCGGGGCTCTCGACTCGGTTCTGTTCCATTCTGTGGATTGTTTTGTTTGGCGCGAGTTGTGCTTTTTTTTTGGTTTTTGTTTTTTTTTTTTGCTAATAGTGTGGTTTGTTTATGCCGCACTCTTGTTTTATTCTGGCGCAATTTCAGTGCAAAAATAAAATCAAATGAAAATAAATAAACGTGCTTTGTGCAGTCCACTTAAATTCATATAAAGATTAAGTGTATGGATTGTTTACGGATGGATTGCATCGCCCGGTGCAATATTTACATATCTATCTTCAAAAGTTTTCCTCTTTGATGAGCGAATTCTTTTACAAGTCACTTGGCCCCAAAACGATCGCAATACCCGGCCTTTTCCGTGTGTAAACATTGCAAAAAAAAAAAGAAAAAAAACACAAAATTTATCTGTATTTTTCCTACAAGCCATAAATATGGCAGAGCAGAGTGCATTTCCTTGAAAATCTACATTTTTTCCATAGTTTTATGGCTCCTCGGCGAATGCGGCGTATGAGCAATCTCATTCTCACTTACGGGCGGACCTCTCTTTCGCTCTGTCTCTCTCTGTCTCTATCGAAATTGCACTGAAAGCGAGGGCGTAGCTTTCTCGTCAGCCAATTATCATCATTTTTGCATTTAACTTATTATCATAATTATCATAATATGAGGCAAACGGAAACTCGTCAATTTTTGCACTTTTAATTTTAATTTTGTTTTTCTTTTATTTTTAGCAATGGGGGAAAAAATTCGGCAAATAATTGTCGTTTGTTTGCTGGCCTCCCATCATTCAAACAACAAATATAATATATTTAACCTCCTCCCAAAGAACCTTGCATTCTTCTCCGAAGCGCAGGGGTTTGTTGTGTGTTTGAAATTGATTAAAGTAGCCCCCAACCAAACAGCCAAGCAGCCAACCAAGCCAAGCAGCCAAACATCCAGCAATTCAACCATGCCATCATCCATCCAGCGCAGCGCCTCTCCCCAAACACTCGTACACTTGATTGAGTAAGCGCGAGTGCCACTATGGTGTCTGTGTGTCCGTGTGTGTCTGTCTGTAGCTTGTGCACACATAGATACTCGTACCACACATACCTGCACATGTGTGGTGGTGGTGTTGTTGTTGTTGTATCTTTGACTTTGATCGCGCATGATTAATGATTACGCCTCTGTTTATTGCCTTTCGCCCCTTTGGGGGCCTTGTGGCAGGGGCTTTGAGCAATAAAACGTTTCTTTCCTATCGGGGGATGCTTTTTGGCTTGAGGACTTGGCTGGATTCTTAGATATACATATACGTCCATATATAATTGGTGAAATATCACATCGAACAAAGCCTCAACAGCTGGATAAAATTAAATGATATATATTTTGGAAGTTCCATTAATTTTGCATTCTTTATAAATGAATTGTTGTCTTGTGGAGTCCTCAAACATCATTCAAGCTCTCTGTCATTTGTTAATTTATTAATTTTTGTATCTTGTATCTGTAATAGGTTTATGGGTCTTTTTATGGATGGAACACAGCGCACAGCTCGCACTTACGTCAGTGCCAAAGAAGCAGGCGTACAATTTAATCAACATTTAATTGAAACCACAAACAGAGACACCCCACCCCCCTCCCCCTTCCCCCCACAGACAGAACAAAAAGAACTTGTGGCAAAAGAGAAACTTTTTGAATTGAATGCCAAAAAAAGGCAAAAAGAGACAGAGCGAGAGAGAGAGAGAGAGATCTCGGTTTCAATGCAATTAGATGGCCAGTGCAGCAGGGCTCTCAAGTGGACAAACCATAAATACATTACGTATACGCCACGGCGTACAGAGAACTCTTCAATGGCGAGCTAATTTCTATGGTACGGTTTTCTATGCTGCTCGAGTTGCCAAAAAATATGAATCAAATGTTGCCATTACGTGTGTACATATGTATCGTTCTTGGCTGGACTTGTGAATACTGATTCATTAGGGGCAAACCCCACCCACCCACACCGAAGCGAGTTCCACTGACGCCCTTTGGGCGTGTGTATGGGTGTGGCTGCCTCGTCCTGTGGTTGTCCTGCACTCGGTGGCTGGAGGCGTGACTTCTGTTGTTTCGGTTGATGGTCTTTAATTTGATTTCGCAGAGAATGCAAGACTCTTAATGAACAAAACATTAATTAGGGTTACGCCCATTGTCCTTCGGTTTTGGGCCAACTATTTGGCGATGTGATTTATGAGAGTCCCTCCATGGAATACTTTACCGCAATAGCAATACCAGTTTAAAGCGTTTTTCAGGGACCTTGATGGGGACAATTCAATTAAATATTGCCGCCAGCAGCCCCCCGGAGAGCCCCCCGCTTGGGGGTGCAGCCGGGATGAGCGCATTAAGATATTTTAATTGCTTATTTATGGATCCGAAGGAAGGAAATGTTTGTAGCATGTGCTAAGCGATTTTATTAGCTACCCCCGGCCATAAAAGTTGTCGACATCAAAAGTCTAAAAATACGGCTACCGCCAAAAAAAGAATAAAGGCCAAAAGAACAACACAACAACAACAGAACAACAGGTAATTAAGCAAAAGAAATAAACAATGAAGGAAAGAACTTTGTGAATGCTTCGCGAAATGCTGAGAATCTCATTCAAAAATTCATTTTCCACTCAACCTTTTTGGATACGGTCTGGGCTTCGGACTCAGATTCAGATTCAGATTTTGCCGAAATACTTGCCTGTCACAATAAAATATTTGTGCAATGTGCAAGACAAACTTGATGTTGCCATAAAATTACATTTTTGCGGCCATTTGGGGCGAGGACCGGTGGAGCGGCCTGGCCCAAAGATTTGTGCAAATGCATGCCGTACCCCGCACCCCGCCCACCGCCCACCGCCCACCGTCAAGAGGCAGGCGATGGCTGGCCGAGGCTGCGGCCTCTGCTGAGTTATGGCCAAAAACTATGGTCAAATAAATCAATTCGAAATCTTTTTGAAGAAAAACCTGCCAATATATTGGACATTTGAGTGTCCGACAAGTTTGAATAAAATTGAAGTCAAATATTTGTCTAGAAACTAGAGAACACACAAAATTGAGTCACTAAATAAACCTATGTAGGTCTGAGGTCTGAGGGCAACATTATTATAATAGTAAATACTTTTAAGCTGGAAATCATGTCAACAATTCACACCCCCAACAGGGGAAACAACAACAAAGAGGCCAACAAAGCCTTTCATCTGTACAAAATCGTTTATCGAATTTAAGAGATTTGTATTTTCCACAACCTTAACACCCATGTAAGCCCGATGCTGGGACTCGACCGATTTCGGGCGAGCAAAGCCGCTTAAACAAGACGAATGCCACAGCATTTCCGGGCGTGCCACAACAAATTGATTCTCATTTGGCAGAGAAAATACTCGAATGTATGTTTTATTCAGATTTTCAGTGAATGGGGCAGGGAATAAATGATATAATTTAATGCAATGGAAATATATTTATGCTTTATTTTGGATAAATGCAGCTTTTGTGTCTCTATTTTGATTCAATTTCTGCTTTTTTTAACATCATCAGAAGATGGAACGTGCTTGAATTATTCGTATAATTAAGCGTAAACAGAACAATGTATTTATAGAATTATTCGATAGTATTTGTTCCTTTTTTTTATTGTATTTTATTGAAGTTAAAATTGTAAGATCTATTATTTATTGTTTGTTGCTGTTCCTCTTTGTTCTCGTTAGCCGCCATTAGACATGTTTATTATCATTTTCGTGTCGTGTCTCTGGCGCTCTCTTTCTCAGGGCTCTGAATTTGACTGCCAACATTTGTTGTTGCTGTTTGATTAGGCGTCTAGGTTGACACATGGGGGGCACGGGCACGCGGACTGACAGATGGACAGACGGAGGGACCGACCGAGTGTATAAAATATATGAAAGACACACACACACACACACACACACACTCACAGACGAGCACGCAAGGCACGAGAGACGGACAGAGACACATGTGTTGAAAATTTAACACAAATGTGCAAATTTAATTAAATTCAAACGAGAAATAAATATAAATATATTTTACATACACACACGCACACATATATGTGTGTGCATGTGTACATATATGCAGTGACGGAGATATTATGAAAATAAGAAAATACTACACACACACACACACACAGAGGCAATTGCAATTGTGTACATAAATAAAAACGCAATTTTCACAAATTTTTTTAAACTTGACAAAGTCAAGTCGGAGAGGAAATAGTGTGCAAAAAAAAAATACAGAAAAAGTGTGCTAATCGTACAAACATACGTTTGGTGTATGGTGTACACTAGACAGCAGAAAATTTGGCCCTAAATTCGGGCTGAAAATAAAATATTACTTTAGATTATTTGATAGCAAAAAGACACCAGAAGATCTGCTAAACAATTTTGGATCAATTGGAAACAAATTCCCAAATCTATCCCTCTCTCTCTAAGCAATTAACTTGGGGTTTCATATACCTTTAAAATATGTATGTATATCATTGTAATATACTTGTTTCGAAAGAGACCTGGGGACAAGGTCTCCACAGCACAGTAGTCCATATAATCATCCAAATGAAACAGCTACAAAAAACCACTTGTAATTCCGTACTTTGCTGACCAGTGTGGCCTAGTCAGAGACAGTGGAATATTTGTTGTATCTAGAGGTAGATGTGAGTGCCGCAAATTAGCCTAAACCCCAAACAGAAATCTATTCACATACACGCGAGTATCTGTGAGATATTTGCCCACTTTTACATGGAAAGCCTTAACCCATATGAAACCCAAGAACTAGAGTTGGTTTCCGTATGGTATTCTCCTCATGACTCAGCTAAGGCATGCCACATAATATTTTATGTATTTTATTGGACAGTAAGTATTAGTCATTTTTTGTTTAAACTCTGCTGATAAGTCTAAATATTTCATGTACCTTCTAGACAACGCTCTGGATATTGTTTTATTATACCCGATACTCAAAATGAGTATTGGGGTATATTAGATTTGTGGTGAAAGTGGATGTGTGTAACGTCCAGAAGGAATCGTTTCCGACCCCATAAAGTATATATATTCTTGATCAGCATCAATAGCCGAGTCGATTGAGCCATGTCTGTCTGTCCGTCTGTCCGTCCGTCCGTCTGTCCGTCTGTCCGTCTGTCCGTCTGTCCGTCCCCTTCAGCGCCTAATGCTCAAAGACTATAAGAGCTAGAGCAACGATGTTTTGGATCCAGACTTCTGTGATATGTCACTGCTCCAAAAATATTTCAAAACTTTGCCCCGCCCACTTCCGCCCCCACAAAGGGCGAAAATCTGTGGCATCCACAATTTCAACGATACGAGAAAACTAAAAACGCAGAATCGTAGAAGATGCCTATATCTTCTAGAGTGCAAAATCTGAACCAGATCGTATAATTATTACAGCCAGAATCACGAAAACAATTTCACTCTTTCTCGCTCTGTCTCACTCTAACACACAGGTTTCATGGTCGGTTTTGCCAATTGCAAAATATGAGTTCAAGGATCTCAGAACCTATAAAAGCCAGAGCAACCAAATTTGGTATCCACACTCCTGTGATATCGGACCTTGACCGTTTCCTGTCCAAATTTCGCCACACCCCCTTCCGCCCCCGCAAAGGACGAAAATCTGAGGCAACCACAAATCTCAGAGACTATTAAGGCTAGAGTAACCAAATTTGGTACACACGCTCCTTTAAGATGTCACTATAAAACGTATATCTCAGAATTTCGCCCCACCCCCATCCGCCCCCACAAAGGACGAAAATCTGTTGCATCCACAATATTGCAGATTTGAGAAAACTAAAAACGCAGAATTATAGACAATGACCATATCTATTAGATTGCTGAATCTGGATCAGATCAGATCATTTTTATAGCCAAAAGGAACAAATCAATTTGCAGTGGCTACGCAGCACCCGACGTCACGCTCAGACTGATATTCTGTCTCTCTCGCACGCACTCTTTGTCGTGTCGTTTAATATTAGCGGCCTCTGCCGGAGGAGAGCCATACTGACTTAGTATCGGGTATAACCGTAGAGTTGCGGTGTCCGCAGCAACTCACAACGTTCCACCTCGTTTATATTTTTGGTTGGTGGGGATTGGAGCTTTTGTCTTTTCGATTCATAAATTATACATACACTTGGCAGAAATGTAAAATACAATTTGTCTCATTGGAATTACTGGTAGGCTTCAATGAACTATTTTATCGGCCCTATCGCTTTTGATAAAGGAGTGCCACCCCCGAAAAAACAAAAACAAAAAAAAATCTAAATGAATTTTCAAAGTCTTTTTTCATTCCCTTATCAGATCTGGAAGGGGCGGGGGAGGAGGAGGCATTTCCAAAGTTAATTTAATTTTGCTTTCACATACGATTGTAGGTATGCATAGACCTGGTAGTACTACGAGTATATGGAAAAGCATGACAATATTTTTATAGAATTTTAACTTGGTGTCTTGGCCGGCCATAAAGATAAAAGGCAAAAAAAAAACAAAAAAAAAGGGGGGGGGAGGAAAAAATAGAAACTGGAAAAATGCGAAATACCGAGGTGGGGGCGTTAATTTATTAATGCGGAGCCGCGAGCCAAAACGAAATCGGTGAGAACACTTTTATAACTTGATTTATTTAAAGCCAACAGCATTTGGCAAATGATTTGGCCGAGTTGGTGTTGTTAAGTGTGTGGCTTACGTTTATAAATAAACGAAATATGTTTCATAAATGTGAGGACAAATGCTAAGGTCATTTCATCTGGGTCTTTGTTGATTATACGAGATTTACACTACGATAAAATAACCCTCAAGTTATGAGAACAATGAACTCTTTTAAGTGCATATTTTAGAAATTATTACAATATTGTATGCTGGGGAAAAAAGTCTATTTCGCTGGCTAATCAATCTTCAGCAATTAAGTTAATTTCAAACAACATTGTCATATCCACACTTCTTTCCTCTTCTGCCATCAGAGATTATAAATTAATGAAACAAAAATATATAAAGAAAAAAAAAAACACACACACACACATGTTCAAGTATCTGCGGCTGCTAAATAAATTTATATACGAGTATATTTATTTATATGTATGTACATATCGACGAGTGTGTATGTATATATTTTTGTATCGCTTCTTTCATCAGAGACAGTCACACATACGCGATCATTAACGCGTTCGACCGACGCTTTGCTAAAAATTGCAACAACAACAACAACAAAAACAAAAAATTAAAAACAAAAAATAAACCGAATATAAACCGAAAAGCAGCAGCAAGAACTGACGCAAAGTGTCGCCGCCAGCTGCCAAGTTTTCTTCTTGATTTCCTTCTTCATAAAATAAAATATATATTTAGTTTGGAGACACTTGTTGTTGCTGGTTTAATTTAATCAAGAGCCCAGCCGAAAAGAACTCAAATGAATATAAATATTTTATAGAAATTCGAAATCAGATACGATTAGCACTATCACACACACACACACATGCCAGAGATAGAGAGCCGAGAGTCGAGAGTCGAGAGCGCCGAAGGGAGAGCGCCGTGCTCCGGTTATTTCGATCTGTCGCTGCTGCCCATTGCCCATTCAGATTCAGATTCGATTCGATTCGTTTATTCGCGTTCTCGAATCGCAAGTATTTTTAGAAACTTATGCAGTTGCTCTTGAGCTGGGAAATTAGTTACACTCGATTGTGGGAAAGCAGGCGGTGGGTAAACAATATTTTTTTTTTTGTTTTTGCCGGTTTTCTGGCAAAAAAAAACATTTTAGAAAGGGTTTAAAGCTTGGCTTTCAAACAAAAAAAAATCATCTAATTTATCACGAGTTTTTTTGTTTAGTTACTTGTGGCTTAAGAAACTTTGGCACCTTCGAAATTAGAAAACCTATTGTTTAACCAAACTCTCGTTTCCTCTTTCAGCACTGCACATTTTGAAATAAGTACCGTTCGTTGGGAGTTGGGGGTTTGCCGGGCATTTTCTTTGAAAATTTCGAATGGCGCTGCTTGGCGGCATACAATACCTAATTGCTGGATGATACTCCTCCGCTGTACAGATTATTCCCAGTTGTATATACAATATCAATGGAATATATTTGAACATATAGGCATACACATGTGTAGGGCCACTGCTCGATGGCAGATGTTGTTTAAAAAAAAATTCACATTCACGCTCACTTAAAACACTAAAGCAAAGGCAAGGAAACGCGCGAAATCGGCACCGACTGCCGAGCGCCAAAAATCGAGAACCGAAAACCGAAAAACCGAGAACCGCACGCAACGCCAACCGTGGACGTTCTAATCAAAATTGGATGAGAAACGAAACCGAGTGTTCAACAAGCAACATGTTGCCGACCTTGCTTGCCAGCGAGCAGAGAGCGAAGCAAAACGTGGAGGCAGACCAGAGCGAGAGAGAGAGAGAGACAGCGACTAGCGCTAGTGGCTCTGTTTTGGTTTTACGCTTTCGTTCCATTAGCAGTTTCTCATTATAGGGGGTCCACTTTCACGTGTGCCTGGCAAATGCAAACTGCTGATTTTCTGCCCCCAGCCACGATAATCTACGATAATCTTCACAGCAAATGAGTTTGTTCGCTTAGGGGAAACTTGAACAGCAAACAGCAGGCATGGTCGATCGCGTAGGAGATAGAGGAGATTTTGTAGATTTTGTAAGCGAAATATATAGAGAGATTCCTTTGTTTTCTGATCTCTGATAAAAGATATATATCTTAGAAACGATGGACTTGAATTGCAGTCAGTAAAATATTGTAGGAAATATAAGAACCCATCACATGTAATCCCAGTTCGATTATGACCTTCTTTAATCCCAAAATCCCACTGCATAGTGTGTTATCCAGCTGTCAATTAATCCTGTCTCAAGATTAAACTTTCCTTCCGAGCTAATGAAATCTGATTAATTTCAATTTAGAGCAGCCAATCTAGGGACGGAAAGAATGGACTTTTTCCATGGCATGGGATTCCGTGTTGAGGCTCCATTTCCACAGAAGTTCGATGTGCAGCTAATGCAATTGACACTCGCCTCCACTTCAACCTCAATTTCCTGGAATTAAATTAGTTACTGAGCAGCTCCCAGTGTCCTCAGTTCCCAGTCCCCAGTCCCCAGTCCCAAGTCCCAAGTCCTCGTTGTTAATTTCAGCTTAGCAGGATATTGTCAGCACTCGTTTCCCTTTCCCTTTCGCCATACCCTTGCCCTTACCCTTACCCTTGCCCTTGCTCGGCGGAACCGGGAGGTTCAGTTGCATCTGGCCGGGGACTAGCATAATGTTTGAGCTACTCTGTTGACACACAAACACCTACACAAAGTGGGGTGTTTGCTGGCTGTGCAATTTCCGACTGACAACACGAGGCGTATACGTAATGAACTTTGACAGTGCCGCCGTCTGTCCCATGATTTGGCTGCCATCCAATGGTTGGAATTAAATACTCGCATCACAAAGTTTCACAGACAATACGATTGTGATTTGTAATTATGGAAACCATCTATTTGCATTGAAATTATTTGTTACAGCATTTTCATGGCGTTTCATTAATTAAAATAATTACGAAAAATACACCTTGCCTGCTCCCAAGACCCACATTAATGCCCCAAATGGACAGCAATGCCCCAGACAACATATTCATGGAGCCGGTGGCCCCAGCTGTGGGGACTTGGATGTGCATAAATAATAATGGACTTACGGTTGACGAATCAACAAAAATAAAATCAGCTTAAAGTATCAGACACCATTAAGGGCCAATTTTGACTGTGTATAGCCCTAGCCAAGCCCAAGGATCAGACCAAATTAACTAATTGAAGGCCCACAATGGACTTTGCATAAATTTTGTGAGCTGAAACGGATACGGGGGATACGGGGGATACGGATGGGGTGTCTGGCCACCCAATATGCGATTGAAGATGCGCCCGATAGCCCCGATATGCTGGTAATTGGCTGTCCCCAAGGTCAAGGTGGAGGCGTCAGCGCGGCTCTCTGGTCATGACTCTCCCCCAGGTCTCTGGCATGCATAATACATTACCAGATCGAAATCAAAACATGTTTACCTTCGCTCGACGCTCTTGAAAGTCACTGTCGGGTGGCCATCGGAAGGACACTGCTCAGACAGCTGCGACGGCAAGCCGAATAAAATTACTCAATCCCCTCGAGCAGCTGTTGCTGGTGCCGTGGGAGTTTCAGGGGGAGGGGGGGGGCCACAGCCATAGTCGTGGGTGGGCAATCTCTTGGTCTTGAATTTATAATAGATTCAACGGTTTTAAATATATTGTATGTTGGTCAAAGGGTGGGGACTTTCCGCTGTACAAATTCTGATTTATTTGCCAACAGATGTATAGGATTGATTTAGCTGTATTTCATTTAAGTGCAGTGCTGCAGTACCGCTGCTCATAAATCAATGGCCTGGGTGGTGCCACCTCCTGTTGCGTTCCATGGCCTAGTAGTGGTGGTGCCTTGAAAGTGGTAAATTATATTTTAATGAACGGCTATTAAGTGTCAGCCCATGCCAGTCGATATTACCACTAACGTTTCTTTCTTATCCATTTTTAATTGAGGCTTGCGCGCCCTTGAACTTTTCCTGTCTGGGCGGGGGGAAATCAATTTCAGCTTCAAGCTACAGCAAAAAGGGCTTCTAATAACTCAGTTCTCACGGGAAGAGGGAAAGGGCAGAGTGGAAAGTGGCAAAGGTCTAAGTATATAGTGAGAGTGAGTCGTCAGTTTGGGCACGACATAAAGCCTAATTACGAAGTGTTCTTTAATTAGTGCGCTTCACTTAATTACAAAACGCTAAAAACTGCAAGCTCAACAGCCATCTACAGTGCCTGGGAAAGGAGAGGGATCTCTGACTCTGCCTCTGTCTCCTGCCCCAGCCCCTGCCCCTTCCCCAGCCTGTGTATCAGAGTGTGCGGGTGGTATCTGCTTGTGGCAACAGCTTGTTGACATCCCCATCCTCTGTGTGCGAAATCGCTGGCTTCACACTTTCCAACTCAAAGTCTGAGATGTTTCAAATACGTATACGACGAAAGGGTTAAATTACCCGAATTAATATTATATTTTCCGGCAACTCACATTAAACCATAAAGAACAAAGAATGCCGTCGCTGCCGTTAAGTTGAGTTGCGATGAGTTGCTGAATTATTAACCAACTTCCAAGTAATGAAACCCTCTTTCATGTAGAGCCCTGAGATGGCTTAGGGTTGGAATTTGACTCTGGAATATAAGGTATACTGGAACCAGAAACCGTCTCACCTGGACGACCCTGGACGACCTCTCTGCCTCGGCCTGCCCATTATCGTCTAACCAGGAGACGGAATGCTAATACCAAAAATCAATGTCGTCTCCCCGAAAATGTAGATGAGGCTTCACCACCGACCTTCGACCGCAAGTCCATTTGAATAAATATATTCACAAATCATGCAATTTCCTGCCAACTTCGAATGAATCTCTGGCGCAACAAAAACGAATATACAGAGGGGGAACAAACAAAAAAAAAACAAATTCAATATAAACGCAAATTATTTTTGCTATCCGTTGGCAGTCGCCAGGGTAATGCTGAACTTTGAATTGTGTCCTGCTGGCCGGTCGCCGGCCTGTGTTGACGTACGATATGCCCCCTAAAGAGTGGCGGGGCTTAAAGCCCCGACTCACGGACAGTTAAATCGGTCAGAAAATGTAAATAGTACGATTCGACGGAGAGAGTTTGTGTGGCCTTCCTTTCAGCTATTTCCTTTAATGTTAAATAAATTAAAGTTTGGATAAATAATATGTGTTCGAGTATTAATTGATGGTTTTCCCTTCATCCCTTCAAGTGCAATATAAACGAAGCAGCCCTCTAGCTATCCCAACTATCTTAAGCAGCCACGCCGACACATGGCGTTGAATTAAATTCATCATACGCCACATTAGCCGGGGTCCTGCCCCTCGCAATCGGCAGGAAATCAACTTTCGCACGTTTCGCCGTGTCGGGTGCCGGCCCGCATACGAAATGGGTAGCTCGAATCTTTGGTAGATTTAATTAAGTTTAAATAGGCTTAACAGAAGCCAACATAGTCTCCACTTGGCAGGAGGGAGCACCCTTAAATATATCAGACATTAATTGTCAGCTATGAAAATTATGATATAGGGTCTTTTCCCTTATAAATTATCACACAATATCAAAAAAAGGAGACCGCAGAAAAGGACTCTGCCTGCCATACAGGACAAAATATGTGTAAAATAAATATAATAGTATGGGCCGACATCTGGCGTATTTTATGGCAGCATTCCTGCCCTACATGGACCGGTCAGCCCCAATGCAACAGCTGCCAATAAAGGCTGGGAGCTGGGAGCTGGGAACTGGGAACAAAATGGACGCCAAGGCCGCCATATGCACTTCCCAGCCATGCGTGTGTGCACATTGCCTGTTGCGCCTCGTTTCCTTTTTGATTTCATTTATTTTCTACTTTATTATCCCCATTTTTTTGCAGCATTTGGATTTCCTTTTTTCAGTGTGTCTTTCTTCTTTTTTTTTTTTTTTTTTTTTTTGTTATTGCAACATTCCAGTGAACTTTATGCCCGGATGCAATGGACCATAATGGGGGGGGCGGACAATTGCCGGCATCAGGCTAAAAGGCCACAGTGACACACAATCCGGTGTCTGGGATTGCTGCACTGGATGAACAATATGGAGCTGGTGGAGCGACTGTCAATCATTCTGCTCTTAACGGACGGAGATGGACAGCGGCATTGTCAGTTGGAGTGGAATCGGAAGCTCTTCAATCTCTGCTCTTGCCCCCCAAATCAAATATGAGCGGAAGCATTCATGAATTGAATTTCAAATACCAATGGACTGGCTTTAAATGTCGGGAAAACTTACAAAGTGAGTCCGAGTCTCTTCTTCGAAGCGAACTTTTTTACCTTTAAACCGTACAAGATTCCTGAATTATTTTGTTTTTGTTGCTTTTTTCGGCGGAACAATGAAATGAAAACAATCAACAGAATAAATAAGAAATCTTGCTCCAAGGAAGCTTTTAAAGCGGATACCTTTTTGGCCATGGTGTGGTGTGGTATGGTATGACAGCAAGCTCAAAGGTTTCCTTTCCGCCATTTACTGGGTATGCCTCAAGGGTTTATTCCAGAAAATTATTACTGCTGTTTTTCTTACATTCCGCGCCTTGGATTTCGCTTTCTTCTTTCGCCAAATCGCGCCATTTACAAGCAGGCAATTTATTTATTCATTCTTTTAAGATAAATGTGCGTTTGAATATTTCATTTCATTTCATTTCGGTTCGGTTCGTTGTTCTCTCCTGCATTCAAAGACTGCCGCCTCGAGTGTTGGGCCACATGTTGCGCGCTGCCGAGTGCAACAGTTTAGCTGGCAACATGTTGCCCGAGCGAAATGGAATATAAACAGAGAGGACAAAGCCACACAAGTTTTGCTCTCCGTACGTACACCCCACAGAAATAGTTGGTATGCACGGCGTATGAGTAATGCGAGTTGTACCTTTGACTTCCACCAACAATTTATGACGTTTACTTCGGGGCAACGTCAACAGATAAGCAGCATTATAAAGTGCCGAGGCTACTGTATAATTTGCTCTCAGTGGGTGTCTAAAAAACATCAACAATGTGTGCCCATATATATTTAAATATATTTTATTTTTATTGCTCTTCAGTTGCACTCATTCTGCTGCATTCGCATAAATTTTACACAAAAAATACACAGAGATAGTTAAGTTATACAGTTAGAATATAGTTTAGAGTTCAGTGTGGGATCCCCCTTTTATGTAGACTTTACAGATATCAAATGCATTATTGTAAGGTAACAATTTCCAGTTACCAGTTCCAGATCCAGTTTATTGATTGAATGGATCCCCTCTGGGCTGGGCATGGGCTTCCCCTGCAGTTTCAGTTGAAAAGAATAAACGCTTTCCTCTCATTAAATGTAAATACATGGCGAAAATGCATACAACTTTCTTAAAGTTCTTATTACTCATCAGAATTCAGCTGGAAATGGGGGTATATGTTAGACATATGCAATGGCATGCAGAGGCCGACTGATTGACTTGACTTGACTCGACTTGGTTTTGACTTGAGTGGATTGACTGGATCTCTTTGTGGGTGACATTGGGCGAGAATTGCTCTTCTTTTACACACATTCCATTGGATATCAAATGGATATAAAAATACTTATCGTGGCTTTACATTTAACTCTTTAGATACAAAAATAGTTTCATTTTAATACCATTCACAAAAATACTTGACGATCAATTGGTTGGCTTCTTTTTCTTTTTGTTGGAAACTCGCGTTTACAGATTTTGGAAACAAAAAATAAACTAGTAACATGACAATTTTGGGGAAGAAACAAAAAAAAAAAAAATTGTATATGCTGTGTGTCTGTGTCTATGTCGGTGTGTGTGTGTGGCGTGTGTGTGTGTGGGTTTCTATGTGTGGTGTGTTTCCCGCCTTATGCCCAGTCCTTTTTGATCTCAAAGGTCCAGTCCCACTCCAAATGTATGTGCTTGTCGTCATCCGTGAAGATCGAGCTGACCGAGTAAGTGCCGCGCGACAATGTGCCGGAGGGCGCCTCCTCGGCGGGCGTCAAGTAGAACTGAATTTCCTTTTTCGGCGGATACGAGCCAACCATGTGCTTCATTTTGTCGACTATGGGAATGGAGAGAAGTAAATGGATTATTCACGAAAACAAGAACAAATCTCTCAAGGAGTCTTCGACCACAATCTTACCCACAACTTAACGCAAGGCAATATAATTATCCAACAAAAAAGGGCAAGGCATACAAGGACAAAGGGACATTGATCAGCACATGATTATGGTAAAAATGGCAAACGTAATAAGCACTATGTAGACCACACTGAAAATTCCGCAGAGCAGGCTAGTGCTATTGAAGGTGCTATTCCCCATACTGTAGCGGACAGAAGTCTATCAAGAACTGATGCCTTTATGGGCGAAAAAAAAGCAAACGTGGAATGTGGCCACGCGAAACGTGAAGTCCCAAAAGTGCACGGCACAGTGTACGCACTGTACAATGAACCAAATACTCGTTCAATGGAAAACATTTCGATTGAAAGGAAAGTCCCCCCACACTCCTGGCTGTAGATCCATTCAAATCGAATCACTTACCGGGCATGCCAAAGCGAGAGGTCTTTTGCACATACTTAAGGCCGTGAACGATTTCACGTTGCACAATAAAATCAATGCGCACCTTGTACTGAACACCTTCTTTGATCACAAAAAGCTGTCGGGAAATAGATGTCAATAGGTCAAATGGATTCGTTGATGGGGATCAGTCATGATGCGCTCTACCTGCTTTTTCAGCTGACTAATGTCGCCAGTAAGATCCAATTCCATATCATCGCGTCCCTCCACAACCAGCGCCAGCTTTTTCACAATCACCTTGCGCGGATCATTGGGCTCTAGAGATGAAGGGTAATTGGATTAGCATTCGATAGGCTTTGTTTTAATTGGACTCTCTTACCGACAACAATCTTCTCGGTCTGGGCTGCGCCCAGGAGGGCCTCCTTGTAGCGTCTCAAACTCTCATCCTCCTGATCGGCGGCCATGATCTCCTCGATGGTCTTCTCCGGCGGTGCTTGGTAGTTGGCATCGTGCACATCCTCATCATGATGGTCGGGATGGGGTTGTTGCTTCTCTGTTTCGGCCATGGCTTCCTCTCTCTTACCTAGGGGGCTGCAAAACAAAGTCCGGTTTGTTTGTTTATCAATCGAATACATTTATATCGGTAAGATTACGCATAATTTTTCCTAGTTGAGAGTTTTTTTTTTTTTGTTTCTTTCTTCTTGTTTAGCATTTCTCTCTGCCTCTTTTATCCCTCCTCTTAATGATTCATGTGGGTCATAGGGATATTTTTAGTAGTGTGAGTAACATGAGGGCACGATAATGGTTTTGTTCTAAGTATACATACATATGTATCTACATACATATGTATATTCCCTGGAGATCAGCAGGACTAGCAGATAAAATGGATTGCCCTTTTATCATTCAATTTTCACCACAATGCTGCCCACCAAATGTTAGTCACTCGATAATATTGATTAAATTCCAATTATTAACACATTGATGAACTGTGGCTTGGAGAGGCGATGGATGGGGCCTGGCGTGGAGGTGGGGATGGGGGGCCACCGCCGGGTTGCAGCTGGCAGATGTCCCCCCGCATAGAAAACAAAAAGGTCCCAACCAAATACGGACGCACAAAGGCAGATAAGGCAAAAGGCACACTGACAGAGTGTGAGGTGGGGGGTGGGGGGTGGGGGGAGAACGGCATTGAATTATATTGACCAGAACGGGCGTTAAGCGAATACGACCAGACCGACGCCTCCAGCCACACGAACACATGTATGTACATATATGCATATGTATATGTATGTACTATGTATGCATGGATGTACATACATACATACATGTATGTATGGGGACGAGTATGTTCTGGCGGTAGTTTATTATCTTGCTTTTGCTTTTCATTATTTTTCATTATCTAAATACACGTCGCTCGCTTTATGCCCATTTTCAATACATGTTGGACCGATAATAGTATTCAATTCTCCAGATTTGGATTGAAGAGCAGAGAGTACATGCGAATGGAAATGTTATTAATGTTTGTTGCGAGATAATTAAAGTTTATTTTTATATACTACACGTACTGTTCTATATGTGCATAAAACAATAAATATTAAGCTGATTTTTGTTCGAATTAAGATAGAATCTGTATCCGATGCTGACCAAACAAAATCCACCAATTCCAAACAAAAATTCCAATAGATAGATTGCTATAGTGGAGCAATACAGGGGCAGGGACGCTGCCCAGAGACCCCCCGTCAAAGTGCTCACTCGCTTGCTCGCTCGCTTTGTGTGTTGTAGTCTGGTGTGGTGTGGTGTGGTGCGGTGTGGGGGGATAATTCAAGGAAAAGTAAAAAACCATGCCCAGTTTTGATAAAGAAATGTGCACGGCCAGAAAAATGTTAAGACCCAGACGCACATAAATACATACATACATACACGTATGTACACATGCATATGTATGAATCACACACTAACACACACGGGGCCGGCAAATGATCGTCATTCGGTTTTGGTGATTGTTTGCAAGTAAATTCTTTTTTTTTTTTGGGAGTGGTTGGTGCCCTTGCGGGCAGATAAGGAGCATTTATTTCAATTCGAATATTATTGGAATGCATTGGAACGCAGTGCAAGCACACAGTCGGTGGCATCCACACAAAACGACAGCGAAAGCCGCGCGCACTCACCTTTTTAATTTGCAAATTAAGTAATAATTGCCGTTTCTTTTAGCGTTTCCTGGCTGTTGCGTGAACAACAACTAATACAGGTAATTATATGATTTTGTAATATATTTAATAAAATACAAAACAACGCAAAAAACACAGAAACAAGAAAGAACGAAGGCGGAACAGTGAATAAGCAGTGTTGTTAATCGTTATCTTTCTGGCTGAAACCGATTTCGATTTCGATTACATACAGCTGTTCCATACAGGGCTGCCCTGGAATTTCAAATGTTATCAAAAGCGCAACGAAAATAACTTTTCCAAATTATAATAAATTTACTTTAGATATAATTAATGTGATAATTTCAAAAGAGAGTTTTCATAAAGCAAGCAAGCAAATTGACAACCAGTTGACTCCATGAATTGATATATTATATCGATAGTATGCGATTGTCACGGCGTGTCACGAAACGCAGCTGTTTTTGATTACTTCATCGCTGTGCTGGAAATTGTGTGTGGAATTTGAAGAAAATGCCATCTGTATTATTAAGCCAACTGGCCACCGCCAACAAGCTGTCCGTGGAGCCATGGCCAGAAGACGCCACACTCTACCAGGTAGGCATCCCATCCCAAACACGCAGCCGGTGCAAATCACAAGCCTCATGCATTCCTCTCGCAATTCTCTTTCGCGGCTAGCCCTATGAAGTGGAGCAGATCTTATTGCCGGAGAACGCCAGCTGCCTGGCCGTGAAGGCATACCTCAAGATGTGCAACTTGCCCTTTGACGTGCGCACCTGCGCCAATGCAGAGCACATGTCGCCAGGTGGCCGCATGACCAAGCTGCCCTTTATCCGAGCTGGGGCATTTATCTTTGCCGAATTCGAGCCAATCGTCAATTTTGTTGAGCAGAAGGAGATGGCCATCGGTAACCTGCAGGACGAGGATGAGAAGGCCGATATGCGGACATATGTGTCGCTTGTGGAGAACATCTTCACCATGGCCGAGCTGTACATCAGCTTTAAGAACGAGCGCGTCTACAAGGAGGTGACAGCCCCGCGCAATGGCAGTGTCTATCCGTGGCCCATGAACCACATGCAGAACTATGGCAAGCGACGCAACGCGCTCCGTTTGCTGAAGGTCTACCAGTGGAACGACCTGGACATAGAAAACGTCATTGAAAAGGTGGCCAAATGTTGCGAGACGCTCGAATACAAACTGAAAGAGTCCCCCGACACGCCCTTCTTCTATGGCGAACAGCCCTGTGAACTGGATGCCATCGCCTTTGGACATCTCTTCAGCATTCTGACCACCACGCTACCCAACATGGCGCTGGCCCAGACCGTGCAAAAGTTCAAGCACTTGGTGGAGTTCTGTCGCTTCATCGATGACAAATACTTTCAGACCAGGTGCCTGCAATGAATTTATCTTAAGTTTTTTACTTTTGGTTGTATCATTCTGTATCACACACAAGCAGGCAAAAAAATGGCGGCATAAATGCAAAATTATAGTTTATATCATTTTGTTTTGTTTTATTTTATTTTATTCTTTTTTTGTATTTTTAATCCAGCTTTGTACCTTGCTGATATATAAGTTGTGCCACCGATTCGAGACGCGTGAAGAGTTCTTTTGAGTGCATTTTTATAAAAACAGCTCTATAGCTCATTGAATGAACAAATTACTTACGATATTTTTCTATTAAATATATTTTCAGAAAGTAAATCGACTTCATCTAAAGTTGTTTGTTGTTACTGAAAATATGTGTGAATAAATTGCCTTATATTTATATTCTATTAAAGTAGTAATTTACAGTCTTAACACAAGTTGGAATTGACAATTGAGAGGTCAAAGCACCGCTCCAAGGTTAAGCTGTACAACAAAATTCGTGTTATTATGAATTGTTGCACAGATTGCCTGCATTTTCAACAGCAAAGAACTAATCTTAGTCTATGCTATAAGAGTGATGCGTACTCAAGTCAATCTATGGTACATCTATTCCATCTTACACCATAACAGCGCAAGAGGGAGCAGCCGAAAAGCAGGCACAAATTGTCGCCATGCCTCAAGCATAAGAGGAGAAAGAGTAATCCATTTGACACGGCTTGGAGTGGTAATAGCCGACAAACATTGAAGGCTAGGTTCTGTCACAAAGGTGCGGCGGCAGAGGATTGAATCCGCATTCAATGAACGTTACCATGCAGAAACTCAATGCGGACGCAATTGTGTTCTAATTTAGTTTTCGGTTGTTATTGGGAATGCCTAAGCCGTAAACCCGTTTGGCCAGGCAGGCCTCCCCCGGGCCAATTCGGACTATAAAACGATCGAGCTAATTGGGAAACAGCATCAGTCACTGACAAACCAACCAACTCGAAACAGTTCAACATGAAGTTCCTCATCTGCTTGGCTCTCACCTTCGCCGTTGCCCAGGCTGGCTTCCTGGCTTCCTCTCCGGTTGCCACATACGCTGCTGCGCCGTCCTATGCTGCCACCTATGCCGCTGGACCCGTGGCCTACTCGGCTCCAGTGGCCACGTATGCTGCAGCTGCTCCTGCTTATTCCACATATGCTGCTGCCTCTCCGGCCTACTCAACCTACGCTGCAGCTGCTCCAGCCTACACCTCGTCGGTGTACGGTGTCCGCGCCTACACCGCTCCTGTGACCACGTACGCAGCTGCTGCTCCTGCTTACACATCCTATGCTGCGGCTGCTCCTGCGTACACCACCTATGCTGCTCCGGCCATTGTCAGCCCATTCCTGAAGAAGAAGTAAACACCTTCCACCCTGCCACCATTCCACCATCAAACGACAACCAAATAAAGAAAGATTGTGTAATCCACATCCGTTTACCTGCCCAGTGGGGTCTACAGTAGATTGTATAATGCAGTTGCAGATTGTTTAAATCGACATTCGAATGCCGATATCAATTGGTATATATCGATATATAGTCGATATCAATCGCGTTTCAATTGGAATTTTTCTCTTTACTTCTTGTTGCGCCTCCAATCAGAAAGCAATATAAGCTGTTAAAATTTGTATATAAATTAGTTTTAATTGCATAATTATGCCTATTAATGGGCGACACGAATGTGAAGAAAAGGAACATTTGCTCGAAGTAAGCATTACACAATTACATGCAAATTATTGCATGTTATTATCAGTTGGATGATTCACCAGATGCAAGGGAGAGGTAGAGCGGATGTGGGAACGTCGATAGCCAGTTGAGTCCAAGCTTAGGGTTCAACTGAATGAAAATATAGTGGCGAAACTAGTTTTAAATTGTAGCTGCCACCGTGAGCAAAATGAGCCGCGACAAACGGAAGAACGACGTCCCGTTGCTAAAAATAGTTTCATATAATATCCGTGGTCTACAAAGCAAATTGAAGGACAAAGAATTTACTGACTATCTTAGGAATTTCGACATATTTATTTTAATTGAAACCCATACGCTTCCCGGTACACCCGTGACAGACGAGTTTGAAAAACTGTTCTCCGACTATGCCTGCTATTGGAAGGAAGCCATAAAGATCTATCGTCACGGACGTGGAATCGGCGGAATTGTAATTGGAATCCGGGAATGCCTGAACAAAATGGGACTAACGCACGCTATAACCGATGTGGGTGATATAAAGATCGTAGAGCTATGCTGGCGTGAGAAAATGCTACACATAATACCGCTCTACATACGAGGAGCCGACTGGAATGGCGAATTCTTGCCGGTGACACAGGTCTTTAGCAACAAACCGAATACCATAGAAAATGCCATAATAATTGGTGATGTCAACATCCGTCTGGGCGGGCTCAAGCAGGAAGTCTCCAACTATCCCTGTGTCGCCAACACAAATGGTCGAATCTCTGAAGACAAAAAACGGAATGGAAGAGGATCACAGTTTCTGGAATTTTGCGACCATAATAAGCTTCAAATATTGAACGGCCTGACGGTGGGCGACGCCAAAGGCAGCTTCACATACCACACCCCGAGCAAGCTGGGGAATTCCACAAATGATTTTGCAGCAGTCAGCCAAGATCTAATGCCGGTAGTGTGTGATTTCATGGTGGATAAACCAGATACAGGGGGCACCAGACACGGATCTGATCACTTGCCCATCTGTCTGGTATTAGATCTGCCCCTGTTGGGTGCCCCAGTGCCGGGAGCTTCTCCAATCAAAATACAGACAAATAATATCAGGTCATTTGACTCCAGCATTCTCTCGCAGAACACAAGGCTCGATTCGGATATTACTAGTGCAGAAGTAGAGTTTGCTTTCAAACATCACTCATTGAGGTCGTTTTCCAAGCAAGCATTGAGGGATTTCCGCAACGAACTGGTTGTTCGATGCAATGCCATGTTCGACGGATCCAATATGAGACAGATCTCCTGCACAAATATTGTTTCTTCGAATGGTTTAATCAGGACTCTCTTCAAAATAATGCAAGACAGACTGATCGAATGGTGCGGCCATACCAATATCTTCAATGAGTACCAGACCAGATTCTGGGAGAAACTTTCCAGCGTGGATATGGTGTACAACTTAACAGCGATTGTCGATATGAAATTGACGGAAAGAGGAGCTAAGGTCTATGCGTATTTCGTCAGTTGGAGGTCCTTTACCCAGGGAGCGGCTAGAAAGCTTATATGGCGCAAGCTCCATGACATGGGAGTCTCCCCAAGGATTATTAATCTGCTTAGACGATGCTACAGAGAAAACATAGATCGAGAGCAGAAAAATATGTACGAAATGCTAGCCGCCTTGTATTTAAACGATCTTCCAGACGAGCTTCAAGGAGGTCTCGTGATCGATGGTCGCAGGATACACATATTGATGCACGCTGACAAGATAGTTCTACTTGCGGAAAGGATCAACGACCTTCAGGCTATGATTGATCAACTGGAAAGTTACGGCCACAAATGGGCCCTGGATGTGGACATGGATACATCCGAAATTATGGTTTTCAAAAAAGGTGGTGGCAGGGTATCGGCATTGGAGAAATGGATTATAACAGGGAAAGCGATTAAAAGAACATCCGAGATTTCATACCTGAACTTCGTGTTTACTCCTGGACTCTCCTATAAAAAACAAGTTCATCAAGTTATCAAAGAAGCTAAGAACTTGATGGATCAGTTTCTCCACCAACCAGAAGAGTGGACAAAGTTCTTGAAGCTTCGATGTGTCCAAGTATGGGGCAGCATTCGTTTCAGGGAGATCGATCAGCTGCAAAAGGTATTTCTGAAGAAAACCCTCAACCATAATTCCAGTAATAGGAATAGCACCTCAGATACGAGCATTATTAATTTTAATGCCATAGCCCTTGAACTGCACCTGAAATATATAGGTCGGTTAATATTTTCCAGCAGTGATGGCCGTCTTTCGCATTACCTCACGCTCAAAGTAATTGAGAAAAGAGCTCTTTGGGCTGCACATATGAACAACCTCGACCCGAAATGGAAAGACTTCTTAGGCTCTCAGACAGAGTGGAATGATTTCTGCTCTAAAATTCTTATACATTCTGATAAGAGAAAACCGTTGTGATCAGGGATCACACAGGAGTATGTGCATATATATTATATAGATTCAAAGATTGAATCTATAGTAAGATTTTGTTTGTGTATATTATTTGTTTATTACAATAGTTAATTTATATTATATTACGAATGCCATTTACATATTTTTCTGCTGCGGGTACCATTGATGTTATGTCAGCATTCTGCCTTGTCTCCCCGTTCGTGGCCTTGGGTATCGCCATCGTAAAAAATAATCAGATGAAAGATAAAAGCTTAACGACAATTTGTCCAATTCGACAACACAGCGCCGCTCAGATGTGGATGTGGTCTTAGTTGCCGGCCTGAGTTGTAGCCGGTTGCTGCTGCTGTTCGCTGCCAGATGGGGGCGGCTGCGACTGCGCCTGCGGTGGTGAGAACACATGGGCCATTTGTGGTGGCAGCGGCGTTGGCTGCGTGGGAAACAGGCCGCCCATGGAGGGCTGCACCTGCGGATACGACGGCACCGTCTGAGCAGCCGGATAAGAGAGAGCCGCCGGAGCCGACATGTAGGCCTGTTGTGATGTGGAGAACATTGGCACGGCTGCAGGAGGCAGCTGTGGTGGCGCCGCAGTGGCCTGTGGGAACGGCAGCTGGGCTGCCGGTATTCCACCGAGGGCCACGCTCGCATTGTGCTGTGTGTTGGGATCGTAGACGCCTGGTATGAAGATATTCGCTGGTGGCGGTACAGAGTGCGCTTGAGCCTCAACTACGGCTGGGGCTGCAGCAGGCGGAGGTGGAGCAAAAACACCAGCCAGAGGTCCAGCCACAGTCGCAGGCGGAGGATGAGCTATTAGTGCAGCAGGAATAGGAGCTGGAGCCGGTATGTTGCCTGAGGGAGCTGGTAGCTGGGGCTCTCCAATGGTTGCCTGAGTTTCCAACGCCGCGGTGAGAGCATCTGTTGATTCGTCCGGATTGAAATATGTCTTGAATAGGCTCTGGGCTGGCGGCTCAATGGTTGGTGGTCTTATCTCGGCATTTGTCGATGCAAAGGTGTTGGCCAGAGGCGGTATGTAAGGCAACGTTGGTGAGACGACAGCAGAGCCGGCAACTGCCACAGGGGCAGGTGCCGGTCCGCCTCCGCTCGTCAGCAATGGAGCGGCCTCGGCTGCAGTAGCAACCGAGGCCGAAGAGGCTGGGACGGGGACTGCCTGCACCGGGATGCGATGCAGATAGCCGAAGCCAATGCCACAGCCGAGAGCACCCTCTCCTCCCCAGGCCGTGTTGGGCTTGATCGTCACCTCGCGGCAAGCATCGTCGTCCAGATTGTAGACGTACATTTTCAGGGGCTGCTGCTCGTGCGTGTCGATCAGCGTGAAGAGGTCGTCGTTCTCGTGGCGTATGGCATCCGCTCCAATTACATAGTCGCTGTAGGCCCGGAGCCCGGCCAGCTCCGCCGGAGAGTTGGGATGCACCTCCAGTATGTGCCACACGCTCTCGTTGGCCCCTTCGAACGAACAAAAACGAATGCTAACCCCCAGCAGTCCCTGGCCACCCCAGCTAGTGCTTGGAGTCAGGGTCAGCTCCCGCACAGTTTGTGTTTTGCTGGAGTAGACGGTGAGACGGACGGGCTTGTCAACGTTCTGACGCAGCAGCTCCTTGAGCATGTCGTTGTCCTGGTCCAGCCGAGTGCCGGCAATTGCCACAATGAAGTCAAAGAAGGCCTCCAGTCCGGCCTTCTGGCCCGGCGAGTTGTCTTGCACTTTGAGTACGTGGTAACCTGGAGACAATGAGACCATTAACATTTTTTTATACGATCATATGCATATATTGTTGTCCGTCTACGTGTACGTGTTCTGGTACGGTGCGTGTGTGAGGGTGCTTGCGATCTCTAATTGTGAGACCAACGACCGAAGACCGACAACGTAAGGTTTACGTGGTCCATGTCCTGTCCTCCCTCCTCTGGGTGTGTACGTTACCTTCTGTGCCCCCACCGGGTACGTGTATGCTGTGACTCGAACCCATCGTTTGATTGCGTCAAATTATTCGAAATGCACTATTAAATGCAGTGTTTTTAAATAATTTCGGATGTGCCAACAAAAAAATTCTGTTCTTCGTGGCAATGTAGTAGGGTTGTCAAAATATTAAATATATCGATAGATTTTAAATATTTGACAGCACTACTATGTTGTAAAAATAATACTGCAAGAATACCGCCTTTCGATAGGAAATCAGGTGGTGGTGGTGGGCGTTTTTCGATAGAAAAAATCGAATATACGCGAAAGTCTGAACCCTGAGCTTTTTCCAGCTAATGTTAATTTTAAATGGCCAGTTTCTCCTTAAAAATGCATTTATTCTTTCCAAGATGATGCTGGTGTTGTTATTGCTCTGAAACATCTACAAAACAATTATAAATTAGGTCTTAGTTTTAATCCTGAGGGCCTTCACTTCATGGCCGCCGCCACCTGCCACTGCTGTTGGTACTTGGCCACAGCCTCCCGATGTTTCAGCATATCCTTTTCCCTATAAAGAAAAATTTTAATACAATAAAGTCTAGCCGGGCTGGTGCTTTCTTACATGTTTTCCAGGGTATCGGTGGAACTCTTGAGTTCTTTGGAGATGTACTCAATGCGTTTGCCCACGTTCTGGCGTGAATCCTCCAGCTCCTGCTTCACTAGCACAGGGCCAAACAGTTTGTAGACTTTGTTGTCTGGCCCCAAGAGATTCAGTTCGTCCAAAACGCACTTGTTCTCATTTAGCTGGCCTTCCAGTAGTGCGCGTTGTTTGACCATCTTCACGCAGGCTGCATGGAGCAAATGGTATTATTAAATTTGGACGGAAATGTGCGTCTCCATTTACATACACTTCTGAAGGTTTTGATATGACTCAACCTCGGTCTGCATTTTTTTGTACAACGCTGCACTGTTCTTGTCCATATTCATTGCGTTGAGTGAAGGTTTAATTAAGATATTTGGATCTCTAAAAACAGTTGTGCCGGCTCCGACTGTTGATAATTTTTACAATTCAAGTCAAAAAAAAAAATCTAAGTGCTCTGCACGCTTCTATCGGTGTGTTGGTGTTGCCAGATCGTCTGTATTGGAAGGTGGAACAGCTGTTGAGAAACAATAGAAAAATGTTAAATAAATCAAAAATGTTAAATAATGGAACGTAAGCGTATGGCTAAATGCTGAGACTACAGTCTTTTTCTCACGTTTTATTTCTTTGCCCTATTTCGCTATACAATTTTTTTACGCAAAATCCAATAAAAGATTGTATTAATGTATTTATCCAAAAATGTATTAAGAATAAGCCAGTTAAAAAATAAGCCAGTATAAAATTATGTGGGCAGGCTAAATGTTATATAAATCCAATAATACTCGACAGAACATCAAAATTGAGCAATATGGTTTCCAATCCCTGACGGAGAACATTTAACCCATTGTAAGCCAATTTTCCACCGAAAATAATGAAAATGTAATAAGTTTAGCGCAGTTCAGGTGAAAGATATATGTAGTGCTTTTCTTTAAGTTCAGAGGAAAAATGCCATGAATCTACAAGAAGAATTTACAATCGTTAATATTGTCCGCCATTTACCTCAAGTAGTTGAACTATTTAAATAGAGGGGGCTTAAGTGGGCTAAGTTCGTTTTTTCATCATACGAGACGCTATATTGTTGTTGGGGAACCAAAATTGAGCCAAAACAAATCAAAGTCGAGTATTTAAAATAATCCAGTCAAGTAGAAAATGGATACATTAATTGGATGAAATGATGTGGGCAGGGCTGAGGGATCTAGATAGCTAGTAATATTCCACGGAATATAAAAGTCGAGGAATATATAACTTGAATTCGTCATTGTATTTACGGTATATTTTCAAAATGAGACGGTATATTTTGGTATATTTCTGAGGGTCGCACTGATAATAACGCTGAGACAAAAGCAAAAGGTTTCGCGCCGAAAAGGGAAACGGCAAAAACACGCAAAGCATCGCGGAAAAAAAACAAAAACTCATGCTAAATGGGTAAAACAAATGTGAATATGTTCTAAAATGTTAGCGCGTTGTTAGTCTGTGCGTGGATATTGTGTGTGTGTGCGCCCAGCGGTTGCATTTCCAACAATTAGAGCACCCACCCCCCTCCATCCCACCATCCTCAGCAGTTCTCGCATCGTGACACACAAACGAACACACAATGGCCCCAGCGAAAAAAACGCGAGAAAGACAATGCAGATGGCGCTGGCGCTGCGGCAAATGGCATTAACGGCGGATCGAACGCGGCTCATGGCCATGGAAATGGAGCAGATGGAACAAATGCTACGTTGGCAGCGCCAACGACCACGGGGACGGCAGCGGCAGAGGCCAACGGGAAGCTCAATGGACACCAACAAGAGCAGGAACTCTTTTTGCAAGCATTTGAAAGTGAGTAGAAGTGGAGATTGAAGATTGGAGCGCCAGACAGACAAACAAATAATGAATGGTTAATGCTGCTGATTTTCAGAGCCCACGCAAATCTATCGGTATCTACGCAACCGCCATGAGACAAACGTAAGTGGAGACCATCTAACACAACATAACATCTCCCAGACAGCGCGAGACGGCACATGCATTACATGTTCTCTTCTTGTTTTCCTTGGTGCAGCCCATATTCCTGAATCGAACGCTCTGCTATATGAAGGAGCGAATGTCGCGCACCAACAAGAAGCGGGCCACCTTCCAGATCAACTCCATGCTGGAGAGCATAATCCAAAAATCCGAAGCCGTAACACAAAACTACCTGCACGTTATCTACGACTCGCTACACGAGAAGATCAAATCATCGGACAGCGATGAGCTGCTGCAGGAGCAACTGCTCTGCGAAGCCGGTGAGTCGGTTTGTGTTGTGACCACGCTGTACAAGATCACGCGGAGCAAGCGCAAGGACAGCACGCTGGACTTTCAGGAGCTGCTCAGCAAGAGTTCGCAGATCGTGTACAATCCGAAGGATCGCATTGGCGAGCATGCCACCATCAGCATACCTCTGCAGGCCATGCGACCGATGGGTGAGCAGCATACGCTCTACAAGCTGCTCTTTAGGATCAAGGTTCTGTCGTCGCCCGCCACCACGTGCAATGATGAGAATGCAGGTAAAAACAGGATTAGTAGAGAGAAAAAACCTCTGTCCGAGACTGAGATTCGTCCTCCCGACGTCCTTTCCCATC
Source organism: Drosophila pseudoobscura (assembly GCF_009870125.1). Lineage (NCBI taxonomy): Eukaryota > Metazoa > Arthropoda > Insecta > Diptera > Drosophilidae > Drosophila > Drosophila pseudoobscura. The sequence goes on from NC_046683.1 coordinate 54,487,440, forward strand.
CCATAGAAACCCCATCGAACAAGCGATCGCGTCCCAATGAGAAGATGTACGGCTCTGAGCTGATATTGTATGAAAAGTCGAGTGGATTCATCACCGAGGGCGAATACGAGGCCATGCTCCAGCCGTTAAACTCGTCGAGCATCAAGTCCTTCTCACCAAAGAAATGCACCTGGGAGACGATGCCCGATAGCTACATTCCACTCTCGCTCACCTACGATGTCTACCAACAGAGTCCGATGCTGAAATTCCATCTGACGCTGTCCAACGAGCAGCTGCCAGAGACAATATCGGCACGGGAACTCCAGCGCTATGTCCATCATCTGGACGCCGTTGCCGATGCGGTCAATCACAATAACAATCATTTCAATAATAACAATAACTGCAGTGGTGGCAGCAACCTCAAGAATAATGGCATTTGCAAGACAACGCCCCCCGAACACATCCAGATCGTATACAATTTCATGTACAGCAACAATACGCGCCAGCAGACTGAATACACGCAGGAGCTGAACTGTCCCTGGTGCGGTCTGGACTGTCTGCGTCTGTACGCCCTGCTGAAGCATCTGAAGCTATGCCATGCCCGGTTCAACTTCACCTACCAGCCCGCAGGCAGTGGTGCGCGCATCGATGTCACCATTAATGATGCGTACGATGGATCGTACGCTGGATCCCCCTACGATCTGGCCGGGCCATCGGGCTCGTCGTTTGCCCGCACCTGCGGCCCTGTTCGGCGCACTTCGGTGACCAGCCTAATGGTGTGCCGGCCCAGGAGGCAGAAGGCGAGCCTGGATGAGTTCCTGGAGCTAGATGAGGACGATATCAGTAACCAGCGTTCGTACATAACAGGTCACAACAGGTAAGGCATACAGCGCACTGGACAAGTATCAGGCAAGATGTGATAATTGTGAAAATAATGCTTTAAAGGCTATACCATCATACGGAGACCTGTCTGCCCGTGCATCCCAAGGAGCTGGACATTGACTCGGAGGGCGAGAGTGATCCGCTGTGGCTGCGCCAGAAGACCATACAGATGATTGACGAGTTCTCCGACGTCAACGAGGGGGAGAAGGAGCTGATGAAGATATGGAATCTGCATGTGATGCGTCACGGATTCGTGGGCAACTGCCAGCTGCCATTGGCCTGCGAAATGTTCCTCGATGCCAAGGGCCATGAGATCGTGCGCAAGAATCTCTATCGCAACTTCATCCTGCACATGTGCTCCCTCTTCGACTATGGACTCATCTCGAACGAGCACGTATACAAGACGGTGCAGAAGCTGCAGGGTCTGCTCAGCAAATATACGGCCGGGCAAGAGCTAATGCAGCGCCAGCATAAAGCCCAGCTCGAGTACTGGCTGGACGTGGGAATGCACAAGAAGCAGGAGGACCTCAAGGCCCACAAGTCCCCACAGAAGATGTCCGCACTGTCCTCTAGTACAGACAGACCAACTACCTCCTCCAACAGTGCAGCGGCGGCTGCCAGCAGCAGCTCGAATGCAGCTATGCAGCCGCCCAAGCGAATGCCGGCTCATCTGAAGCGGGCCAGTGCCGCGGCTGCTGCGGCCGCTGCTGCTGCAGCAGCTTCCGGCCAGGACAATGGATCTGCCAACAATAGCAAGAATGTGGCCAAAAAGTCCGCCGATCAGCCGCTTGCCACATTGCCCAATACACGGGAACGGCGCTCCGACCCCAGTCTGAAACGCAGCGGTACTCGGTTGAGCACTGGAGCTGCTGCTGCCACCTCTGCGGCTGCCACATCGAAGCGCAAATTGAGCCCCAAAGGTAAGTACTACCCACGGACATCTGACATCCGACATCCGCCATTCGCCATCCGACGTCCATAGAGTGTGGCATTCAATGGCATTTCATCTCGATCTCATCGTCATTTTGCTTGGTCTCAAAATGCAACATTCTCACCGTAGAAGTGAGGCACATCATGTGACATGTGTACATATATCCATTGTTGGGGGAATCACTAGCAGATGCATATCCCCATATCCATCCTCCATCCATCCATCCATCTATCGTGTCATGAGCTCTCACAAAAAATGAACAAAATTCCAAATTTCTATCCAAAATTTATACATATCTGACGACGACGGTCTACGTCGATCGTCTCTCTTTCTCTTTGTTTTGTTTTGTTTTTTTTTATCTGTGTTTCTGTTTCTTGTGCGTTTTGGATGTATTTTTCGCTCTCTCTCTCTGAATGTGAACCATGCCGATCGATCCGATAGATGTGGAGCAAGCGGCGGCGGCGGATGATGCGCCCGAAGTGATTGCTCCTCACAATGACAACGCGTGGGTCGATGTGGGTATTGAAGATGAAGATGAGGATGAGGATAATGATGAGGATGAGGATAATGATGATGCTGATGTTGAAATTGATGTCGAGATCAATGGAATTGCCCTGCCAGTTGATGTTGATGACTGCGTAGGCAATTTGTAGTAATAACTGACCATTAATTAATGAACATTTCTCACCAAACAAAAACAAAATCAAACATCACCTCTTCAGATAATACAGCGCAGAGGAAGCGTCAGCGGTACAGCGAAGGCAGCAGCAGCAGCAACAGCAACACCGGAGGAGCAGCAGGAGGAGGAGCAGCAGCAGGAGGAGGAGGAGGAGGAGAGACCGGAACGAGTCGCAACAAAAGCAATAATAATAGCCACCAAACACTGCCAGCACCAACCAGCAACAGCAAGAAACGCTTAGTTGCGCGATCCCGCTCGACCTCAGAGAGAACCAGCAAGTCCTCATCCACAGGAGCAGGATCTGGAGCAGCATCAGGTGGAGGAGGAGCAGGAGTGCGTACCAGGCTCTCAGTGCCGCTGGCCAAATACGAGAAGCGCTGACGCAAGCAAAGACGCTGCTGCTGCTGCTGCTCCTCCACCACATCGACAGCCCAAAACTGACTAAAGCATCGCATCGTATTGCTGCTTACCTTACCATACACATATAGTATATATAGTATATTGTTTTTGACAGGCACTTCTACCATTATCGCTGTAGCTCTTTATATTGTGTTAAATTCTAATCAACGCCTTATGTTGGACCATTGTTTTAAAGCCTTTTGCATATAGTATATTGTTTTTGACAGGCACTTTTTCATTATCGCTGTAGTTCTTTATATTGTGTTAAATTCTAATCAATGCCTTATGTTGGGCCTTTGTTTTAAAGCCTTTCCACGGTTTAAACAGCATTTTTTTTTTAATGTCAACCTAAGCTTAAAGTTATAAGTCCTTGCTGGAATGCGAGCAATTTCGCACGAGTCTTGGCAGAACAGCGTATCATTTGCATACATTTTTTGATGGCAATGAACACCGTACAATGATCTGATAATTGTGCTTAAATGATAATTTATGATTGTCTTTCGTGGCAATTACTTAATAGACCACAGAGACATTCAAACATACATACGTATACAGGGCTGAGGGCAACCCATTCAACAATCAATTGAACAACTAATGAACCATTCGTAGACCTAAGAGTAAGGAAATGCTGCTGCCGTGGGAAAATGTAAATCAGCTTTTAATTGTATGAAAAGGACAAAAATGTATCAATTGTAATTAGCAAAGAGTATATGCAAAAAAATATATATTTACGGCATAAGCGCGAGTCTATTTTAAAAGCAAAAACGTGCGTTTTTTGAGCGAGCAATTCCAAAACTAATGAAACGCCAATACGCTATATCATACACCTACACCTACACCTACATTTACTATACACATCCGTACGTACATAAATAAAATTCACTTCAAACCCACACTCAAAGAAAAAGCAAACCAAAATGGATCTATTTGTACAGAGCATTGGGCTTGTCCTTGCTTCCATTGCCCTCAGATTTGAAAAGTGCAAAAGAGAATGCCCGAGAATGCAAAAACAAAATGCACGCAGTGCGGGTTATTGATTCGTGATTGGATATGATTGTTCAGAGCTTGGCGATCCTCAGCTCGTTCCAAAACCACTTGCAGATATTGATATTTGCTTTGGCCGCTGACTTGCCTCCTATATTCTGATTCTGATTTTGATAGACTTGCCTTTGAAAATAAACCCAAAACTGATGCAGAAACTAAGAAAAACGATGTATGTATGACAGCTCCATGTTTTGTGCTTTGCGTAAGATTACCATCTTATCCTAGTGGATTATTGATGCCAGGGATGATGTGGATAGCCCTGCCTAAACTTCACAGTTCGCTGTTCGATCCACTAGAAACCAGAAATCCACTATTATACCTTCGGCTTTGCAGATCGAATTTGGCTAGAGCCCTAGAGACCCTATCACAGCTCTACTCAAGCTATACTCGATCACTACGAATCCTGCCTTCAGTCAGATTCGGATCACCCTGAATCACTGAAAACCAAGTGCAAACATTCGTCTTCTTCTGCCCGATACTCGAAGAATATTTGTGGTGAAAGTGGATCCCAGAAGGAAGCGTCCCCATAAAGTATATATATTCTTGATCAGCCTAGACGATATAGCCATGTTTGTCTGTCTTAAAGACTATAACAGCTAGAGCAACCAAATTTTGTGTGTAGGCTCCTGGAATATCACACTGAATCAGCAGATGGCTGAATCTGCGCCATCTTCCTCGTGCAGTGTGCGGCCCCCGTCGGAGGAGAGCGGTTGTTGTTGGTTTAAGATGGAAGAGAGGGAGAGACGGATCAAATATTCTAGAATTCTGATCGAATAGGTCATTAGGTGGGTAAGGTGGGTAAGGTGACAAGTGCCAGCAAAATTGAGAGATCGATCCCTCCCCCCCGTTGGAAAGCAAGAGAGCAGAAGGAGAAGCAATAAGCCAGCAAATTTGTGTGTTGCTTTCTCATTCTCTTCACCAGAAAATCCAATGGAGACTGAGCGAGAAAAGAGAACCGAATCGATTCGGTTGCCTGCTCTAATTGAGGTTCTTATGCTCGGCCTATAATCCAATATCCCTGTACCACTTTGTATGTGAGCGAGGATAGGATACCTAGCTCTTTAAGATCTGATTGGTTACATTTTTCCTCGATCATTATCTTACCAATCCTTCCTGCATGCAAGCGACCGGTTGGTCATACAGCAGCGCCCCTCAGTCGGTTGGGCTTTGGCTTAATGTCTCATGGGGCACTTGATATAATATTTAACATAACATAATACAGAGCTCTGTTCTCTGCTTAATTCGAAATTCGAAAAGTGAGCCATCCCTGAGCCTCAGCGCATTGTCTCCCTTCTCTGGGAATGGCCTTTCGGGCAATTCCATTGATGTTTTATAAGTAGATATAATTGTTTATTAATGACATTTGAAAGCAATTGCCGAAAAGAAAACAAGTTCTTCATATTGTTGGGGTGTTCCGTTGCCGAACCTTAAATTTCTCGCCTGAACTTAACTAATAGATGATCCGATGATCGATGATCGGTGATTGAATCTTTCTATTTGACAAAATTGGGATTCTTTTTCAGTATGACGAATCCCTCCATGACCGGCGTCAGGGCCAGATACTCGTCGGTGGCCAGCTCGGCCCGCTCGCCGATGGCCAGCAGGACGGGCGTTGTGTGCGTTTGGAAGCCAGTGATGGTCTTCGGCTTGCCAGCCTGTCCGACCACATCGATGGCAATGCCCACGCGCACAGGGACCTGCAGCTGGTTGAGCTCCTCGTCGAAGGTGATCAGCATGCGGGCCTGCATGGCCGGGACCAAAGTGTAAAGCAGATAGTGGGAGCGATTGAGGATCAGGTTCTTCACATCCAGCAGCGAGACCAGCGTGGCCATCAGTCCGGCAACTGCCATGGGGTTCATCAGCTGGCGATCGCTGTGGTAGGGACTCAGCGAGAGGGTGCCCTTGCCCAAATGGGTCAGGCTCTGGGCAATGCGCACCATAAACAGATTGCTGGGATCCTTCGAGTGATACTGGGCCAGCTGGCGCAGCATGGAGGCCAGTCGGGCATTGTTGGTGCCGGCTCCCACGAGACCCATGGCGAAAATGGCATTGTGTGCCACCTCCGCATCGCTGTCGTGCGAGAACTTGCTCAGCGTATCCAGGATGTTCAGCTTGGGATTGGAGGCGGATATCAGGCCCAGGGCCAAAGGCACGGAGCGCCTAATGGCCGGCTCGCAGTAGCGCAACAGGTTGCCAAACGAGCGGTAGGCCATCTCGGCGCCAATGTCCTCTCCCATGGCAATCAAGGCAATGCCAAGAACGGCAATCGCTTGTGTGGCCGACAGATCCTTCTCGCGCTCCTTATCTTTCTCCTTCTCCTTTTCCTTGTCCTGCTAAAATGGGAACTCACAAAATAGTTAGAAATAGTTACAGATAAAGAATGAAGGAGCTACCTTATCCTTGCCCTTGTCCTTCTTGCTCTTCTCCTTCTCGTCGTCGGCGCTGACAGTCTCATAGTGATCGGAGCAGATGTGCAGCAGCTGCTGGATCTTCAAAACATTGCCAGTGCCGGCATAGGCACAAATGTCCACCATGGTGGTCGCCATACTGCGATAGGGCTCCTCTAGAACCTCCAGCGTCATCATCACCGCTTCGGTGGACTTTTGACGACCCAGATAGAGGAGACCCAGGCCCAAGAACAGGAATCTTGTGTAGGTATCCTTGAGATCGGACTTGGTCAACCCCATGATGGTCTGCAGCAGGATCTCGGTGATCTCTGAATTGCAGGAACCCACACTGATCAGACCCAGCGACAGAGCCGTGATGCCGAGTATCTCCACGCTGGCGGAGGTCTTGTTGCTGCCAAACGAGAACACCGTCTTGAGGGTGTCGATCACAATGGAGCGATTGGAGCCGGCATAGGCGATGCCCAGGCCCAGGATAGCGCCCACACGCATGCAATTGTTCTGGTTCTCAATGTAGTCCGAGAGCAGGGCATGGGCCGGATCGACCTCGTTGCGAATGCCGCAATTAACGATGCCGCAGGCCAGCAGGGCACCCGACTTAATGTTGTCATCCGTGGAATACAGATACTTGTCGATCATGGTTAGACCGCCATCGACATCCCAGAGCAGGATCAGACCCAGGGAGGCGGTGGCCGATAGCATGCCGTGCTCCTTGTTCTTGTACAGCCACTTATTGCCATCCTCGGACAGCAGCTTGTCCACACCGAAGCCCGCGTTGACGAAGCCATTGACAAAGCTGGCGGCCAGATTCTGCTTGGCCGAGTCCACCTGAATGGAGGCGAAACGCGATCGCGAGTTGTCCAGATGCGACTTGTAAATATCCTCCGGTGTCTTGGGCTCCATGATGTCCAGCTCACGGGCCAGATTGAGGAAGTGCTTGTTCAAATTCGCATTCGACATGATCTCCATGAGGTCATCGTAGTCCTGCACCGACTCGTCCAGCTCCAGGCAGATTTGCTGGCGGGCCAGCATGAAGGCCAACTGTTTCTGCATGCCCGGCTCCTTGGGCTCTTTGAAGATCTCCCCAATCTTGTCCATGTCATTCAGCATCAGGGCCAGCCGCATGGCCTGGGTATGCTGCGTGAACTTGCGCGACAGCTGCAGGGCCGTCTCCAGTATGATGGTGTTGTCCGGCTCGGGGACATACGGATAGCAGGACTGCAGGTACAAACAGACACGGGGATAGGCCGACTCGTCCACATACTCGCTGAGCAAATGCAGATGATCGATTTCGATCAGCAAGTCACAGGCATCCGCCTCAGCATTGTGCTCCATGTTGTAGGGAATAATCTGCTTGACCAGCTCAATCAGCTGGGTGCGGAAGTCGCCCGTCGTGTCGTGATAGTGGGCGGATATCTCACCGGACAGATGGCGCACATACTCGTGGCCCCACTCGCCGATCTTTTGCTTACGATCGCACAGGAACCTGTAGGCCAGACAATCCTTGCCACTGCCCATGGTCATCGAGAGCACCGATATAATGTCGGCGCACAGCTGCCGCGTCTGCTCGTCGGGCATCTGTTTATAGACGGTCTTCATCGTCTCGTAGTGGGGGCGCATGAACTTCAGGGGTTTGGGCACCGAAGTCATCGATGTGGTGGAGGCACGTATCAACTTAGCCATCATTTCCAGCGCTGGCTGGTACAACTTTATGTCGTTCTCCTGCAGACGCAGCACGAGCATCTCCAGTTCCTCCTGCAGCTGCTGATCCTCGTCCGACAGCTCGGGCTGCTCCTTATCGTCTTTCTTTGCTTTGTCATCGCTGGAATCTCCCTGTTTCGCCTTCAAATCCTTGGGATCGGCAACTGCCGGCTCCTTCTGCTCCTGCTTAATCTCACCCGTCATGTTTCAACTACGAATATTTCTACGACTTTCGTTTGAGAACCTTGTTTAATTTTTGATTTTGCAGTAAATGCGGCGTTCACTTTTCGTTCCTCTTTTTTATCTTTTTTTTTCCTTGTTTCTGAATTACACAGCGCTTTTTGGTACAGTGTGACCGCAGACTTATCGATCAAATATACCGTCCTATCGTCATAAATATACCGAAACATTTGAAAAATATACCGTAAATATACTGACAAATTAAATTTCTATTTAACATATTCCTCATTTTTGATATTCCGTGGAATATTAATAGATAGATACCCGATTCAAAGAGAGCGTAAAAGAGAGCCTTCACCGATTTGAAGAGAGCAAAAAGAGCCAATAACCGTTTGAAGAAAGTCGATACTATCGACTGGATGCGAGTGGTGCGCGCCAAATAGAAATTGTTTGATAGTGAATGAGCGAAAAGCATTTAAATGCAATCTATTGGAATAATTGATTTAAATCGTTTGCTTGAAATGACTATGGAAACCATCAATATAGGCAAACATCGATAGGCAGCCATATTCCGTAGTGTTGGGTAAACAAAATCTGCAATCTTTTTTCAACACTTAAGCTCTGATTTCAAACACGTTTCCATTTGTTATTAATGAATTAAGTTAAATATATCCAAGAAAAACAAAATGTTGAGGGTAACACAAACAAAAAACGCCCTGCTGGATGGGGCCACAATAGCAGAAGATCTATACACAACACCAAAGGACTGCGAAGAGGGCTTCGAGAGCCTCGAGTTGCCGGGCAAGAACCCAAAAAAACTGAGCCCACGTTCAACATGCAAGTGTCTAATTAAATATTAAATGAAGTTGTTTATATTGACCATCCATGTGTTTTTATGCAGTCCTTCGTGCTGGAGTTCTGACAACAGTTCGGGGCTCCGCTTACATGGAATATGGCAACACAAAAGTCATGGCCATTGTGGCGCCTCCACACGAGATGATGCGCGCCACCGCCCGCCGCATGAACATGGGCGTCATCAATTGCTTTGTGAACTTTGCGGCCTTTGCCACCGGGGAGCTGGAGTCGGTGCCGGAGCGCGAAAAGCACCTGGGCAGCATGTTGTCCAAGGCCCTGGAGCCAGTTGTCTGCCGCACAGAGTTCCTCAACTTCCAGCTGGACATCCGAGTGCTGATACTGGACGACGACGGCTGCCTGCTCAGCACGGCCATCAACTGCTGCGGCGTGGCCCTGGTTGAGTGCGGCATCTCCACCTATGACCTGGTCACGGCCTCCACGGCGTGCATTTATCGCGACAATGTGTTCCTCAACCCCACTGCTAAGGAGGAGGAGCTGCTGCGTAAGCATCGGGGAGGCCACGCGCTGGCAGGCAGTGAAAACAGCAGCAGTACCTCAACCGGCGCTCCCCAAGAGCACGGCCTTATCACCACTGCCAGCATGGACACCTTTGATCAGCTGGCCCAGTGCCAGCAGTGTGGCTATCTCAGTCCCGGCACTTATGTAAAACTGCTCGACTACACCCTCGCCATCAACAAGTCGCTGCGGCAGATAATACGTCGCGTCCTCACGGCACGCATCAAGGAGCAGCACGAGCTCGATGTCCGCGAGAAGGCCGAGAGCGCCCTGGAAGACCAGCGTTTGGCGGAGATCATTGAGAGACTCGGGCGGCAGGGCTTGGATGAGTTTATCCAATCCACCATCAAGGAAGATCCATTTGTCAAGAGATAAAGTTTCCCCCAAATAAATATTGCTCCCACGATCAATATAACTTGTTCTCCAAATTGAAATGTTTACTTTTCAAGCTAAAAATAGGCCGAAATGCTTTAAAACGCTACTTTGTCTTACTGCTGATCCGTGGAGGCCTCCAGCACGGCGCCGGAGTAGGCCAGATCCCAGTAGTGCTCCACTTGATGCTTCTGAAAGAACTCGCGCGCCATCTTCTCCATGGGAAAGATCTTGAATTTGATCTCGCCAAAGTGACGACGCTGGCTGGTGCCCTCCCAGACCAGGACACACGAGTTGGGCACGTCCTGGCCATCGTTGCCCTTGGCTAGATCTTCGTCCCACTTGATGCGCGTCAGCATGAGGCGGCGGTACTTTTTCTGCTGCTTGGGACCGCCTTCGACCACTACGACACAGCAGTCGCGGAAGAGGGCAACCGTGCCCGTCATCTGCAGCTGTTTGGCATTCGTCTCCACCTTGAACTTCTTGCTCTGATTGTCCTGTAGGTCGCGTATGCGATAGACGCTCACATGGACCCCGCAGCTGGTGTCCTCCTTCAGCTTGCGCTGCTTCTTCTCGCTCTTCTGCTCGCTGGTCAGCTTCCTGGCATTGTTGGCATCCTCGTGCGCCTTCTGCCGCTTGGCCATCTGCTCGCGCACATGCTGCTCCATTTTGGTGGGATCCTGAACGGCATCCGAACCGAGCACTCGCATCAGATTCGAAATGCGCAACTTTGGCTCGGGCGGTGCCACTAGTCCGAGGCGTATCTTCTCCTGTTCCTCCTTCCAGGCCTCACGACGATTCTGGCGGCGCAGCTTCTTGCGCTCCTTCTTGGTGAGGAATACGGGCAAATAAACCGGCTTCAAGGGCTCATCTGCAAAGGCGGAACATTGTTAATTGTATTTACGACATGGAAATGGGAGTGAGTGTTTGTAACGTACTTGGCGGCTTCATTTGAGTGGGATGCTCGATGAGGTTGCTGATGGCCGTCTGGCGTATGCTTATCTTACCGCTTCCCTCGTCCAGCGTCTGCAGATCCTGTGTGAGGATAACAGAGTCCCACCACTCCATGGCCGGCACATCGTCGGGCATGTCCTGCTTGGGGGCAATCAGCGCCAATTTTGTAGCCGACGAGATGCCCGTCTTCCTGGCTATCTGCGATATTTCGTTCTGCAGCCGCTCCAGCTGGCTCTTCATGCGCATCCGCTCGGCCAGCTGCTGGAACTTGCCGGGCTCGTGAAAGCGCAGCATTCGCTTGTTCCGCACCGTCGGCTTTAGGGCGATGCGGTCGTCAAAGTACTTGATGGCATCGTCCTGGGCAGAGCCGACCGCACCCTCGCCGCTACGCTCGCTGGGTCCCGCTTGACGCTGGAACACTTCGCGCTTCTTTGCCCGTATATTGGCCTTGAGTGTAGGCGTAACCGTGGGTATGTTAATAGCTCGTCCGCTTTTGTCGACGGTGCGTCCCTCATCGTCGAGAATGAGCGGCTTGGGACGCTCCTGCTGCTGGGCAGCAGCTGCAGCGGCAGCCGCCACGGCTGTGGGTTGGATGAGGTTGGCCAGATTGCCCGTTAGCTTGGCACGTATCTGAGCCTGCAGCTCTGCGATCTTTCTGGCCTTGTCCGCATCCTCGGGGGTCGGCTTCTTGGATAGCGCCTGTGCTGCCATGGCAACGGGCATACCAATCGAAGGGACAGAGGCTAGTAGGGGATCCTTGTCCCGCAGGTTGCTCAAGGCTCTTTTACGCTCCTCGATTTCGCGCTGGGCATGCGCCATCATCAGCTTGATTTGCGTGGAGCTAAGCGAAGAGGCTGCGGCGGCGGCTGTGATCGTCGGAAGCAGCTCATCGCCGTTTTTTTCCTTGACATCGAAGCGAGATTTCTTCGGCGCTTCGACGCCGTCGGCCCCAGGCACGGCTACAGACGCAGCAGCGCGCTTTTTCGCCAATTTCTGTTCTTCGCTGTCGCCATCCTTGCGCGTTATAATGGACGACATAATTCGCAATTAAATTGGTCTGACTAAAAAGTAAAAATTATTTACCAAAAACTTTGCACATTCCTCTCGCGTTTTATTGGTATTACAAAAAACGCATAGGGTCACACGCGGAGCCAAATATATTTACTCGGTAGAGGTGTCAAAAATCGATGGCACTATCGATACTATCGATGGTTTTGCTACTATTCATGATACTATCGAGCTCTTATCGGTCGCTTCCCCTTCTCTACTTTGATTTTGAAAAGTGCAGTGGTGTCAACCGAAAATCTTGAAAATCCCTTTATACATTCAAATGCAAGCGCATTTTTTTAGAAGTACCACGATCGCATATAAATAGTTCAAGGTTCAAATGTTGACAGGCAGGTCGGTTTTTTTTTGCAAGAGAAATAAAAAAAAAGGCTTTTGATATTTGAAGATCGCTCAGCAATCAGCCCCTCAGCCACCATATAAGATCCCCGATCCCCCTTAAAAGACCATTCTATCCAAAACTATCGAGTGGTGCCATTTTCGATGGTTTGATTGGTTTCTTTTCTAACCTATCGATAAAATATACCGTCCGAGAAATATACCAAAATATACCGTTTCATTTTAAAAATATACCGTAAATATGCTGACGAATTCGAGTTAAATTGTACATCTTTTTTGATATTCCGATTAATCAAAATATTTTCTACTTGACTGGTTAGCTTTAAATTCTCATCATTATGGATCGGTTACAGAAAATAACGTTTGAGCAAACAAAATAACCAGTCTATCCAATCGATAGTACCGAAAGCCGTTTCTTGGGATTGTTATCCCAAGAGATATCGTGGTATTTTTTTTAAAGAAAAAATAAAGGATAGGATGCACCTACAAGAGTAAATTCTATTACTTTATTAGTATTATTAGTATTATTTTCCGGTTTAACATAAGTTGTTATCCTGTTTAAATAACGGGGGCTTAGGTGGGCTAAGTTCGTTTTTTCATCGGTATATTTAAGGTATATTTTGGTATATTTCCGAGGGTCAGACCGTATATTTGTTCGCTCTCCGCTCCGCCATATTTGTTAAAGCCGCTTGCAACTTGTCTATTTTTTTTCTCGTCGTGTCTGTGTGTGCTCAAATAATTGTTGTGGAAATAAGACGATTATAGTGTGGATAAATAGCTTAAAAGTTGCATTAAGCTGCAAGCATGGCATCGGAGGAAGAGAACGACGATAATTTTCAGGGTAAGTCCATTGTTTTAGTCTACATTTGATGAGTTGAAAATTTCTGGTTGCTCAGAATCTGAGAACCGTGGTCATGTTCAAGAGCCGCGATGCCGCGCAGCGTGCGTTTCATACACCCCCATGCCCCTTTATTATTATTGTTTGTTATGGTCGAAAATGCCAATAAGAAATTTTGACTCGCAGCATTCGATCGAAATGATTTATGTTACAACAAATCTTGTGAAATATTTGATGTGTGTGGCGCGTTTTTCTTCGGTTTTGCGCCTCCTTCATTCTACACAAATTTATTATTGCATTTTTTGTATTCTCTCGTTTCGCCAATGCAAGACACGTATAGCCGTCCCGCTCGCACAACAAAACATCTGTTCTGCGTTCTGTGCGGTTGTTTTGTTCTATCGGCGTGTAAAACTTTTATTAAATGCACAAAATCATGTGGGAACTTGTTCCCACCCAAGCCATTTATTAGTTAAAGACTATATATTAGATTATCATCTGATTTTGGTATATTTTATCTCGATTAAATTGTATAGTCGCAGTATGGCCGTATACGAACACGGACGCAATACCAGTCGCGGTGTTACCGTTTGCGATAACAGTAGGACCGTATTTGAAAACGGCCGAAATCCAGAGCTCGAAGAGGGCAACCACTTACATTCATTTCATTGTTGCTTGGACGTGGCAGCCATGACGTGATTTTCTGAATTTTTTTTGTTGAACCAGATTACACTATTAATTATAAAAAGAATTGTAGTTTAAGGGAAATACGTGCATTAATCGTAACAGCATCGTTTGCAAGCGGCTCAATTAAGTGTTAACCGAAAAATCCAGTGCGTAATATAGTTTAGAAGTGAGTGCAAAAATCTGAAAATTATCAGAAATATTGTGTAAGAAAGAAAAAGAAGCAAAAAAAATATAATGCATACGCTCAAAACGGAACGGAACAAAGATGCGTGAAAATTTTGTCGCATTTACATTGCTGAATATACATATGTGATTTTCCTTCCACTCCACACGGTGCTCCCCGCCCCCCTTCCGGCTGTGCTCTGTTCACTCTTGATTGATTTCTCCACTTTTTGTGTATGTGTCTGTATGTGTGCGTGTTATGCACGCGCGCTCCAGCTAACGTCGCCGTCTGTCGTCGCCTCGACCCGACTCTGAACGAACTACAAAAAATAAGTTAAAAAATACCATCGAAAACGTATTTTACGCGTTTCAACTACATTTTTAAATAATGATACAAACGAAATAGTAAAATCAACTTTCAAAAAAGTGCCGCTACCGTACAAAATACAGAAAAAAACCACTTAACCAAAATATGCCAACACACAAGTAAGAAGCAGCATTGACAGAGAAAAGAAGAGAGAAGAAGTAGAGAGAGACAGAGAGAGAGAGAGAGAGCCTGGCAAGGAAATTGCTGGAATGTAGCAGAAAACCAATAAACAATATGTCGCCGCCGCCATGTAACAACAATATTATCAACCCCAATTTTGCATAGAATTTATGTTAATTCACTCGCAGCTGTTCCCGTTGTCTGCTGCCTGCCCTCAGCCTGTCCCTGCCCCCATTTTTTGCTTCTCATTCTCGAAGCTGTTGCATTGTGGGCGTGCGTCTATATATATGTATATGCATGTACATGAATGTGTGTGCGAGTGTAGAAGTTATCCTAGAGCAAAAACGTGGGAGGGAGCGGGAGAGGAGCTGAGGTGTGCGTCTAATTTTAACATTAAACTTTTGTTTGTTGCTGTTGCTGGTGTGACTCGCTCGTTCTAATTAGATTTTCTGCCTTAGTGGCGTTATCCTTGTACGGTTGTTTGTTTACCCGCTAAGTAACATCGATTTATGTATGTATGTACATACATATGTATTGAAAATAAATGGATGATGTAGCCGCCTCCCTATTTGTGACGTTAGAGAGCTCTCTTTCCTTCCCCATTCCTCATCCCCCTTCCCCCGCATGACTGGCTAGCTGGCCCACTTGCTCGCGTTGGTTGTCTCTTGTCGTCTCGCCGTCGCGCGTCGGCTCTCATTTCGCAACTTCAGCATTCCAAAGAAATCCAATCCAAGACTTCTCTTTGATTTCACCAACTTGGGAGCGCTTCGTTTGAACCAATTCTCACCCATTGCCGGTTTTGATTCATTTTTAACCTATATTTAATAAAATATTCAGAAAGCATGTGTTAACCAGATGATGAAAGTGTTTATTTTTGCACCCGTACATGAATGACAAACAAACAAACCGCAATTTATTTTTCATAATTTATGGTTAGTCATTGTCTCTTACAAGTAAACAATCGAGTAATGCGACATTGCATAAATTGCACAAAAACAACAACAGCAATTGAGATGGAAATACAGTTGGTGCGAGAGAGAAAGAGAGATCGAGCGAACTTGCTTGCTGTTTGTAGGTGTAAGTACTAGTGTGTGCGTATGTGTGTGGTCGAGTGCCACTATTTTGTGCAGTAATGCAAGGCAACTAGAGAGAGGGAGGAGGAGGAGGAGGAAGAGGAGGTAGAGAGCTTCTATGACGTATTAGGAGATTGCTGCTTACGTACGCTGCGCCCTGGACTTGCGTAGATGGGCTCGCATTGCTAGGGACCTGGGACCTTCTGTTGAAACTGCTTGCCGTTTGTTTGATTTTCTCGTAATAAAGATGAACACAAAAGGTTTTCTAGCCACCCATTTATTTATTCATTTGGCTGTTGCCGAGGGACAGGCACGTATAAATATCCACTTGCATATACGTATCGTACTCAAAAATGATATGAAACAACAACAACGTGGCGCCAACAGAAATAAAATTCAATACAAGAAGTGAAAGTATATTGTGTCTGTGTTTATGAGAGCTGCTTTACTGCTTGCAGGTGTGTGTGTGTGTGTGTGTGTAGTGTTGGTGTCTCGATCTTACCTTGCTTTTGCGAACGCGAGCACGAAACTACAACGTGCCGTCACACTCGCACGCATTGCATTTAATCATGCCAACAACAAGTGGTGCTTTTTTATATCCGCATGTGTGTGTCAAAATGTATGGGTGTGTGTGTGTGTTTGTGTGCTGGCATTTCGAAAAGTTTACTTGCTCTTAAAATCTACAAAACTATATGAAGCTCAAATAAGAAATGTAAATATTATTTTCGCTTGGAAATCGTTCTCCCAAATAGAACACTCAATTTATTGATGGGGGTTTTTTTTATACATATACATATGGTATTTGTTGCTGCTGTTCTTTTCATTTTGACATTTGACGCGTTTTTTTTCGCTCTTTTAAAACGCTGGTAGTGGTGTTGGTGTGGCCGTACTACCACAACTATAAAATCACAATAAGCAGACTGTCGGGCATATTTTGCTGTTTTTGTGCACACAAATGAAATCGGCAGCATTTGACATTGATTACTGTAATACCTTTTGCGTGTGTCTATCTGTGTCTGTTCCGTTCCTGTTGTTTCTCTATGTGTGCTTTTCAATATTTGTGCAACTGCTTGTTGTTTGTGCTGTCTTTTTTTCTACCTATTTACAGTAATTGTGCTGTTGCTCGATCACGAGCAGCGGTGGAGAGGGAAGGCCAGGCAGGCCGCGTTTCAGTTTTGTTCGCTTGAGTGTTGTATATATTTTGTTTCAGATTATTCGTCGCCCACTGAAACCACCTTCGCATGCACATCGTGACAAAGTTCATACATCAATTGATATTTTGGAAGTTGCGATACATTCTCATGTACATAAATCTTTCATGTACTCTTTATGTACGAGCTTAATTATTTGAATACATTCAATGCACATGTGTGCAGGGCAGAACACCCACATATGCAAGATCGCTTTTACTGATATCATTGAGCAGTGCACATGTAACTGTGCTTTGTTGCTATGGCTCGCTGGCTGAGATGCTCTCTTTCTGGAGACCACACCCCCTCCCCTTCTGCATATCAACCGAGAGGCGACTCGACCGGAGAGGAGGGGAGGAGGCGAAAGTGAAGGTCATTAATATTTGCATATGTAAATGTTTACGCATCTGAGCGTAGCGCGTACCAAGCGAAAATGTCAAAAAACATAAATGGTCTTATGGCAAATGAAATGCCGTTCGTTTCGTATCGGTTGCCGTCCATTGTGGTTTCCGTTTCTCGGAACCACTCGCCTCTCGCGACACACAAGAACACTCGGTGGGGTGCTTTTTGTTTTTAATTGGTTAACTTAATTGTAATTGGTATCGGGGGTTCCACTTTTGTCATGACAATTCCTCATTTTTTGCTGTTAAATTGTTACCGTAAATAGGTTTATGGGTAACTATTCTATTTTCTGTTTCTGGGTGTGTACAGCACCGATGTGTGCCGTGTGGCAAGGTAGGGTGGAAAAGCTTTTATGGCCGCACCGCACCGCACCGTACACAAAATTATTTGCGTCGAACTTGTGTTGTTTGTCCGCACTATCTCGATATCGATGCTTTTTTTTTTGGCACATGTAATCGAAATCGTTTGTTTTACCAGTGCTGTCTAATTAGCCAATTAGCTGCTAGTGCTGCAAGCTGTCACTTCACTCTGGCTTAGCTTGGTAGCGTAGCGACTAGGTGCATAATTGTTGCCAACGAACGCCATTGCCACCACTTTGCTGCCTCTGTATGTGTGTGTGTGTGTGCGTGTGTGTGTGTGCGTGTGTACGTGTGCACGTACCCGTATGTATTTTGATTATTGTAATCCGTCGTTAACTTTGGCATAGTTTCTCGTCTCGCGGGGCTGAGAAACCAGAAAATAAAACCGACAAAAAAAACAACCAACATTAAAATTACCAACCCAAGAGACAGGGCAGAGGCACAACAAAAGCAAAAGTAGTTGACAGCCAGCACACCCCGAGAGAGCTCTGGTCTGGTATTCGTGGTATGGTTTGTGTCTCTGCCACCACCAGCCAACAGCCAACAGCCACCAGCCACCAGCCTGCCTCTTGTTACATATCTTTGTAGTTGTGCGGTTGTATGGTTGTAGCTCTGGTCTTGTACTTGTTGTTTTGCGGTTGCTTTAGTCGTCGTCGTACTCACGCTCTTGCCTATAATGTTTATATAATTTTTCGTATCTTTCATTTCTCACATGCACCGCTTTGAGGTTTATTTTTTTTTTATGGTTCGTTGTGGGTTGAGTTTCGGCTTTGTCTTTTTGGTGCACTCTTTCAACCACCTCCCAACACCCAGCAAGCGGACCCAAGCGCAACTTGAGTTCGTTTGTCGGTCCTTTCTTGTGACTACCTGATAGATACATACATACATATATCCTGGTATTTCCTACCTATATGTGGACTGTAGTGGAAGGAAAGATCTGTGAACCCCCCCCAGTTCCATTAGCAGCAAAAAACAGACACCGGAACACACCGGAAACTACGGCATTAGACAAGCCGAGCCACAAGCCACAAGGTACAAGGCACAAGCCACAAGGCAAGGTGATGGCCATACACTGATGACGTTCTGCGAAAGCATCCACGGAATTCTGCGGAAGTTCAATTAGCAATCACTACTACAAGTACAAGTACGAGTACGAGTACGAGTACGTGTCCGTGTACGAGTACCAGTGATAAGTGGGGGGTGGCAAAGCCATGACAAATTTGTTGCAATTGAATTTGAACGTTTTACTGGAAGCGAAACGTAAACGCTTAAAGCAAACTCCAACTCTGGGTTGCATCCCATGGAAGAGTCATTTAATATATAGATTTTTAAATGAAATATTAAAAAGTTGATTGTACACTGCTGGTTTTGTCTGACCTTCAGTCATTTTCGAAAAGATATAGCCTCCATATACTCGTGCCTATATGCGAGACGAGACGCAGGCATATACAAAATGTATATTCATTTTTTATAATGAAAGACACGGCCAACAGCAACAAATTCATAACAAGCCCCAGAGAGGGAAATACCAGTCGGTTGTTGCTTGTTGCTGTTGTTGGTTGGTTGGTTCGTTGGGTTGGTGTGGTTTCTTTCAAGTCCGTTTTTAGTCCAGTTCCAAATTGCCAACACTGTTGCTGTTTTGTGGCTTTTGTTTTTGGTGTTGTCGTCTCGTATCGTTTCGTATCGTTTCGTCTCTGGCCTCTGATCCAATAAGAAGAAATCCAAACTGAATCTGGGAAGACAAGTTTTTCGAACGCGAACGCTTCGGGCAGCACCACCGCCGCTCACTCTCGAATCGAATCGAATCTCTGTCTTGGAGTGGCCTGGCCTGGCCTGGCCTGGCCCGGCCCGGCCCGGCCTGGTCTTGTCTTTCGAAGCCTTCTAGTTGCCGCGCCGCCTCTCCATCCGCCTCACCCGGACCATGTTTAGTATCGGGTTTTCCATTGGCTCTCGGGGCTTTTTAGCTTTTTGGGTGTTGTTGATTAGCATGCATATGTATTTGTGTGCGCGTCAACAGCCACAGCCACAGACACAGCCACAGCCACAGCCACAGTCGCCACACAGCAGCAGAAGATATCGTACTTTGCGGCTTTGTGGCCGCCTGTGTGTGTGTTTTGTCGTTACGAAACACATATAAAAAGTTTTTTATTTGAAATTTATTTAAGTTTTGCTTTTGGGAAAAACAAAAACAGCTTGACTTTATTTAAATTGTTTAAAAAGCCAACCGATAAACTCAGCTCTCAGACCAGTTAGGTTAGCAACACACAAGATGTTTGTCGGGGGGGGGGGGACGGACAGCGAAGAAGAAGCATTCAGGGGGACTTTTCTTAATTCTGGTATTCCGCCGCTTGGCTTGGCTTGGCTCGGCTCGCCTCGCTCGTTAATTGACCCACTATTAGTGGTAGACCCAAATTGGTTTCTCACAAAGCTGGAGATACTACACATTATATTGTGGCTCCCTTTGAGCCCTGGAAATCATCCGTTTATCGATATTTGTTTTACAACCCTGCTCCATATAAAATGTCAACAGGATCTCTTCGCGAACCTCGCCATGCCCCCAAAAATATGTGTCTTGCTGAAAAAAGGAATGGGGAAACGTGTGCCGGTAGTTTTTTTTTTGTTCATATCCTCCTCATCGTGCCGTTTTCTGATTAAATTCAAATTGCTTTTTATTGACGATTTGTATATTTTTTTTTTCGACGAAAACCAGATTCTCTGACGGTGGAGCCCCAGTGGAGCAGGGGCTCAGGTCAGGTTCATTAAAACAAAGCTTCGTAGAAAAAACACACACACTAATTCCAAAGTGGTTTCTTGGCTGAAACTGAAACAGCTGCTAAAAGCTTTCTTTATCCAACCAGCCCATCCATCCCGCACCATCGATTAAGTGCGGTAATTTTTGTTGTTTTAGTTGCGGCGGCTTTCAAATTAACAGATAACACTCTGTCCACGTAAATAAGTTCGAGACCCACACGCAACCCGCCGAACATTACTAATCTAATCTGAAGTAGTGTGTGTGTGTGTGTGTGTGTGTGTGTGTGTGTGTGTGCCCCCAGATCCAGATATGTGTATGTTGAAATTCCGATTTATGCCGATTCACGGTCAATGTTTTTCCGATTTCAATTCCTTCTCCTTTACTCTTTTCGTATGTCTATTTCAAAGAGAGATAGAGACACAGGGAACGCTTGAATTACGCATTTCCGTTTAACATTTGGC
The DNA here is from genome assembly GCF_009870125.1 of Drosophila pseudoobscura. NCBI lineage: Eukaryota > Metazoa > Arthropoda > Insecta > Diptera > Drosophilidae > Drosophila > Drosophila pseudoobscura. Next base: position 54,508,149 of record NC_046683.1, read on the forward strand.
TGTGGTTTGATGTTGTTGTTAAAGAATCACATTCTGAATTATGCAATGATCTGATCGCTTCGAACTGGATATGTTTCAAATCGGTCATTGAACGAACACGGTTCATTTGTTGTGTCGATTCTTTGGATGTCTTGAGAGAGAGGGAGAGAGAGTTCTCGGGGCTGTCTGTCGTTCATTTTCATGGGGCCACAAGTTCAGTGTACCTTCCTTTTTTTCGTCTTTTTTTTGTTGTTGTTGCCCCGTATTCTGTTGTCTTTATTTTGCCAAAGGCGTCAGAGTTCAGCGCTCCAAGAAGCTTAGGATATGCCTTTGGCTTGTTTCATAGGTTTTTATTATCATTCTGGGAAACAAAATAAATTGTTACTGATTAATATCAGGCTGTGCTTTTTCTCCGAACGATAGAAAGACGGATTTTTCATGAAAAGGCATTTATTTATATGTCTGTATATGTATTTGTTTATTGCTTTCGATTGTTGAACTTGAAATTAGAAGCACGCTTAATTCGAATATTGTGGCGAATCTATGCAACATTCTCCTTGTCGATACTTGATGAGGTGCTATCGATACTCGGCAATGCGATATGTTTTATTACATACTTAATCGTGCATCCCTAATCTGTTGTAAGCTTTCTTCTCTTCGTGTCGGCAACGGGCAGTGTTTCTTTTGATGGCACCTAACGGTTAATAACCTCTAACGGGGATAATATGCAATTGTCGGAACCAAGCTGAGAATCGAATCGCATGTGCGAGACGACGGCATTTAACACCTTTTTTGTTTTTATATAAAATATTTATTTTTCATCATAAAATATTTCCTTACTCAATTTGTTGTTGTGTGATTCACACACAAGCACAGGGAGAGAGAGAGAGAGAGAGAGCGAGAGAGAGAGAGAGAGAGTGAGTAAGAGAGTCTCTGTCTCTGATATACGCTCACGCAGAGAAGGCATTTGTGGGTGCTGCCGCTGATGTTTTTGTTGTTGGCTGTCATTTCTGGACTATAAATAGCTTAGCGCTGAAGATAAAATTTAAAATATTGCCATTTTATTATATAAAACACAAGTGTGTGCGTGTGTGTGCATGTGTGAAAAGTTGGCTCTCCCCCTCTCTCCCTCTCTCTCTCTCTCTCTCTCTCTTCTGCTGGGGCATGTGTATGCGTTTTGAAAATGCACCATAATGGGGAAAAACACACAACAGAAATATTTGTATATGTGGACATGTATGTACATACATATGTACAATGTCCAAGGCATTTGGGATTCCCGTGTGGGCAATTACCAATAAGGCGGCCGTCCTCGTCACAGTCCCCCTCTGTGTACGTCCCCTTTCCATTCTGTTTGCCATCATTATCTGCTCTGGCAATTGATTATTCACTTCACACATACTTGCGTGCGCACATGAACATATGCATGCATGTATGTATGTATGTAGTATGCATGTGTAGTACTCAAAAACACACATTTGTACTTAGCACCGAAGCCGTTATTGCTCTCAGCTGTCGCCGTTGTCGCTTGCATTTCAAGCACTGTTATTTTTTAATAGTAGGTGCAAAGTCTGGCAGGGCTGCCAGATCATCTTGTCCTATGATAACATCAGCCAATACAATGCCCAAGTTTTGGCCAATGGCTTGCATCTTGCAGTGGCACCACGTTTCCAGCCGAGACACGTGCAGTGATAAGCCAGTCCCATTCAAAGTGGTTAGATAGCATTTTGGTCGCATTTTTGCATGCAGCCCTGGTGGGTCGGGAATGCGTGCCTGCGTGTGTGTATATGTGTGTGTATGTGTGTGTGTGTGTGGTAACCCCGTAACTTCTGCCATGATTTATCAGTCTCTCGTCCTCTCGCTCCGACACAACACACAAGTGAAACCGATTATGGTACTATTTATAAAGAGAGACCCGAGACCCATTGCTAGAGCTGCCTTACCTTCTTATTACTAAACCTTGCTTTTGTTTTTGTCTCACTTCCTCATTCATTTGACATTGTTATCGGTGGTTTGAGTAGCTCTTCTTCTTCGTATTCTTCTTCTTCATGTGGTTGTTGTTGCTGTTGTTGTTGTTGCAGTGTCAAAGAATCGCTGCACAGGGGAACAGTACAAAGAAAATTATTCCACACAGCTGACAGCTGCTTCATCTATTTTTCACCCATGAGATACATATGTATGTATGTAGATACGTACGTATATAATATATGTATGTTTGTATGTTTGTACATACATTTATTCATGAGAATGCATGCATCTCCATCCCTCTCCAGTTTTCTTTTGAGCATTCCATTCCTATACTCTCACGTATTGTATTTTATTAAAGTTTCCATTTATGTGCGAGTATTGTTTTATTGTGTGGCGGTGGTTGATGGCCGCGCTCGGCTCCTGTTGCCTGCGGGCCAGCTGTTGAACAAGTCGTCCTGCTCCGCCATACATACGAGTATTTTTTTCTTTCTTTTCCTGTACTTGTGTGCATTTCCTCTGCCTGCCTGCGTATCCTTGGCCTTAGTGCTCCCTCCCTCTGATGTTTGTCCTTCTTACTCGCTCCCTTATCTTATCCTTGGCCTTCCGTCTCTCTCTCTCTCTCTCTCCCTCGGCTTATCCTTCTTCATACACCTCTCCCTCTCCCTTGCTTGGAGAGTGCATTGGCCTTTCGTCGTTCAGCGGCTCTCAATGCTATTTAAGCGGCATTTTGTGTTGTTCCTGTTGTTGTAGCCAAACGAAACTTGAAATTGTGTTGCTGCTGTTGCTGCTGTTGCTGTGGTGCTCCTCTCTTTGTTTCGTTTTCGCGTTTGTTGTATTTGTATTTGGTTTTAGCTAATTTGTTTAGAGTTGACTGCAAATTTGTTACTACTGAGGCACGAACACACAGCCGCGACATTGTACATATTTATGTATTGTATGTATGTATGTATAAATGAGTTCATAAAGTTTTTACCTTGACAAAGTGGGGTTGCTGCTGCTTTGGATAGTTTCGCTTGTGTGTGTGTGTGTGTGTGTGTGTGAGCTTATTTAAAAGTGGGCTGTTTCTGTGCATCCTTGTGGGAAAACAGAGGGGAGATTCTTCAAAGGAAAAAGTTGTTGTGGTGCTTCCGGAGATCCCTTATTTCCTTACCAGTCACTTTATGTGATCAGTTCTGCCTCTCTCTCCCTCTCTCTCTCTTCCTTTCTATCTTTGGTATCTGTTCGTGCTGGCGATTCCAGATACCTGCCTACCCCCTACATCTTTGCTTCCTTCCCTCCCCCCACCACGACGGGAAGTCCCAGTTGAAGAGCATCAAGGTGTGCGTGCGCCCTTGACTGTTTTACCCACTGGCAAAAAAAAAGAAGTAATAAACGAAACAAAAATAGAGTTTCATTGTTGAATACAAACACACTGCAAAACATTTGCAGGTACAAAGGTGTGAATGTGTGTGTGGGGGAAGGCAGAACAGAACTGAGATAAGCCCAGCCAGGCCAGAAGAGAGCATAGACCAAGAGAGTCGGCAGTCACAACGGTAGACAACACGACCAAGCACGAACAAAACGAAGACACTACAAAAATGTGAACGCACACACACATGCAAAGGGGGGCACCCGCTACGGTAAATCTACCTGAAAGCGGAAAATTTTCGTATGCAAAAATGTCAAAAGTGAACACAACCCCCCAACCACATGCAAAAGAAATATGACGGAGCGAGTGTCTGCACTCTTTTTCGAGTGTTCGTTTCCCAAAGAGAGTCGCCTTAAGAGAGTCAGCGACAAGAGAGTGAGAGAGTGAGAGAGAGTAGCGAGAGCCTACGTAGTGGGCCTGCAACGTAAACATAAAACAGCTGAGTTTTTCAAAACGTATGATCGTTAGGCTCCGCGTAACGCGAAATAAACAGTAAAGTAAAGGAGAATTACGGAAGTGGGAGTACGAAGCGGATGTGTGGAGCGGAGCTGGAAAAAAGACAAAAGTGGAAATTCACAAGTGTTTTAAATAGAAAAATTAACAAAAGGTGTTTTTTCTTATCAGAGTGTAAAGTGAAAATAAGAACATTGCAATATTCCAACAACAAGAAACGAATCAAAACGTAACAGCAGAAATCAAAGAGGACGACGACAAGCAAAGGCACAGTAATCCAACAATCAAGCAACTACAATAAGCCCAAAAATAAGTACGAAACAATTCTAAATATGCCATAAACGTGATTTTAAACTAAAGTTGGTCACAATTTTATAGACAAGACCAACAATCGCCGCAGCTGCTGCAGTAGCCCCAATAAAAGCGTCCGTCGTCCAATTTGAAAGCTTAAAGCACCTCTCCCCATCGCACTTTCCAACACTGCACTGTGGAGCCTAAGCAGGCAGTGAGCGAGAGGGCGAGAGCGAGCGAGCAACAGCTGATTGGGATAGTTGCTGTGCTGCTGTTGGGGAATCTGCGCAGAGAGAGAGAGAGCAAGAGCAAGAGCGAGAGCGAGAGCGAAACTACTACGTGTGACGTGTGTGGGGGCATACAGGTGGCAGAACAGCTGTTCCAACAACAAAAAAGCAATACAACAAATATCCATTTTTCTAGAATATCCCATTGTAAGTACAGAAGTGCATTGTCCTTGTTTACTTTTCGTTATTAAGCTGAAATATTTTCTTTCATATTCTGTACCTGCACCTAGACCCCGACTGCAGTTGTTCCACGTATAAAGTAAGCTATTTGTTTCAATTTTTTTTTGTCATATTTTTGCTAAGACGTGCGCTGACACACACACATACATGCACGCATGCAGACTACACAAGAGAACAGGCGTAAGAGAGTCGTTAAGAAAAGAGAACAGGCCTTCTCCTGTCTAACGGGCAACGTTTCTGGCTAAGACATTGCCAAGTGCGCACATTAAATCGCAAACTTGTTTTCGTTTTTCGCTTTGCTCCACACGCTTCACTTACAACAAAAGCAACAACAGCAAGAGCAAGAGCCACAGCCACAGCCAGAGCCAGAGCTGTGGCCGAAAGACAGCAAGTGATACAAGGCACGTACGTACGTTAATACATGGCCTAACGAGAGCCCACTAAGAGAGGGAGAGCCAAAAGATAGAGAGAAGAGCGACAGAGAGAGAGAGAGAGAGAGGGAGAGCCACCTCGACATCAGTGATCTGCTCCGTCGCACTCGTTGTCGCCTGGCCACAGCGGCCACGGGGCGGAGTGAGCGGTGTAATAAACGAGTGCACAGTGAGCAGAGCAGAGAAGAGGAGGAGAGGAGAGCAGACGACGGCGACGGGCAACCACTTGAAAGCAACTCGTTTCGATTTCATTTAGCAGATACCTTTTGTACGTTGATTAAGATACCTTGGGACTCACATACAGCCCCCCGATCCCATACAAAAGAAGGCAAATAAACTGCAATAAAACACAAGAAATCATTGGGAACCGAGTGAAACGTGTAAATAAATGTGAATCGGAACGTTAGCAATAAAGAAATATATGAAAATTCCAGTGCCAAGTACAAACAGAGATAGAAATACGAGAATTCCAAAACCGAAAATGTCTTGAGTAAAAGTGTAAATCGAAATACATGTGAAATACACGCACGCATACATCAATAGCAGAAAGAGAAAAAAGTGGTTAAAAGGCATTCAAAATTAACAAAATATTTCAACTGAAACGTGAGAGTGTGTGCGTTGTTGTGAGTGTTCAAAGTAAAAGACATACACACACATATGTAGGCCTCCACATACATTCGTGCATACATATTGAAATACATATATATACATACGTACATATGTATCGATGTGCAACTAATATAGATGTGGACAAGAAAATATAATAAGCAGAGCCAGAGCCAGAGCCATAGCCATAGCCACAGCCATAGCCATAGACATAGCCAGAGGCAGAAGTAAAATATATAAAAATCGTAAAAACGTACAAACACAGATGATTTTTAGCAAAAAGCGAAAAGAAAAAAGATCAAGCAGCAGCAACAAAAACAACACAACGGAGAAGCCAATCAAAACAGCAGTTGTCTCGCTTCAACGCTCTCGCTGCGATCGACAGTGACAGCAGCAGCAGCAGCAGAAGCAGAAGCAGAAGCAAGGCAAGGAGCCGAAGCAAGAGCGAGAGAGACCAAAAGCAGTCACGGACGTGTGTGAGCAGAGCAGACCAGCATTGATTTGATTGCTGCTGCTGCTGCCGTCGTCGTCTTTGATTTTGCTTATGGCCGCCGCTGACTGACCTGAGAGCACCTCTTACATATGTACATGTGTATGCACTACACACATGCATAAACAAATACATTGACAACTGTTGGCACCTGGCGCAGGAGTCGCTGTCGCTGCCGCTGCGGTACTTTCAACAAGCGAATTTTACAACTACAACAAAAGTAACGGCAGCAGCAAAAGCAGTACCAGCAGCACACCCCCGTCACACCGTCACACCGTCCGCCTGCAGAAGCAGCAGCAGAAGCAACAGCAACAGAGCAGAGCATACATGCGCCTACCTTAACCCAATTAAAACACCATATTATTTAACAAAAGAAATTGTGTTATTTGCAAAGAGCACACACATCGAAAGAAACAGACAGGCGGACAGCTAGAGAGAGCGAGAGCGAGAGCGAGGGAGAGAGAGAGAGTAATACAAAGCAAAGAGAGCGAGTACAACAATTGGGAGTGCAAATATCTACCAGAAGACTCTTTTTGAAAGTAGACAGACATATACAAAAAATATGTCTTCCATACGGAAGTGAAATTCTCAAGTGAAAAGGAAGCAAAATACAGCTATACATATACGGAGCGGTTGCGTTTATTGATCCTTGCCTGCATTTGAAAGAAAAACACCTTTTTTTTTGTACAAAGCTCAGCTTAAAGAGCCAAAAAGAGAGGAAAATATATCTGTGCACCTCTCTGCGTGTGTGTGTGTGTGTGCGTGTTTTTGAGAGTGCAATATATATATAAATACATATATATATGCGAATGTGTGTGTGTGTCAAACTACACGTCTTAGCAACAACGAAATTCATTTTACGATTACAACATACTAAACTAAAACATTGTTAACTTGTACAGAAACATCAATCAAAACAACAACTGAAAATAAAAATCAAGTGAAGCAATCATCACCAGCAAGCAACAGCATCAACAACAAGCAACGCATCTTCCAGAAGCACCCTTCCAGACGTCCAAACGTTCCAATTTGTGCGCTTCCTTCCTTCCTTTGTACCCGTTTGGTCTATCACACGGGTCGGTTTTCCATTATTTTGCAACACTGGCTGGCCAAGCGTTCTGTCCTGCATCCTCTCACCTATTGCCATTCACCGTGCAACGGCACATCCTCCATCCATAGAAGGAACGGAACATTGAAATCACAGTTTGCACATCCATCCGATTGATCTGATCTGGTTCGATTCGATTTGCGGCTAATTGCGCGCACGTTATGACCAATTCGATTGCGTCAGCAAAATGCCTGCCCAATGCACTCTCGTCTGGCAATTATGGTATGTCGCAAAGCCACCGTTACACCGATGATAGCAAGGAGTACATCATAGTCAAGCTCACCGACTCCGCCTTCCGTGCAATCGAGGAATACCAGCGGGACGACAATGCCAAGCGCCTGCAGCCCGGCCAGCGGGCCAAGATCCAGTTCATTGGCAACACCGGCGTCATACAGTTCCCCTCCCGCCCCTCGACGACCGAGGGCCATAGCAGCAACAACAATGGCAACAACAGCAACAGCAACCTACCTTCTGGCGGCAGCAGCAACCCTGGTGGCAGCCACATGGACGCAAATGGCGGACGCAAGTTTGGTTTCACCATCAACAACATGGAGGGTACCCTCGAGTGCGTCCAGCAGCAGCAACAGAACCTCGGCGTCCTCGGTGCGGTCACGCTCCGGATGCGGATACATGCCAACGACGATGTCTACGATACGACACGCACGAAAATGGCCATTGCCGAGGAGACGGAGAAGAGCAAGTGCATACGGGAGATCAAGCCAAATCAGTCGGATATTGGGCGTAAGGTGAAGAAGGCCCCATCGTCCTCATCCTCCCTGTCCGGATCCGCTACGGCTTCGATGACGACGACGACAGCATTTCATCATCACAGCAACAGCAACAGCAACAACAACCACAGTGGGAACAACAACAGCAACAACAGCAGCAGCAGCAATAGTTTTAATAGCAACAACAACAACAACAACAACAATAGTCGTAAGTTAGGTTCATCGCCATTTAATGGTCTAGGAGTAGGAGGAGCAGGAGCAGGAGCAGGAGTAGGATCATCATCGTATGCCACATCGTATGCCGCCGCCACAGCATCACAGCGATCGCCAAATCCGAGTACGCTGGGTGGCAGCGGCACAGTCAATGGCGGTGGAGCGTCGAGTCGCTACCACAGCAACACCAACAGCAACAACTCGGCCTCCTCGCTGGCCTCAACATTTGCCAATGGAATATCGCAGGGCTACAACATGAGCGGCAGCTCGCCGAGGGACAGCCAACCAATCAACAACAACAGCAGCACCATCAGCAGCAGCAGCATCAGCAGTAGCAACATCACCAACCACACAACAACCACAACCTCCGCCATATCCACCTCCTCGACAAACGGACGCAGCAAAATGGTTAGCGGAGGCGGCAGCAACTCGAGGAGCGGCAACAACAAGTCATCCGGTGGCAACAAGATGTCAGATGTGTCGAGGCGCACCATTCGGGAGCGCCTGATCCACTTGCTGGCGCTCAAGGCGTTCAAGAAGCCGGAGCTGTTCGCTCGACTGAACAACGAGGGGATACGGGAGCGGGAGCGCAACCTGATTACCAGCATACTCAAGGACATCAGCACGATGGCGCAGAACACGTACAATCTGCGGCGCCAGATGTGGAACGACGTGGACGAGAACTGGCCGTACTTTAGCGAGCAGGAGGTGCAGCAGCTGAAGCGCCGCAAGCCCCAGAATCTGACACCCCCGATGAGCTCCGATGCGGGCAGCTCGACCTCCGGCCAGAGTCCCACATCGACGCATACGGGAAGCCCACCGCCGCATGGCAATGGCGGGGGAGTGGGTGGCGGTGGCGGCGGCAGCCTGAAGCGCACCAGCCTGGAGTACGACGAGACGATGTTCAGCACTGTGCAGCCGAAGAAGCAGCGCATCAGTCACTACAAGAAGGACACTCCGCCCTCGGCCACATCGTACCCGTCCTCCTCCTCCGTGTCCGTGTCTGCCTCTTCCTCCTCGTCGAACCGGAACCGCTACACGCCACCGCAGCGACAAGGGGGTCCGCTGGACGATCACACAAGCGGTGATCTCAGCTACAATGTCCTGGACAACATGGAGGAGTTCATGAGCTCAACGGCAGCGGCGGTGGCAGCAGCGACGCATCAGCAGCAGCACCCGAGGAGCAATAGCAGTAGCAGCAGTAGGCGTGGCAACTCCTCCCAAAACGGTGGAAGCGGTAGCGGCAGCGGCAGCAAGGACAAACGCAATTCAACTGGCAGCAATTCCAGTAGTTCCAGCGGCTATGAGACACAGCTGGAGCGCAATCGGACGACGACGGCGGCGACGGCGAGCATGCCAGCGAGTCGCAACAGCAAATCCTCGACAACGCCGCCCAAGCTGGCGACCAGCTTTGTGCCAGCAGCCACCGGAGGGGGAAAAGGATCTGGATCTGGATCTGGAGGCAAGCAACGTTCTTCGGCGGCGGCTAATCTGCCACTGCAGCAGCAACAGCATCAGCAGCAGCAGAGCGACTACAACTCGTACAACAACAACACCCATGCGGCCTCCAACAGCAAGAAGCGTACGAGTAGTGCATCATCGTCCAACGACAGAGGCCAGCGCCAGAGGAGCTCGAACTCAAGCTCAGGCTCCTATCAACAGGTTCCACCTCCCTCCTCCGCCACCGTCTCCCGTTCCGCATCGGCGTCGTCCGTCCACCAGCACCAGCAACAGCAGCAGCAGCAACAACAGCACCAGCAGTACCATAGCCATCAGCAGCAGCAGCAGCATCTGCAGCAGCATGGAGCTCCGGCAGCCAGCAGCGCCCAGCACCCATCGCCCACACAGCAGCTGGCGGCGGCTACCCATGCGTATGCGAACGCCGATGCCGATTCGTCCTCGAGCCCACGCTACGACTTCAGCCAATACGTTCCCATACATTCACTGGAAGTACGTAGACGCTACAAGACTGAATTTGAGAGCGACTACGATGAGTATCGCAAGCTGCTGACCCGCGTCGAGGGCGTGCGCAACCGCTTCCAGACCCTCTCTGAGCGCATGGACAGCGCCCGGCGTAGCGACAACGGCTGCGGGGACTACGATCAGATCAAGCGCCAGATTGTCAGCGAGTACGAGCGCATCAACAACGATCGCACCATCCGCGAGGACAAGCAGCGGTTCGACTACTTGCAAGCCAAGCTGGCCCACATCAAGCAGCTGGTTACCGACTATGACCAGACATTGATCACATTGGCGGCTACGCCTGCTCCAACGCCTGCGCCCGCACCGGCACCGGCACCGGCACCTGCTCACGCTCCTGCCCAAGCACAAATGGCGGCGCGACACGCGGAACAGCAGCGGAGACAGCAGCAGCACCATGCGGTGGAGACGATAGAACAGCATCATCCTCAGCAGCATCATCCTCAGCAGCATCAGCATCAGCAGCAACAGCCACAGTCGCAGTCGCAGGAGCCTCAAAGCGATTCGGATGACAGTTCCGAAAGTTCGGATTCCAACGATGATGATGATGATGATGAGAACTGCGAAGATTCCAACTCCAATACCGACGACGATCAGAACCGCGACCGCTACTGATACACACACAACTACTTCGATGATCCGCGTAACCCTCCCTAACCCAAACTCCCTCTAACCCCTAACCCCATGTAAAAAGGCAAAACAAACAAACAAACAAAAAATGAAGAAGAAAAGGAAACTATTATATACATAAATACAACAAATACTATTATAGTAAAAACATAATACAACAAACAAAAACATAAACATAAACATAAACATAAAGAAACAAACAAAAAATCAACAACAAAATACAAGCGAGCGAGACACCGCGAGAAAAACACCAAGCAACAAAAATGTTCTTCAAGAAATTGTACTGCAAAAACACCAACAAAGAAAAAACAAATGTTGAAATTACGGAATATGTTAAAAGAAAAATATATAAAAAAAAAAATTTAAATAAAACAAACAAAAATACACACAAAAACAAAGAAAACCTTTCGCTTAAAGATACTTTTTATCGAAACGAAAGATGCATATATAACTTGTACACATATATGAAACTATTATATATATAAATATAGCAGATGCAGGATGCAGAAAGCAGGATGCAGAATGCAGAACGTGCAGGAGGAGACAAAATCAATATTTTTAAACGCGTTTGAGCAACAATTTATACGAGTTGTAGACTTAGACATTTTTTTTTTTTTTTTTTTTTTGTTGTTGAACATCCCAGACCAGACATGAGAGCAGCTTGAGAATAAGATCGGATCGTAACTAAATGAGAAGAAATAAAACACACGCGTGTTGTGTGTGTTTTTCTTATTTTTGCTTGCGTTTATTGTGTGTAATAATAATTATTATATTATTCTAATTATATCAACTTTTAAATATAGTCTGTATGTTTTTCGTTTAATCTAATACGTTTTTTTTTTATTTTTCTATCTTGATTTCTGTTTTATTTTTTTGTTTTGTTTTTTTAACATTTTGTTACAAACGGCAGACAACACACGGACACACACACACACACACACACTCATACTCATCCACAAAATTATTGCATTTTTTCGGGCATAGCTTTTGGTTCTATAACGAGAGAGAGAGAGAGAGAGAAAGAGCACAAAATGGCCGTAATTTACAGTTGCAAGCACAGTCATTACATGTAGAATGTAGAAACACATGTAGATGCGATGTGGAATGTCATGCAGGATTGACCCGTAGACTTCCGCCGGAATTGACTGGAACTGGCAGCACAGCAGCAGGGCAGAATTGTACTTCAAAAGTACTACGACAGCCGTGTGTGTCAGTCTTTCAGTCAGCTCCTGGTGGAATACGGCCCGGCCCTAGGGAACTGTTGAGAACCAAAACTAGCACTTGATATTGAGCCAATGTTTGCCAAACCATTGAATTCCGTGAATGACAGACAGAGACATAAGGATACACAGAGAGCACCCAAAGAGGCAACATTCAATAATAAATATATATTTTCCTTTCGGTGTTGCGGCAGGCGGGGTTGATGCGCGGGTGTTGCATGCGGGCGTGCCTCTAACAATAGACTGAACTTTTCTAACGACTTGTTAATTTCTAGCGGCTTTTTTAGTAAAAATTATTCGTCTGTTTTTAATCGATAACTAGTTAATTTGTAATATATACATATGTTTTTTTTTTTATAGCCACAGTAGAAGTACAGGTCCCCCAAAAAAGATCCTATCTATCCGTACTAATTTTATTTGAATTATTTTACCACAAGCAGAGAGACAAAGAATATTTATATATATATATTTTTTTTTTGCGGGGTGTTTAGAAAATTCACATTGCTCAAAAAACTATGATTGAGGGAGGGGAGGGGAGGGGAGGACTAATGGAAAGGATATACATTGCATACTTAATGGTTGTATCAGAGCTACTATTGCGGCCCTCTTTTAGTTCGTAGTAAGACCAGACCATACCCAGACGCTTCCTTAAGTAACAGTAACAGTAAAAGTAAAGGTAACGGTAACGGTAACGGCAACAGTTAAAGTAAAATTGAAATTGTCATTGTCGCTTGAGAATTATCAAATCATTTGCTGAAAACTCTACTAGTGTCCAAAATGATGGGGAAGGGAGGAACGATAGGGTAGGGAAACGAAAGCATAACAAAGCATAGGATCTAACACGAAATTGTAAGTGAAAAACAAAAAACCGAAGAAATTTTAGCTATTTCGTTGCAATATTTTTTATATACGATATTTAAGTAGAACTGTGGGGGGGGGGGGGGGGGAAGAATTGGGGAGAACGATGATAAACGATAAATGATAAATGACGATGATGATTGATGACAAAAACGAAAAGGGGAAAATCAAACGGAATAAATCGATTCGTAGCAATTACAAAAATCATATATACAATTTATATACAACTAAAAATTATATATATATTATATACAACATTGACATTTGATAAGTAAAGCAAACAACAACAACAAAAAACATACGGAAACTTACTAGTTTTTATATAAATGCCACGCCCACAACGCCCACACACACACACCACACACACACTAACACATCAATTGATGAGAAAAAAAAAACAATGAAGGAACTTAATAAGGAATATAAATGAAGTGAAATGAAATGAAATGAATGGAAAGTGAAATGAGAGTCGAGTGCGTGCCGGAGTGCCGTGAGAGAGGAGAACGGAAAAAGTTAAGAGTACGATTACGAAGGAGTAGACCAGATCAAGAGACATGAGAGAAAAATATTATTATTATTATTATTATTATTATTATTGCTATTATTATTGTATAACTAAGAGCAAACACCGCTGACAAGACCAGCAGAATGAAAAATCTTACAAAAAAACGAGATATTGTTATATACTAGTAATGATTAAGAGACCACAAACAAACAAACAACAAAATGAAAAACGGAGAAACAACAAAAAAAAACTTGACAAAAAAGCAAAAAAAAAAAAATAGAATCAAATAAAATATTGAATCGAAAAAAATACCGCCGCTGTTTCCTTTTTTTCCCCCCCTTTTCTCCTTTTGATTTCCACATTTGAGGATTAGGTGGCCTCCGTCCTTGAGGCGCGCGCGGCACTTGAACATGATCCACGGTAAAGCACGGATTGAGTGCGGGTTTTATTTTGGGAATTTCCCAGTTTCACAACCTCTCGCTAATTCCATAATTACTGAAAACTAATCGACATTGTGTTATCCCCATTTTCTATCCCCATCGCATCGTTTAGAGGAAGAAGAGGTACAGGAGGAGAATGCACCGGTGGCGGAGCTCTCCAACGACTCCGATGCGCCACTGAAGCCGAACGTGAGTATTGTTAGTATTTCTTTATCTACAAATATTCTATATACTATACTATACTTCTGAGAGTCCCACCTTGACCTGGCAAATCTACAGATAGAACCACAGAAAGCTTAACCTTCATCGCGAATCAACGATCGTAAACGGAATGATACTGGAGGGAAAACCAATTGGGCGGGCTCCTAAGCAAGCGATTTACCATAGTGTACCTCGAGTCGAGCAGGCATATCTCTGAGCATCGCGCACACGACATGTATTTTGGCATTCTCTTTCGCAACTTTCACTTGTGCGTTTGGTCCTCCGTTGTCTCGGATCTTCTTGTTGGAAACAGCCATTCCCATTAGGAATGAGTGCTGGGGTTGGGGTTTGAATTAGGAATAATACTAATACCATATGCAATAGGTTTATTATTATTCTTTTTACTACAAGGCCAAAGTACCACAGACCATATATTACTCCTTTGTACCGGCCGATAGGATTATGTGGAAGATCTGTATATATCTTTGGGCGTTTCTTGGGTCTTATTTCCCAACTGTTGAGATATCCTTCTATAGAGTGCTGGGAATCCACATAGGATGTGTTCCTATGTTTCCTGCTTTAGGGCACTATGTCTGTGAATTTTAGTTTCTTGAGCTGATATTTCAGTGACAGTGCCCTGCAAGTCCGAATGTCGATGAGCTGTCGCCTCGAGTTCTTCTCCGGGATGTGAAACTTCTTGGTCTTCAGTTTCTCGTTTCTTTTTCTTCCCATTCCCCGATAATTTCCGATCTGTGTCCGTCTTTTTGTGAGTCCACAGAACGGATCGGTACCGATTCATGGACCATTGAAGGATCGGAGCGCTAGAATGCCTCGCATTCGTCGGGTTGGTGATTCTCCCATGGCTATGGCTATGGACCCATCCGTGTACCAGATGCGAGAACCGGCTGGTGCGCAGAGAGCAGGCGTGTTCCAATCCTTCCCCTGCTGTCCTTTGGAACAGCGAAGGTTTTGAGAAAGTGCACGCTCGGTTCTTGGTCGTCGGAGACTCGCAGGATGAACAGGATGTTCAGCAGGCTTCCCTCTTTGTCAGATTATGTAGAGCTGTTTGATTAATTATCGATTTATACACATGCACTGACGCAGAATGACGAGGACGATGACTACGATCCCGAGGACAGTCGCAAGAAGAAGAAGGGCAAGAAGCGCAAGACCCGCAAGGGCGAGGAGAAGGGGCGCAAGAAGAAGAAGCGCAAGAAGAACGAGAGCGAGGAGGACAGTGACTTTGTGCAGCACGATGAGGAGGTGGAATACGCGAGCACCTCGAAGCGCGGACGCAAACGCAAGGAGGAAAAACAGGCGGCCATGGCCAAGGAGAAGGAATCGGCCGCATCGGGTAAGCGATCGAAAACTGACAATATTCCCACGAATATCGTATAATGTCTCCTCTCCCCTGCTCTAACCCAGGCATGCCCTCCGTGGAGGATGTCTGCTCGGCCTTTGGCGTTTGCGACGTGGAGATCGAGTACAATGACGAGGAGCTGCAGAACCTGACCACCTACAAGGCGTTCATGCAGCACGTGCGTCCGATATTGCAGAAGGAGAACCCCAAGGTGGCCGCCACCAAGCTGATGATGCTCGTGGGGGCCAAGTGGCGGGACTTTTGCGAGAGCAATCCCCACATCCTTCAGGAGGCTACGGCTGCGGCAGGAGGCAGCAGCGGCGGCCAGGCACCGCGCAGTGTGGCCGGGGATGAGCCGGAGGAGCCGCGTTCCTCGCGCTCGTCGCGCAACGAGAAGCCCGACGACATCTACGACGAGGCCGCCGAGGAGGAGGAGGAGGAAGAGGAGGAGGAGAAGAAGCCCCGTCGCAAACGCAGCGGACGCGGCAAGAAGGGCCGGCGACCCTCTGGGAAAGTTCCAACATTGAAGATTAAGTTCGGGAAGCGCAAGCGCGACAGCTCCGACGATGAGCAGGACGCAAGCGGTGCCTCCGAACGCGACTCGGATCTGGAGTTTGAGCGCATGCTGCAAAAGTCCGACGACAGTGCCGACGAGAAGGAGGCGGCTCCGGCCACCTCCTCCGCTAAGCCGGCAGAAGCCGCGGCCGGACCAGCAGCCGATCAAGATGACGGCACACCCGTGGTCCGCAAAAAGGCCAAGACCAAGATCGGCAACAAGTTCAAGAAGAAGAACAAGCTCAAGAAGACCAAGAACTTCCCCGAGGGCGAGGACGGGGAGCACGAGCATCAGGACTACTGTGAGGTGTGCCAGCAGGGCGGCGAGATCATCCTCTGCGACACCTGTCCGCGGGCGTATCATCTGGTCTGCCTGGAGCCCGAGCTGGACGAGCCGCCAGAGGGTAAGTGGTCGTGTCCGCATTGCGAGGCCGATGGCGGGGCCGCCGAGGAGGAGGACGACGACGAGCATCAGGAGTTCTGTCGCGTGTGCAAGGACGGGGGCGAGCTGCTGTGCTGCGACTCGTGCCCCTCGGCGTATCACACGTTCTGCCTGAATCCTGCCCTGGACACCATACCCGACGGCGACTGGCGCTGCCCGCGCTGCAGCTGTCCCCCGCTGACCGGCAAGGCCGAGAAGATAATCACCTGGCGCTGGGCCGTACAGCGCTCGGCCAACGATGACCAGCCCTCGACATCACGGGGCACCACCTCCTCATCGAAGGCCGCGGCAGCAGGCACCCGAGTGCGCGAGTACTTCATCAAGTGGCACAACATGTCCTACTGGCACTGCGAATGGGTGGCCGAGGTGCAGCTGGACGTGCATCATCCGCTGATGATCAGATCGTTCCAGCGTAAATACGATATGGAGGAGCCACCCAAGTTCGAGGAGTCGCTGGACGAGGCCGACACACGCTTCAAGCGCATCCAGCGGCACAAGGACAAGGTCGGCATGAAGGCCGACGACGACGATGAGGAGCAGCTGGAGGAGCGCTTCTACAAGAACGGCGTCAAGCCCGAATGGCTGATTGTCCAGCGCGTGATCAACCATCGCACGGCCCGTGACGGCAGCACCATGTATCTGGTCAAATGGCGCGAGCTGCCGTACGACAAGTCCACGTGGGAGGAGGAGGGCGACGACATCCAGGGCCTGCGGCAGGCCATCGACTACTACCAGGACCTGCGGGCCGTTTGCACATCGGAGAACACGCGCTCCAGCAGCAAGAAGAGCAAGAAGGGTCGCAAGTCCAAGAAGATGGAGCTGGACGACGAGGACCGTCCTGTCAAACACTACACACCGCCGCCTGAGAAGCCCACCACGGATCTGAAGAAGAAGTACGAGGGCCAGCCGGCGTTCCTCGACGAGACCGGGATGCAGCTGCATCCCTACCAGATCGAGGGCATCAACTGGCTGCGCTACAGCTGGGGCCAGGCCATCGACACCATTCTAGCCGACGAGATGGGTCTCGGCAAGACCATACAGACGGTCACCTTTCTCTACTCGCTGTACAAGGAGGGCCATTGCCGCGGACCCTTCCTGGTGGCCGTTCCGCTGTCCACGCTCGTGAATTGGGAGCGCGAATTCGAGCTCTGGGCCCCCGATTTCTACTGCATCACGTACATCGGCGACAAGGACTCGCGGGCGGTGATACGCGAGAACGAGCTGAGCTTCGAGGAGGGGGCCATCCGCGGCAGCAAGGTCTCCCGCCTGCGCACCACCCAATACAAGTTCAACGTGCTGCTGACCAGCTACGAGCTGATCTCCATGGATGCCGCCTGCCTGGGCAGCATCGATTGGGCCGTCCTCGTGGTGGATGAGGCCCATCGCCTGAAGAGCAACCAGAGCAAGTTCTTCCGCATCCTGAACAGCTATTCGATTGCCTACAAGCTGCTGCTGACCGGCACACCTCTGCAGAACAATCTCGAGGAGCTGTTCCATCTGCTGAACTTCCTCTCGCGCGACAAGTTCAACGACCTGCAGGCCTTCCAGGGCGAGTTCGCCGACGTCTCCAAGGAGGAGCAGGTGAAGCGGCTGCACGAGATGCTCGGCCCCCACATGCTGCGCCGCCTCAAGACGGATGTGCTCAAGAACATGCCCTCCAAATCGGAGTTTATCGTGCGCGTGGAGCTCTCGGCGATGCAGAAGAAGTTCTACAAGTTCATTCTGACCAAAAACTACGAGGCCCTCAACTCGAAGACCGGCGGTGGCTCCTGTTCGCTCATCAACATCATGATGGACCTCAAGAAGTGCTGCAACCATCCGTATCTGTTTCCCTCCGCTGCCGAAGAGGCCCAAACCGCCGCGGGCGGCCTGTACGAGATCAATTCGCTGACCAAGGCCGCCGGGAAGCTGGTGCTGCTGTCGAAGATGCTGCGGCAGCTGAAATCGCAGAACCATCGCGTGTTGATATTCTCGCAGATGACCAAAATGCTGGACATACTCGAGGACTTCCTCGAAGGCGAGCAGTACAAGTACGAGCGCATCGATGGCGGCATCACGGGCACAGTGCGCCAGGAGGCCATCGACAGATTCAATGCGCCCGGCGCCCAGCAGTTTGTCTTTCTGCTGAGTACCCGAGCGGGCGGATTGGGCATCAATCTGGCCACCGCAGACACGGTCATCATTTACGACTCTGACTGGAATCCCCACAACGACATACAGGCCTTCTCACGAGCTCACCGCATCGGGCAGGCCAACAAGGTGATGATCTACCGCTTTGTCACACGCAACTCCGTCGAGGAGCGCGTCACGCAGGTGGCCAAGCGGAAGATGATGCTCACGCATCTGGTGGTGCGACCCGGGATGGGCGGCAAGGGGGCAAACTTCACCAAGCAGGAGCTGGACGATATCCTGCGCTTCGGCACCGAGGATCTCTTCAAGGAGGACGACAAGGAGGAGGCCATCCACTACGACGACAAGGCGGTGGCCGAGCTGCTCGACCGCACCAATCGCGGCATCGAGGAGAAAGAGTCGTGGGCCAACGAGTACCTCTCCTCGTTCAAGGTGGCCTCCTACGCCACCAAGGAGGAGGAAGAGGAGGAGGAGACGGAGATCATCAAGCAGGATGCCGAGAACTCTGACCCCGCCTACTGGGTCAAGCTGCTGCGCCACCACTACGAGCAGCACCAGGAGGATGTCGGCCGCAGCCTCGGCAAGGGAAAGCGCGTCCGGAAGCAGGTCAACTACACGGACGGTGGAGTTGTGGCCGCCGACACCAATCGAGACGACTCCAACTGGCAGGACAACGGCAGCGAGTACAATTCGGAGTACTCGGGCGGCTCCGATGAGGACGGCGGCGACGACGACTTTGATGAGCAGAACGGCGGCGAGCGTCGCGGCAAACGCCGTGTGGACAGGCGCGACGATCGGCCCCTGCCACCGCTGCTGGCTCGTGTGGGTGGCAGCATTGAGGTTCTCGGCTTCAATGCCCGACAGCGGAAGAGCTTCCTCAATGCCATCATGCGGTACGGCATGCCGCCCCAGGATGCCTTCAACTCGCAGTGGCTGGTCAGGGATCTGCGCGGCAAATCGGAGCGCAATTTCAAGGCCTACGTCTCGCTGTTCATGCGCCACCTGTGCGAGCCGGGCGCCGACAATGCGGAGACCTTTGCCGATGGCGTTCCACGCGAGGGTCTCTCCCGCCAGCACGTGCTCACCCGTATCGGCGTGATGTCGCTGATCCGCAAGAAGGTGCAAGAGTTTGAGCACATCAACGGCTACTACAGCATGCCGGAGATCATCCTGAAGCCATGCGAGCCCGTTCAGGCGGCTCTGGGAGCCAAGGTAGAGATCCCAGCGGCTCTGGAAGCGCCCCCTGGAAAGCCTGTGGCGGGCCCCGTCGCGGAGGTGGATAAAAGTGCCACGACCAGCAACAGTGTCACGCCTGCCACCAGTGCGGCGCCCAGTCCAGCTCCTGCCTCGGAGAAGGGCGAGGACAAAGAGAAAGAAGCGGAGAAGAAGAAAGAAAAGGACAAGGAAAAGGAAAAAGACACTGGTACACCCGAGAAGAGCGATGTAAAGCTGGAGCAAGAGGCTGACGAGGACAAGAAGCCGTCGGATGTCAAACAAGAGCAGCCACAGACGGAATCTGAATCATCTGCGGAGGTGAAACCAAGTGTGGCAGCGACAGCGGCGGAGGTCAAGGCCGAAGCCCCCAAGACCGAGCCTAAAGAAGAGGCCAAGGAGACGCCAGAGCTCAAGGCGGAACCCAAGACGGAGGAGGACGACAAAGAAAAGGACAAGGAGAAGGAGAAGGAAAAGGAGAAGGAAAAAGAAAAGGAGAAGGTGGACGACAAGAAGCCGGCCATCCCCACCACGATCATTGATGACGACGATGACGATGTGATGATCGTCAAGGAAGATGGCGAACTGGAGAAGCCCAGTGGGGCCAGCGGCAGTGCCAGTGCCACTGCCAGTGCCAGTGCTGGCGCGGACCAGAAGTCGGCCACAGCTGCCGCCGGAGCAGCTGCGGCTAGCAAGCTGGTGGAGGATCTCGAGGTGCTCAAGCGCACATTCATGTTCAATATCGCCGATGGCGGCTTCACCGAGCTGCACACCCTCTGGCTGAACGAAGAGAAGGCTGCAGTGCCCGGCAGGGAGTACGAGATCTGGCACCGTCGCCACGACTACTGGCTGCTGGCCGGAATTGTGACCCATGGCTATGGACGCTGGCAGGACATCCAGAACGACATACGCTTCGCTATCATCAATGAGCCGTTCAAGATGGATGTGGGCAAGGGCAATTTCCTGGAGATCAAGAACAAGTTTCTGGCCAGACGCTTTAAGCTGCTGGAGCAGGCCCTAGTCATTGAGGAGCAGCTGCGACGGGCGGCATTCCTCAATCTCGCCCAGGACCCCAGCCACCCGGCCATGTCGCTGAATGCACGCTTCGCGGAGGTCGAGTGTCTGGCCGAGTCGCATCAGCATCTCAGCAAGGAGTCGCTGGCTGGCAACAAGCCCGCCAATGCCGTGCTGCACAAGGTGCTCAACCAGCTGGAGGAACTGCTCTCCGACATGAAGAGTGATGTCTCCCGCCTGCCGGCCACTTTGGCCCGCATCCCACCCGTGGCCCAGCGCCTGCAGATGTCCGAGCGGTCGATTCTCTCTCGCCTGGCGGCCACCGCCGGCACTTCCTCCAATGCAGGTAAGTGCAGGCTCCCCGAGCCTCAGTCTTTTCCCGAGACCCATTTTTAATGATTTTCTTTGCTTGCAGCTCAATTGATGGGCCAGTTCCCGGGTGGATTCCAGGGCACAACTCTGCCTGCATTCACTGGCGGTCCTGCCGGGAACTTTGCCAACTTCCGACCGCAATTCTCGGTCCCCGGCCAGCTATCGAATACTTCTGGCGCCTAGGCAACTCCTCTTCCACCTCAAAATCTATGCTAGGCTTATTCGTATTCCACAACAAAATATACTTTACTCAAGCTAAGAATTTAAATCTGAAACACACACATTAATATTTATCATAATCATTTGCAATGAGAAACAAAAACCAAACCCCATAACGATAATCTCGTCGCGTTCACACAAATATTACAAATTCTACATCCTTGACACTTGACGAATACCGGTATTCCTGCTCCTGCTCCTGCTCTTGCTTCAGACACGAAACAAAACTAAACGAAACGAAACAGATGGAACAGAACAGAACAGAACGGAACGGAACGGATACCAATTCACATACGACACGTATAATAATGCTTATTTACTTACATATTTACTATGTGATTACAACATAATCTAGATACAATATATAAATGTATTGAATTCCATTGCAAAGAACAACGATTCGAGTGTGTTGAATTTGTTTGGGAAGTGAGATGGGAATCCCTATCTATAGGAATAGGGTCAGCTCTTTGGAGTGCTACCAAATTGTATACTTCTTGGTGTAGTAGACCCGGGTTTTCTTTTGCTGCGATTACGTCTGTACATAAATATAGGCAAAAGAATGTTGGCACTCGAATGAATTGGAAAACATCCTCTCCTTCGAGGTCCTCTCATCGGTTAAATGTTGTGCGCCCGAGTATTTTACTTGAGCGCACTCTGCATACTTCACTCAAGGGTATTCTAAATATTGTTGATCCGTTCACCGTCTCCGCTGTTGATTACGATTGAGTTCAAGCAAAAATCTTTTTATTAATAGGTATCTTCTTTGAATATATCATGTTCATGTATATATTAATATAAATTATTTATGTATCTATATATATCTGTGGGTGTGTATACATATATAATTTGTAAATATCAAATACATAATCATTAGATTAGACATGTCCAAGTCGATCTGTCTGTGACAAGCGCAAAATACTATGTAATTTCGGAACCGATTCGATTCTCCGCACAAAGCCAATCAATAATAATCAATACATGTAAATACATATGAGTAGAGCAACAATCAATAGTTAGCAGGTTCGCATTTCTGGTTTAGAAATTCGTAACATCTCTCTTGACATTTCCTTTCCCGATCAATGATTATTATAATATCAAACTGTCTACAGTCCAGTCCCGTCCCCTCACTTCCGTTTGTTATTTACATACAACGATAGTTACAATACACTAGTACTCGCAAATGGAATGGTCGGACACAATCCGGCCTAAAAATAATTACATTCTGGCTGGCACTAGTGGCCTAATACGAATACGAAAAAAAACCAAACAAAACAAAAACACGGCAACAAGCAAAATATGGGGATCAATCAGATATCAGATATTCATAGTATTGGCAAACCAAACGCTGTTCAGGCACTAGCCTGCTACCCACTAAACGTATTTATATACAAGCTAAACTGGAAATTATATGGTACACGCATGAACCGAGGTCCCGTCCCACCAATGCCCTACGGCCACGAAGTAGTCGCACAAGCAGGCTTACAGCTAATTAGGGGCTAAACAAACATCTAAAGCAGCAGCAATCCAATTGAGCTTAGAATAGTAAATAACAAAACATACAAAAACACAATAGAGCGTAACGGAATCGGGGAAAAGAATGTGGCGAATCCTTCATAGCCAAATGACCACAGGTGGAGGTGGGGATGGATGCAGAGTGCGCATCAGTTAGGAAATTGCACACAGCTTCTTTAGCTCGCCTTCGGTCTCGTCCACATCGAGCTGCAGACCAGAGGCATTATGGGGCAGCGCTCGACCCTCAATGTTGGGCAGATACGGCTCATAGTTGAGACCCTTGCGCTCGTAAAACAATAGATATGCGGCACTTGGATCGATCACGGGCTTTTGGGATATCTCGCGGCAGGAGCTGTCGTTGTAACAGTACCACGAGCCAGACGAATTCGATGCATAAGAAATGTAGTGGCCGCCATTCAGCATACCAGAGTGGGACTACAAAGAAAACGGAGGATAGAAAACACATCGTCTTCAGGTCTGGTAGCGGAATACTTACCACAACAGCATACAGCTTGTACTTGGGATCGAACTCATCCACATCTGGCTTAAGGCGGTGCTGATGATAGTCCTCGAATTCGCCATCCACAATGGGCGTCTTGGTGAGACTCGTTGAGATGAGGCGTTGTCGCCTGGCCGCGTTATTCGTTTTGCTCTGGCGTAAAACATTTCCCGTATTCCCAGTAGCTCCTGTAGCAACTTTAGACGTTGACGCTGACGTGGACGTCGTCGTCGTCGTCGAAGTCGAAGCAGAGTCTGCTGTTTGGTCCTCCTTCGCCTGGTCCTGGATCTCATCCAGTTCGTTCACAATTTGATTGCGTGGCATTGCCTTTGTCATACTATCACTGTCTGCTTTCAGTTCCAGCAACTCCTTGTGCCGCAATATCGTCTCCTGCGGCACTGAGGCCAGATACGGCGTGGGATCGAATTCGTCAAACGGGAAATGAACCACTTTCTGCGATTTGACCCACTTGCCGTTGACACAGTTGAAGCGCTTCAAGTGCACAATCTGTAAGCAGAAAGTATCAATAAGATAATCTTGACGAGCGGGTGCGTTGTGAGCCGCGGCTCTACTTTCTACCCGGTACTCAGTCAGTATACAAGCATGAGCTTATGATCTATATAACTTATACAAAATATTGTGGCCACCTCTTTGATCTGTTTTTTTTTTAACTATCTGTCTCTTTTTTTTCTATTCTCGCATCAACACCAGCCGTTTTATCTCGCTCCCTTCTGCCAGAGCGTGTATACTGCACGAGGAAGAGTGTGTGTAAGAGAGAGCGAGAGAGAGAATGAATGAGAAAGCGCTTTAAAGGCGTAGTCAAGGCAATTTACTTTTTTCCTTTTGTCTATAATAATGATCCGATCTGATCGAGATTCAGCAATCTGCTATATTTATTAATTCTCTATGATTCTGTGAAGCCTCCGGATGGGACTGCCCTTAATTTTGCAACTCGTTCTCGGATTTTAGGCATTGAGAAAGGGCACACGCCCATGCGGCATCACAACGGACCTTTTTACAGGTCTAAGTGAGCTTGGGGAGGTTTCATCACTCCCCCAGGCTACCGCCTGAACCTAACCTAACCTATTTTTTTGGTTTCCTTTTATCTTAAAAATGCACAGACTTTCGACTTTTTTTGGGCTCGGAAGGGGCGTGGGGCTCTAGCTGTTAAAGTCTCTGAGATCAAGGCGCTCATCGGCTCAGACGGATGGACAGACAGACATGGCTATCTCGACTCGGCTAGTGATGCTGAGAGAGGGTCGGAAACGCTACCCTCTGGGTGTCACACAAATCCACTTTCACCAAAAATCGAATGCACTCGTACTCTTCGAGTACCGGGCATAAGAACTGGACACTTTTCAACGTACTAATATTGGTGGAAGTTTCCAAATCTGAAGCTTCTTGGTGGCTGGCTTCTTGCCCTTGCAGTGACTGCAGTAATACCACTGCTCCAGCTTCTCCTCGGAGGTGAAGGCGCGCAAGCAATGATTCAGGTCCACGGGCTCCACTTGCTCCCGCCGACATATGGCAATGGTCTCGTGGTCCACCCAAAGCTGATCAATAACGAGGATTAGTAAAGACGCTGACTGCTGATTGTCGACTGTGTCTACTTACACGCTCCAAGGTGCTTTGGTAGCGTAAATGCAGGGCGGTTGGATCCCAGTCGATGGCAATGGTAAAGTCTTCAAAGTATTTTGTTGTTGGGGTATACGACAACGAAGCGGTGTACTCGGGTGTCCGTTTGACCTCCAGATTTGGTAGCGATGGGAACTTGGCATTCATTTTCGGTGTGGGCGTATTACCTGCAAGGGCAATGAATGAATCAAGACCTAGATGTGCATTCCATGCGTGTACTTACTGGCAGCCACAGCACTGATAGGCGGCAGGGCGCCCTGGAGCACATATTCGTTGTTGCAGCGTATCTCGCAGCCCCGACAGAAGCTCGACCACGGACAAATGGCGCAGGTGAGGCCATCGGCTTTGACGGCTCGCAACGTGAAGGGAAAGTCGTAGCCCAGACTGTCGTCACTGCAAGAACATGGAGAATGGAGAGTCAAGGGGGGCACGGGGGAGCTCTGTTGGAATCTTACCAATCGGCGGCATGATTCGCCTGCTCTGTTGTCGCGGGCAATGGACTGAGCAGTCGGCTCACCTGCAGCCAGACAGCGCAGTACAGATCCTTGTGGGTGCCGCCATCGCAGTTGGGTATGAGCAGAGGCACCCCGAAGAGGCTGGGCCGCGTCTTGTGGTACGAGAGGAAGTAGCTGTCGTGACGCGTGATCTTGCGGTGGACAGCCACTAGATACTTGCCCGCCCTGTGGGGCTGCGAGGAGCGACGCGAGTAGACGCCGCTGCTGGTCTCCGGCTGTGACGTTGTTATGTGAAGATCCATATCCAGATCCTCCCCCTCCTCGGCATCGGCATGCTCTCCCACATCATCCACATCGTGACCCTCCTCCAGGCTGGAGGCTGCCCCCAGCGTGTGGCCAGTGCTCAGGCCACTGGAGTCGTTAGGTGTCGTCCGATACGAGTTGTCATCGCCGCTCCCGCTGCCATGGCGACTGCTACCCGCGACCATGGCCAGCTCAACAATGGGCATGGGATCCGTCAGGGAGCTCTCCATCGAGTTCTCGCCCGACTGATTCGTGTACGACATGGAGCTGGTGTTGCTCTCCGTGTGCAGCAGCTTGGCGGAGGAGACGCGCTTCTGCTGTGTGGCGGCTGTGCCGTGCATAAAAGTGTTCTCCGGACTGCAGCTCAGGATGAGCGACTCCTGCACCAAGAGTTGGCATTAGAATGGATTGATATTCTTGGATTTAAGTAGGTGTGTGTGTGTGTGTGTGTGTGGGGGGTGGGGTTGGTTGTGTATGAGTTTAAAGGGATTTAAAGCTTTCAATTAACCAAGGTTCAAGCTACTCGTAAATATAGTACAACATTTTTATGGGGATAAACGCTCAAACTCAACTCAAATTCTACATACAAATTTACTGATTGTTTTTTTTCATACTTTTTACTTTTACTCTCGTTTCAAATTAGCTGGGGGTTTATTGGGTTGGGTTGGGCTTGGGTTAGTCCGTGAATACGGGGTGGCAGAGAGTAAATAAAATTCAACAGTTGATAGTACTTCTACGGCAGCGCACAGTGGGTGAAATTACATACATACATATAGTGAGTATGTATGTATATTTATTTAATATTCGAATTCCAATTGGTTTTAGGTTCTACGTTGTGAAATATTGTACACCTGCTTTCCAAACCCATTATAGAACAACTGGAAACTCTTAAATTATTTAATTATTTTTTTTTTAGTTTTTAAAAATAAAAAAACTAATTAAAAACGGATCATACACATACACTGGAGGACATCTATAAGCAAGATTTCCTGTTTTACCCACTGTGCAGCGAGGGGAGTGGGTGAATTAAAAAATATACAATGACAAAAAGAGAACTAAATCATTTGATGGCCTACCCATAGGTACTATATATGTATGTATGTACAATAATGATGCCAAATATCTATGAGTCCTAGGGAAGCTGTCGCAAAGCTATTGGGTGGAGTGCGTTAGGTCGTTTAAAATTCGAAATCTGAAAACTCTACAAATCAAATGGACTATTCCGCAACGCATTAAATACTACAAAGGACGAGCATTTGATCAGATTTCGTACACAACTACAAAGAAGGCATGGCAAGAGCCAGAGCCATGGTAGTATAAAAAATATATATTTAAATTCAATAAAAAAACCAACTTGTTAAGATTTAAAATTGATAGGAGCCGCAAAACGGGATTTAAAGTGTTTGTTTAAGCAATAATTTACAATTGTTATACAGAGAGAGAGAGAGAGTGAGAGAGAGAGATTAAGAGGCCAAACAGCAAATTAAATGTGATTAGTACTAGTAGAAGATATAGTAGATATAACAATAACTGAAATCAAATCAATTTCGTAACAGTGTGCGAGTGGGAAAGGAGAATATACAGCGAGAGAGAGAGAAAGAGAGAGAGAGTAGTTGTAGTTGTAGTTAAGAGGGGAAGCCCACAAACCACGCGGCAGACGACAGGCGGCAACTGTTCATTTAACATATTGGTATTTAATATTTCGATTCGATCGTGTACATAAGTACACATGTACATATGTACATATGTATCGTTTAAACGATACTCTAGAAACAGATGGAGACGGAGTCGGAGTCTGAGTCAGAGAAGATGACTGACTCAATAGTTGTTTTGCTTGTTGTATTGTATTTCATTGAGAGCGTTTCCTGGGCAAAAGTGATGTTCAGAAGTTCAGAATGTTCAGAATTCAAGGATTCGATATGGGGTACCCACCCGTCCAAGGGGGAGTGGAGGGCGGGCACAAATCAAAGATATTAAATACGTGTATATGTTAATATAGTTTAGAAGCCATACCTTGAAGCAAAATAGGCTGTGGGGCATGCACTCTCTCTTTCCAAAGCACCGGCTTACCTTTCCGGCATCATCTGGCAGCAGTTCGTGCACCTGGCCACTGCTTCCGTTTCCGTTTCCGCTGCCATTGCTGTTGATGCTAATGTATCTGGCCACCTCCGGCATTTGGTCCGCCTCGGAGCCATATCCATTGCACAGAGCCTTGCTGGAGGTTTGCAGAGTACTCAACGAAGACAACGAGTCCTGCTGGGTGGTGGCGAGAGCAGAGGCTGTAATAAAGAGCGATCATTAGGGGTGGGGTTCCAGGCCACATTCTCCTGCTCCTCATGCTTCTCATTCTCCTCAATGGGTTACCTGAGGTCCGTTGTATATCCTTCAGGCCCTGCTCGATGTGCGTGCTGAGCACCGAATTGGATCGCGTCCGAACGCTACTCTGCTCTGGCAGCTGATACACATACAATTCTTTGGCGGTCTGCGTGCGCAGCTTGTCCTCGTCCCCAACCAGCTGGCGTATCTGCGAGTTCCAGAGCTCGCACACCAGCATCAGGCTCGGCTGGAGCGGGCAGAGGGTGGCCAGCTTGTGCTTCAGATCTCCATACTTGCACTCCGAGTTGAGGCGCAGTCCGTACTTGATGGGAACGCTCCCATCGAGCAGGATAACTGGGGTAAGAGTAGGAGTTGTAGTTGTAGTTGGAGTCTTCTAGTTCTGAGGATCTTCCTTACCCAACACCTCCAAGTACACATAGTTCTCAACGGGTAGCGGCAGACTGAGTAGACTGAACGGATCGAAGCGGACCGATTCGTGGCCACAACCCAGACAGCTCACCTTGGACTTAAGCTGGCCGTAGAAAAGGTCAATGATGATCGACTGATTGCGGGCATGGTGCTGCGACCAGGCTTCGGCGGCCACGATCTTGTCGGGCCGTCCATTGGAGTCCTTTAGCTCGCTATACGGTTTCTCCATCACCCGGTTGAGGTCCTCGTGCAGGGCATCCAGCAGCCACTCGAGCAGCTCCTGTGTGTCATGCTGGCCCCCACCGGCAAACTGTGGCGCATGCTTGTTTACACAGAAGCGAAGCTTCAGTGGAGCCACTGAGCGCGTCGTTGCCGTCCACACCTCCTTGAGCAGCTCCGCGTAGCGCATGGCCAGCTGTCCGCGGGTGCCCAGCTTGTTGGCCGCGTTCAGCTCGAAGCGGTGCATCTCACGCTGGAAGTACTGGGCCAGGGGCTGGGTGTTAAAGAGCACTTGCAGGGCGGCGTTCATGAAGCAGGTGTTGCCTAGATTGTGCAGCCCCGTGGCGCCCGGTGCGTGCACAGACATGATGGAGCTGCGGGTGAGGCGTCGTCGGTCACCAGGAGCCCCCCCGGTGCCCTGGCCGCTCTGCGCACTGGCCAGCGAGCCAAGCTCCTCTGGCCAGGTCAGGTCCTTGTTGCGTATCTCCAGCAGCAGCTGGTCGTTGTCGCGAATGAAGAGCTCCTTCAGGCACATGGCATCTTCCTCCAGTAGTATGGCACCGTTGTCCAGCTGCGGCACGTGCCACAGCCGTATATCCTCCGCCTTGAGGCGCAGCTGCTCGCACAGGAACTCCCCCACCTGACGCACTGTGGCCAAGCGACTGAAGGCCGCCGTGTAGGCCAGGTAGCGCTTCGGGGGCTGCAGCACACTGCTGGCCGCAATGGCTGCATAGCCACCGCCCGAGGCCAGGACCCCATAGCCGCCGCTTACTGTGGAGCCCCAGCTTCCAAGCTGTGCTCCCGCTCCTGCGGCCAGACTCGTCTGAGATGGCTGCGCCTGGTGCAGCAGGATGCGTAGGTTCAAAGGATAAAGCTCCAGCTCCACATCTGTGTTGGGCGGTTGTATGACCTGGAACAGGAATAGGAACAGGAACAGGAATTACTATCAGGATTGTCGATCAGTGAGAGTGCGCTTACCTGACGGGGCAATGGCAGATTGTCGCCGTACCAACGATTCAGGGCCTTCCACAGAGATTTGGGCACCAGCTCAAAGTCGTGACTCTGCACGATGGGCGTGTCCCGCTTCAGGTGGCCGCCCTCGCCGGTGAGGGTGCGCACATTTCGGTAAGGATTGGCCGTGATTAGATTGCTGTTGTCAATGGCCCCCGGACGCACGGGACCGCAGTGGCGGCCAGCCGAAATGCCGCTGCTTGCCGAGCCTGATCCAGAGCCAGAGCCCAGCGAGTAGCTATCGTGCTGTTCGAGGCTGTGGGTGTTGAAGCTCTCGTCGCATACAAGCGCCTCATCCACAGCACTGCGCTGGCTGGCGGTGCGCTTGCAGTAGTCGCAAGTGTGGGCCGTGTGCTGGGTGTACGACATCCAGTTGAGCCACCAGTCGCGCGATATGAGGTACCAGAACTGGCCAACGCGATACGGACGCCGCTCCTCGCGTCGCAGCCAGCCACGGACGATGTCGTTCTCCATGTGCTTGCACTGCGGCCAGAGGCCGAAGACGATGTGGCAAAGCTCGAAGATGAGGTCCAGAAGGGGCTGCATCAGCCGAAGATTGCACTCCACGTTCCATAGCATAAAGTCCTCGGCCGTCAGGGAGACATTGTCGCGCGTGACGTTGCTGGGTGCCCCGTCCGGACTCTTGCGCTGCCCAAACTCGAGGAGATCGCTGATGACAAGCTGTTTAGTGAGCTCCTTGTACTGCTGAGAGTCCCGGTTCTCCTTGGCCACAAACAGCAGAACATTGATCATTTGCATGGTCTCCTCATGGCTCAGCACTCCATCCCGATCCACATCGAATATCTTAAAGCAGACTGCAAAGGGCGAGTGGTGAAATTGAGGGAACGATGCGGATTGGCATTAGCAGTACTTACAGCGAGTCCTTTCCACACCTGGTCCACGACAGGCTGCACTTACACCACAGCACAGCTCCTTGAAGTCGATGTGGCCATCGCGATTCTCATCGAAGGCATTGAAGAGTCCGGCCAGTGCATTCTTTGGTATGGGGGGGCTGATCAGGGGGCCAAGAAACTGCAAATCGATTTGGCCATTCTGGGAAGTATTCTTCAAACGCCAGAACTCTTTCTCCAGATCTCCAATGTCCTGCATAAAAGTCAAAAATTAATTAAATGCAAATTCTGGTTCCGTCCCCAAATCCCTCTCACCTTTTCCTCCAAATGTGTGACTCCAGCCAGGCTCTGATAGAATGTGGGCGTCTCAAGCTCTGAGGTGAGGCTAACGCAATTATCGGCGAGGAGCCATTTGGAAAGAACGGTGGCGTTGCGATGCTTCACAATCCAGTCCTGAAACTGCTCGAAATTGACACGTTCGCTTTGCGCAAACAAGGAGACACTTTCGAACGGAGCCAAATTCACGTTGCGCACATAGTCCGACTTGACGATGTAGGTGCCAGAGTCGTTGCAGTAGAGGTTCCACAGGAATCTATGGGGAATGAGGGCGTTAAATTCGGCAAAATACCGGCAAAGTATGTCAGATCACTCACTTGGTTTTCTCCTCCTGGGAGCCGCGAGTGATCAGCACCAGTCCGCAGAGCAGGTCCTTGAAGGAGATGCCGCGTTGGGTGCCACCGCAGGCGGCATAGAGCATGTCAGTGATCTTCGGCGGCACGCCCTCGCACAGAACGTCCTGCTGGAAGGCATTGCGGCTGAGGTAGAGTCGTCCCACGCCCGCCGACTTCTTAAAGGCATCCTTGAGGCGTCGCAGCTCCGTGTCGCTCACTAAAATGGAAATCAATGAGTAATAGCTGTTGAATTGAATAATTAAATGGGTGGTTTATCCCATCCCAAAGCGGAGCCCCCCCCTCCACTATAAATACGAGTATAATTTTGATGAGTGATTTTTCACACCCCGAATCGGCGTGTCAGTCCCCCATTGTGACGTCAGTGCAGATCACAATGATTGATTGTAAAACTTAATTTATGGGAATCTTACTTTAGTGTGTATTTAATACTGATCCACACTAGAAGTTGGAATGCGTTTCTTTTCATTGCATATGTACATTTGAACATATGTACATGTGTTCTTCTACATCCTTACCGTTATCCGTGAATCACAATTGCATATGGACACACAGACACATTCTGCGATAATTAAAAATCGTAACTCAAAACGGTTTACCGACCAAAGAACCAACGGTACAGTGAAAAGTAGGAAGACCACATGAACGCCACATCGAAGTTTGTATACTCTGTGGAATAAATGCTGTGCATGTTTGAAATACTAAAAGCAAGATTATTCTAAGCCGCGTAAGATTCGTTTGTACATACATATGTAATTGCTAACGCATGCCATTACATCGAGCCATACAACGGGATTCCAATCCCAAAGAGAGCAAGCGTGTGCATGTGCGAGAGAGAGCAATCAATTGCCGGTATTCAAATATTGAATACCAGTCGAGGTGAGAGTGTTTGCAACGGTAAGTACTCGAGAGACGGCCACAATTGATAACCGCGAATTGAGCGGCGTGCAAATGAAATGCAATGCGGAATAATTTGAGCAACTGCAAAATAGCAGAGAGAATTATGCGACGTCACGGAAACGGAATTTTATTGAAAAGCTGCAATTCTGCTTCATGTTCTCTGTTTTCTGGCTTGCATGCAAGCATTAATTTCCATTTTCTTTCCCCTCCCGCCGCCCGCCTTCCCATTCTTTTGCTTTCTGCTTTTTATTGGAAGCGAACAACCGGTCGCTGTGTCTAATAAGAAACACACGCACGCAGGGCCTTAGATGGGGGAGGGGGTCTTATCAGTAGCATTCGGGTGTTTTTCTTTTTTTGCTCTTGCTAGAACCTAAAGGGGGAAAGAATAAAGTGCGCTAAAGCAGTGTTTTTGTGGATCGAAAGATTCGCATGGCTAAAATAATCTATACCCTAAGAAAGATTACGAGTTGATAGTATGTATACATATATGCAGCACCATTGTCCCTGAACGTGTTCACAAGAAGATCTTGCAACTAACAAATAAGAGTACAAGCATTCATAATTTATCCGCAAAATTCCAAGTTATCCGAAACCGCAATGTGTTCCCCAAGCACAGCGTGCGCTGCACTCGCTGGCTAGTCAACTGTTTCTGCTTTTTGCTGCTTTGTTGTTTCCCATCCCCCACGCCACCCCCTTGGTGGTACGACCAGTAGCAAGGCGGCGGGTGGCTAAGCTTTTCTATTGTGACGTCACTGGCGACAGAGACGCAAATACCCCCACACTGAGAAACAGAACAGACACGGCACACACAAATGCAAGTGAAAAGTAATAAGATGGAAAAAGTCCCGAAAAAAACGGAAAGGGAGAGGGAGTGGAGAACGTGAGTGAGTGAGTTGAC
Organism: Drosophila pseudoobscura; assembly: GCF_009870125.1. Classification (NCBI taxonomy): domain Eukaryota; kingdom Metazoa; phylum Arthropoda; class Insecta; order Diptera; family Drosophilidae; genus Drosophila; species Drosophila pseudoobscura. Next base: position 54,541,146 of record NC_046683.1, read on the forward strand.
CAGCAGCAAGCATGGAGGTAGAATGGGAGCACAACAATAGAATCGATAAGGCGCAGTTACACCTGTGTTGGTGGGCAGTAGAATTGTTTTTGTTTTTAGGCTTCCAGAACTGACGTCGATTCGTGTCGTAGTGACCCATTTTAAGTGGCGGCCAGCGCGGAAGGTGCTGTGCTGGTCAATTGATGGAGCCAACACTAACAGGCTTTGAAGGTTAATCACTTACTACGTTTGACTGCATCCTCGTAGCTGATGCAGGCATGTTTCGACTCCTTTGTGCCCATAATAAAGTTATGTGCGGGGGTGCGACTGCGACGACGGCAAATACGTGGGGTGCTGCTGCTGCGTCGTCTCGGGCTTCACTTTTCACATTTGTTTTCGTTTTTTGTGGACCGTTGCAATTGAGGCTCGACTGTATGACGCGGACTAGCGGGGGAAAGAAGGGCCTGGAGCCTGGAATCGCAATCTGGATTTCACCTGTCTCAGCAAATGCGATGGGGCGATGGGGCACAAGTATGTGGAGTCCACATTTCTACACATTTGCTACATAATGGAAGAAAAAAAGTGGGTATGGACAACAGGCAACCAGTGTGACCGCGGATTTATCGTTAAAAATATACCGTCCGACCCTCAGAAATATACCAAAATATACAGTCTTATTTTAAAATTATACCGTTAATATACTGACGAATTCATGTTCTATTTTACATATTCCTCGTTTTTAAGATTCCGTGGAATATTACTAGCTATATAGAACATTTAGCCATGCCCACATAATTTTATTTTATTAGTGAATCTATTTTCTACTTGAATGGCCTATTCCAAATAATTGCTTTTATTGGATATCTATAAACCGTTGAAAATAAAATTTCATAGATCAAAATATACCCTTATATACCTTAATTTTAACCTCCAAAAATACCGAAAAGTATTTAAGTACCGGTCATAAAAAGTGCTGAATATTTTGCATGTAACCAGCTGACTGACCTGCCAACTCAACTTAAGCCGAGCGGTGTGAATGGCTAAATAAAAACTAGATCAAGAAATTATATTTCCCCCAAAACCTCACCTTTGCCATGGCTGTCTATTCTTAGCTCGAGCATCAAACCTGGAAATACGGATACGGATTCATTCCTTTCGGCATATCCTTTCACATGCAGATCCTCTACAATTATAGCCCCGGCAACAACGTGGTGGATATACTGAATCCTGAGTACAACGATTTCGATGGCCCGCCACCGTCAAAGAAGATGATAATTGGCTCCTGCTCGATGTTTGTGATCTTCTCATACCTGAAGCTGCTTTACATACTCGTGGCCATCTACCTGGCCCTCCATCACGCTCACCACTAACGGCCCCCGTGGCCATGTATCACTTTGTGTCCGAGCAGACACCGGAACTGCGGCTCTCGGAGAAGGCACTCGTAACCAGCCACGTAACGCAGTATTTAAAGAGCTTCCAGCTCGATGCGGTGAGATTCCTGTACGAACGCCTCACCAAGGGAGAGTTTTGCATCCTCAACGATGAGAGTGGGCTGGGGAAGTTGGCCTCCGTGGCGGCCCTGCTCAGTGCTCTGGAGCCCACCAAGAAAACGCTGATTGTGCTGCAAAACGACGAACAGCTAATCGCGGGCTGGCAGTTTCACCTAAACACACTCACAGATCTCTCCGTCTACACCATTCAGAGTGTCCAAGGTATTTTTTTTTGTCAATCTTCTGTAAAGAATTTCACTGTATTAAGTCTTCCCGAAATCTCTGCTTCAGACACCACCGAGTCGCCGCACAGCGTTTATCTGGCCAAATGGAGCAATCTGCGCAGCATCGGGGATCTCAGCAAACTTAAATTCGACTACGTCTTTGTGGACAATCGCGGCCATACATTGAACAACCACTTCTGCAACTCGATGCTGGTGAAGCATTTCGAAGGCAAAGTAAACATTGTTATCTCCAGTGTTGACATAACGGTGAGGAAATCGAAACCCACGTCGTTTCGAATCGAACCACAATCTAGTCGACATTTTCTGTTCCCTCCTCAGTCTGACGTGAAGCTCCTATACAATGTGTTGCGGCTGGGCGGACGCCTAGAGCATCAGCACAGAAACTTTCAGAGTTTCGATCGCAAGTTCCACCTGCCAGACCCCAAAGAAGTGTTCAGCAAGCGCATAGATCTCGAGGAGTACTACAAACAGCGGGGTTTTCTAAGTGAATACATAAAGTAAGCGGCCCATTTAAACCCACCTAAAAACCTAAATTTGTAATAAGATGTGTCGTCACAGGGACTTTCGTCTGCGTCGCTTTCGTCACCAGTTCGATCAGAGCCTGCCCCTCGTGCCGCTTGAGCAATACAAGGCGAATCTGAATCTGTGGCTGGCCTCTAAGAACAGTCAGAGCACGCTCAGTGGCTCCTCGGAAGTCTGCTCCACAGTGGCATCATCTGTGGAGATCAATCCAGAAGATCCCATAGAAGATCCAGGGAGGGCTGAGCCACTGTCGGAGCATAGCAATGAAGCCGTGATCATGCCGCCCTTGCTTTTTGAATCATCCGACTCGGAAGATGAGCTAGTGATGGTGCTCCCATCAGATGCTCCCGTTCTCGAGAACAATGCAGTTATGATTGTCTCCAGCGACGATTGCGAGATCATTACGTCCCCAAGCACGCCGCCTACGCGCAAGCAATCAAAGGAGTCGCCTTCAATTAAACCGAAGAGGAAATACGTCAAACGCCAGCCTCCTGCCAAGCAGCCAGAACTTACCGAATCGGAGCCAGAGGACGAAGATAGTTCGAGGCAGAAAACGCGTTCAACTCCTGCTGCTGCTGCTGTATCGCCTACCGAAAAGACAAGAAAAGTCAATGTTCGGCTGAGGAGAATGTCTTTGGCGGCGCAACAGCGTGAGAGCACGCCACCTAATAACGGAGCAGAACCGCCGCTGGTGGCTCCCAAGACAGAGCCAACGGCCAAGCGCCGTCAGGTCTTGAGCCCATCATCACCAATAAGACGTCCAGCGACACGCGGAATGCAGCGTCTGACGCGCTCCGCAGACGCGAAACTGAACAGCAAATACTTGATGCACAGAATCAGATTGGAAGACTGCAGAAAGACCACGCCCAGGAGACCTAAGGCGGAGTCTAGTCAAACTCCAAAGACAACCACATCGAGGGGGAAGCAAGAGATCGATGTGCCGCAGGAAACGCCCAAGAGGCGACCAGGTCGTGGTCGACCAGCCAAAAAAGCAATCGAAGAGAAATCCAACACCAGGACAACACCCAAGGCTGCAGAAGAAACACCCAAGCGAAAACGAGGACGTCAACCCAACAAAGGACCGCAGGAGAGAGAACCACCCGCTCCCAAATCAAAGGAAACGCCTACCGTAAAGAACTCGAAGATTAAACCCATGGATCCCACACCCCAAGTGGTGAGCAGCAGCTCTCTGTCCTCTGAATACATGCAGTGCGGGCAAAAGTTGCCGGACAACGTGGATGTTCTGGGTCTGCCCGCCTTTCGCATACCCTTCACGCCCCAGCCGGCGCCCCTGATGCTACCATCGACCTTCACACTGTTCAGCGACTCGGAAGTGCTGTCCGTTCCCCTGACCAGCCCACAGCAGCGGGAGACTGTGGTCATTAGCAGCTCCCACGATGAGAGCTCGCTGCCGTGCTCATCCACGACGCAGAGCCGCCGCACGAAGGCACTGAAGCGGAAGCGGAAGCAGGAGACACCGACAAGTGGCTCCTCACACTTCGGATTGCTGCTCTCGCAGCAGCGAAACCCGATTAAATCCCCGGATATCTTTAGCAACTGCTCGGAAATTTCTCAACTGACGTTGGCGCAGCCGCCACCGAAGCCCTCGTCTCCCTTCGAGTTCGAAGGCTTCAAGATCTTTGGGTCTGAAGTAAAGCAGTTCCAGCAGCAGCATGCGAAGGCAATCGTTGGACCTGCCAAGAAGAAGCGCGAACGCTCCTGCCTCGACATCCTAGAGCAGATGTTCGAGCCGCGTCCGCCGGTGACATCCAGCCCCAGGGTCCTACCCAGCCTTCCGAATGGAACACAGTCCTTGCAGCTGGAGCAGCAGCAGAACACGCCGAAAATGATAGCCCAACGGCGGCGTTCTTTTGTAGAGGATGACTTCTTTGAGATTACCAACAACGGGGAGTTTGGCAGCCGCCTGCGCATCAACTCATCGGGTGATGTGTCACCTGTCCAGCAGGAACGCGCTACGCAATCGAACAAGATCACCAACTATCTGATTAGCTCGGGGCCAGAGAAGTCGAGCACCAGCAACAATCGCACATCTGCCACGCAAACGTTGCGCAAATCTCCCAAAGCCGCCAGCAAGTCCACCCAGTCTACGAAGTTGACGCGTTGGTTTGGGGCCGCCTTTGGAGTCTCCTCCCAGAACAGCTCCATATCCGAGTCCCTGAGTGCACCCAGCACCCCCATGGCGCCGTCGACGAGCGAGGCAGCTTGTCGGGCACGCTCAGCACGCAGTGCAGGACCAACCAAGAGGAAGCGTTTGGATCTGTACAAGTGACACTGTCTATACAGGTGGAGTCAGGCAGGAAGGAGGCGATTCAATCAAAATGCATTCATAAGTTAACAGAATTCAGGGAATCCCCCCGCACAGAAATTAAGACTCTCTCGCATGTAATTCTATCTAGAAATATCAAAATGGTATAATGTTAACTGTAAAACATTAAGCGAGCCGATTAACTAGCCAATTTAGTGGAATATAAATTTTCATTTCTTCCAAGCACATCCGTTTTCTGAATGGGGCCCTCAGATCCGCTGTTTGCTGAATATGTGTGTGAGATTGTGCATGACCGCCTGGCGCTGATACTCCAGCTCCCGCCGACACACGCTGCCCAGGAGCGGTGGACACTGGTACTGGATCCGCTCCAGGGCCAAGGTGTCTTCATTGGAGGCACTGAAGCTAAACTCACTCAAAGAGTGCACTGCCGAGGAGAGAAGGGGAAGAATAAACAATGCCTCAAGCAAAGATAAGGATCCACTCACAGCAGTAGAAGCCACTGAAGAAGCAGGTCTCGTGAGTCGACTGAATGCCATAGGCCACGGGTGTGATCCCTGGCTTCGTTTTGGTCACCACATACTTGGCCGTGGCCGTGTTCAGCCAGTAGGGCCAGTGGGAGAGTCGCTCCGTGTACTCCACCGTGTAGCGCCAATCATGGGCGTGGCCATGATCGGAGAGGATCTTGAAGTTGATGCTGCAGGAAATGAAGATAGAATGATAGATGGACGGGTCGGTGCTGACGCATACTCACATTGTAGGATTGAGCAGACGCATTTTGTTAAAGTCGGCCACATACTCCCAGACCCTTTCCGGTCTCGTCTTGCCGATAATGCCCTCGATCTGGTATTTCTGATAGCCGCTGGAGAGCACAAAGACGTACAGCAATAGGGCGGTGGTGAGGAGCAGCGAGAAACGCTTGATATTCCACCGACGGACGCTATGCATGATGTGGCTGTGGCTGTGGTTTCTGCTGTGTATGTTTATCTTTGATTCTGTGAATATCAAATAAACAAATGTCCGGCAGAATCTGAGAGTCTAATGGATCCCAGAGCGACGCGTATCCAAGCAAATGAGAGGCCAAAAACTGAATGAGAGGCGCCAAAAGATCTGTAAGTTGAACGCCAAAGGGAAAGATGTATTTTGCGGACTCCCCAAAGTATATTAATGTGGGGTGAGACAGTTTTGAGGCACAGAGCTGAATGCGTTCATGAACTTGAAGAATGGGAACGCCTCACCTCGTATTAATATACTTTGGGGGCGCAAAACTAACTATCTATATAACTATCTCTCTCTCTCTCTATTTCACGAATAGAAAAAGGAAGATCTCTTTTCAATGTGCAAGTTCTGATAGAGAAAGTGTTTGCCGTATGCTGAGATAACAAAATTCTGCTTAATCCATGCTGAGTAACGCCTCACCCCATATAAATATGCTTCGGGAGGCTCACGCTCTACATATCTCCCCCTCTCTCTATTTCACGAATAGAAAAAGATCTGAAAGCCTGTACTCGTTTTTTAAGTTTGCAAATGCTCGCAAGCAATAATTTTCATTTTTGCTGAGCTTACAAATTCTGCTCAGCCAATTCTGGGTATCCATTAACTGATTTTCAAATGCTAAAAGCACCATTAGAAGCCCGTACTCTCAACTTTCCTTGGAAAAAACAGAACACAAGCATTTCCTGTGAATATATGAATTTATTTGAAAAATACGAAATTTTTTGCTTGTCTGTTCAAAGCGTTACAATAAAAAATAGGAAATGAAAACATACTATTTATAGAAAATTTTCTGCCGTTCTAGGGCAAAACTCATGATTAATTCTAGATTTACCATTGAAGAAAATACATAAGTAAGAATCAGCTTGTTACACCTGGAAAAGTTCAGCGAGCATTTGACCGGAGTCACTTGATCTAATTTTCTGAAGTTTCACCAATAGGTACTCAGCTGATTCGCGACATTTTTTGAGCTGGTTAGGCTGCATACGATCAAAAATGTTATGTCCTGCCGCCCAATAGAATTCCAGTTTTCCATTTTTTAGACAAACTACCAAACAGTTCCACATCTTAATAAAGAGGTTTGGCAAATCCATTGTCCAGCTAACATTTCCCAGTTGATGCAGCAAGACAGTTTTCAGCATATAGCTTGATAGATGGGGAAAATCGGTCTTGTGAGCGTCGCGCAATCCCTTCATCAGGCGGAGCACATTTTTGAAGTTCAACAAATTCTGCGTTATCTCGCGTTCCCAATGCGGGGCACATACTATAAAGATTTTCTCGTCACTTGATCCAGGTTTCCGTTGCGGTACAGCGAACCATGGGAAACTACGTAAATTTTGGTGTTTGCTGTAAGTGGAAAGCGGCCACTCAGTCCCAGCGAACTCGAATGCTGGCACAAAATCGAACGATATGGTCCGCTTCTTCCCCTCAGCTTCAATGGTGTGGGCACATCCGTAGCCCTTGGACGTGTACATTACGTCATATACCTCTCCAGACTTGCAACGAACTTTTACATTTGATTTGAACACCTCATCGAAAGCTTTTCTTAACCAAACTTGAAGATTCTTTCGATTTATGTAATGGCCGTCTACGATAGGATGATTGTAGACATGTGTACGCAAGAATACGAATCCCTTCTCGTTATTCGTCGGGATGATTAGGAATGGAAATTTCAGCTTCATATGCAAATCAAATTCATCAGGAGTGTTCAACTTCACCCTATCCAAGTAGCTCCCTAAAAGAAAGCAAAGAATACTCATTTGGCTTACCAAACTCAGAAAGGTTTCCGCTAGCCCCATAACCTACCTCCAAGACTTAGGCCATCAAATGCCTTACGGAAATTATCGTCTGTCAACTTTAGCTTCTCAATCACATGGTTTTGGATTTCTACAGCATCCTCTGTGTACTTGGAGCGCTGACCCTCGTCATCAACCAATTTTTGCAAAATACGGTGCAGTGCTTGGTGAAAATTCATGATTAATTATAATTTTAACGCCGGAGAACAGAAGCAAGAAGCAAGTCACAAGTCAAATCGACTGCTCGCAGAAAAGGCTGGAAACCGAATGAAAGATGGACGGAAAGTCCCTTTTTAAAATTAATGTTCTCTGTTCTCACTGTTAACTAACAGCTAACAGTCAGTAAAAGTACTCTTTCAAATAATGAGGGTATACAAGTGAACAAACTGAATTATATATGGAATGAGTTACGGTGGAATTATACACCGAATTGTACCACGAATGGAGGTGGCCAAGCAATTTTGTAATTTAAATATCTACTGTTAATCTTTAATACATATATCGTGTTTTTTCTTGATTTCATTACAAATAATAATACAAATAATAGATAATAAGGTAGGAATACCATCGATGCCAGCTGTTAGTTAACAATTAGGAGAGCATGTTAATGTTAACAAAGAAATACCCTTGAGAAAGGAAATATTATAAAATTGATGAGATGTTTGTAACAAATTTTCATAAAGGACATTCTTGGTGTTCGAAATAGTTAAAAAAAAATAGGAGAAGAAGTCCACGACAGTATTTAAGTAACTTGAAAATACTTTAGAAAAATTAGGGTATATGTACATATGTATGGGAAGTCCCCTTTTGCCCTTTCCTGTTCTTTGCTTTATCGTGTTGTCAAGGTTTTCCACTGTTAACTAACAGCTGGCATCGATGGTATCGCTTTTAACGCTTTTACTCTTTAACAGAATACTTGAAATTACCTTGGTGCCGATAGAATATACAATACACATACCCTACATAGAGGAAAATGAAATAAAATGGAGCCACTGAAATTACCCAATGTTATAGAAATTCATCAATCGGATAAAATCATATGTTCTAGGCTGAGGGTCAAATATAAAAATCGGAAATATGATTTCCGATCCTGTGTTAAAATACATGTATATTTTACCCGCTTTTTTTTTCTATCGTAGTTTTTTGTAGTAAAGAGGATGGATCCATAAGAAGAACTTAAAAACATAATTATTTCCACAGGGTTACTTAAGCTGTTCACCTGTTTAAAAAGAGGGGGTTAAATATAAGATTAGCGCGTTGTATCTTTCACCTGTCTTTTTTTTCTTTGGGCGTTTTTTTGTAAATAAAGAAGAAGGATATGATGGATCTACTCAAGTTGTTTACCTGTTTAAATTGAGGGGGCTAAGAGGGGTAAGTTCGTTTTTTCATCGGTTTACTTAGTTCATGAATGGGCTAAAGAAAGGTTTATGTACAACAGGCAAATTGCAATGTTCGTACCAACCTCACCTCGCATGTGAAGACAATATACATTGAAGACAAAATCGGCTTTTGAATTCAAGGTATATTGAGCGAACGGGGTGGATTTTACCTTGCATGCGTTGCATGTTATCGGCTGTTCTGCCTGTTGTCCCACCCTCTTTTTCCTTCCATTGTGTAGCAAATGTGTAGAAATGTATGTAGAAATCCGATATATTTTATCGATAAGTCCGAAGTGTTTTCGTTCGTTCTTTCCGCGCTGTTTTTTTTATATTATATTTTAATCTGTTTGTTTTATATTTTAACATAAATTAAGTACAAAATGCTTTGTAGACTAGTTGTTAACCGAAATCTGAGCGCCAAATATGCTGGCACTTTCAAGGTAAGCAGCCACAGCCACAGCCACCCACACCCCACCCTCTCTGGTTCAAGGAATTGTTATGTTACTACTGGAAAACAGATAATCTAGATTTAAAAAGAGGCATTTATCTTTATGCCGCCTCTATAAAGAGCAATTATGCCAACAATCATGTGATGAACAGGTGAAAACCAGTTTCCAGCTCAAAAAGAAACAAAAGCAACAGGTGCACAATTTTAAATCTCAAAAACAATTATGTGGAACCCAGACATATGCAGGTACAGTAAAGTATCCTATGGACAGATAGTGTGTTCTTGCAGTTCTCGAATCATCTATCTCGAATCATCAGTCTACAAAAATTACCTTTTTATTGAATAATTATGAAACTTGTCCAGCTATGGGTTTCCGTACTGCTATAAAGACTGTTCGCAATAGCAATTTTCACTGTATTTTGATTTAAAGGGCCTGCCCCTGATAAGCATTATTTTGATAGACCCACGCGATCAGCCCACTTGATGGCACGCGGCCCCCGACGACCCCCCTGGAATCATTTATTTAACACTATAAATAGGCAAACTTGCGTAACATTTTGCAAAAACAAGGCACACACACACACACACACGCACGAACCACACGACATCTAATCATAAGCAAACCAACCACTATGCTAATGGACCCCAGATCCAGATCCCCTGCTAAAATCCGCCTACGAACTGTACGTTTTAGCTTATTGCGTGCTACTCCACATCGGGAAAGAAGCCCAATGGCAAGATCTACGAGTCGGCCATCGATGCAGTGGCGGATGTCCAGGATGGAGCTAAGATTCTGTTCGGTGGCTTTGGCATCTGCGGCATTCCAGAGAAGATGATTGCTGCTCTGAAGCAGAAGGGCGTCAAGAACATCACCGCAGTGTCCAACAATGGAGGTAGGTAGATACTTCAACCTATAGTAGATCTGTCTTATACCTATCCCCTCTCCCTTTCAGGTGTTGATGACTGCGGTCTGGGTGTCCTGATCAAGCAGAAGCAGCTGAGTAAACTGATCGGCTCGTATGTGGGCGAGAACACGGAGCTCGTGCGTCAATATCTGGCCGGTGAACTGGCCATGGAGCTGACGCCACAGGGCACGCTAGCGGAGAAGATCCGTGCGGGTGGTGCTGGCATTCCCGCCTTCTACACGCCCACTGGCTATGCCACTTTGGTGCAGGAGGGCGGTGCACCCGTCAAGTATTCGAAAGATGGCAAGGTGGAGATTGCTAGTGAAGCGAAACCCGTGAAGGAATTCAACGGACGCAACTACGTCATGGAGGAGTCAATCTTTGCTGACTTTGCCTTTGTCAAGGCCCAGAAGGCGGATCCCCTGGGCAATCTGGTGTTCAATAAGGCCGCCAGGAACTTCAATGCACCGATGTGCCGTGCCGCAAAGATAACTGTGGCCGAGGTAGAAGAGCTGGTGCCCGTGGGAGCTCTCTCGCCCGATGAGATCCATATACCCGGCATCTATGTAAAACGAATCTTCAAGGGCACCGACTACAACAAGCGCGTGGAGCGCCTGAGAATCACTGAGCCACAGGATCCCAGCAAACCCACTGCTCCTGCCAGTCCCGGACAGGCACTGCGCGAGCGCATCGCTCGTCGTGTGGCCCTGGAGTTCCGTGATGGCATGTACGCGAATCTGGGGATTGGCATGCCCGTCCTCTCCTCCAACTACATACCCAAGGGCATGAATGTGCTGCTGCAGTCAGAGAATGGCATTCTGGGCCTGGGTCCATTCCCCACCAAGGACAAAGTGGATCCCGATCTGATTAATGCCGGAAAGGAGAGTGTTACTGTGGTTCCCGGCGCTTCTTACTTCGGTTCCGATGACAGCTTTGCCATGATACGTGGCGGTCATGTGGATATAACCATTCTGGGTGCAATGGAGGTCTCCGCCACGGGTGATCTGGCCAACTGGATGATTCCTGTAAGCAAATGATTGTTCCCGCAGGTCATTGTTACTCAAAAATGTATTTCTTCAGGGCAAACTGGTCAAGGGAATGGGTGGCGCCATGGACTTGGTAGCTGCTCCCGGCACCAAGGTGATCATTACGATGGAGCACAATGCCCGCGATGGTTCGCCCAAGATCTTGGACACCTGCTCACTGCCTTTGACCGGCAAGGGTGTCATTGATCTGATCATTTCAGAGAAGGCCGTTTTCCAGGTGGAAAAGGGCGTAGGTCTCACCCTGATCGAGGTGGCCGAGGGCTATACCGTCGATGATATCACCGCCAGCACTGGGGCCAAGTTTACCGTCTCGCCCAATGTCAAGACGATGGGACAGATTCCGGTTTAAGAAATGCTTTAGAGGCATGTGGTTGAGGTACTTGAGTGATATTTTAGTGCATTTATTTTGTGTTGATCGTGTGACATAAACGTTTCTGTTATTAAATATAGTTTTCCGATGCCGTGTAATAGTGCGTCTCTTCGAGAACTATCCCATGGCCTTGGCCATGTTCTTGAGTGTGGCCGAGCGATGAGCGGTGCGCATTTGTTTGTTCAGAATATCGAAGATGCGATTGTACTTGCTGTCGGACTCGGTGCGACAGATGGCGCAGAACTGCGAGGAGAGCACATGCAAGGGGCTGCGAAAGTACAGGGTCTTCTGCATGGTCAGGCCGTTCTTGTGGTGCGACATCATGTGCAGGAAAATCTCAATCAATGCCATCAGGGCGCCAATGAAGAAGTTGTAGCAGAAAAGTGTCGGGACCAGGAAAAGCAGATAATGCTGGCGTTCGTAACCCAAGATGATATTCTGCGAAAGGAAGTGCCATTAGCCATTAGAAGGAACAACAAAGAGGAATCTTTTCTACATACACTGCTCACACCATCCATGTGACAGTAGTCCTCGCGCTCATAGCCTGGGGTCGTTTTCTTCGGCTCCTTGCGAGCACCATGCTGCACGGTTATGTCCAGATCCCCCTGATATTTGTTCGTCATTAGGTTGTCCATCTCGTCGCACAGGGTGCCACGGAGGCAGTGCTTCGGAACATGGAAATTGTGATGCTTGCGATAGCGCACCTTCATTTGGCCGTGGACGGGCTCTCCGGTCTCTCCATCGTAGGCGGGCTGTGTAACACGGGACGAGTCCGTGTAGAAGTACTCCAACTCTCCGGTTTCGCTATTCTGCAAAAGATAAGAGAGCTCGATAAGAGAGGAAATTAAGAGAGCCAAAAAACCAAACACATTCTTGTGGCGTGATCCCCGTCTCGAGGCGAATTTATTTGTTAGAGCAATCAAAAATTAGCAATTCAGATTTATGGAACTCCTCTAGCATGAAAGTTGATTGCCTTTTGGGTAACTATGTATTTCCGAATGCTACGATAAGAACTTGTTGCCCACCACAACAGATCAAAACAAACTTTTAAGAGTAGGGTATGCCAATTTCGTTGTGGAAGAGCGACAATGCAAGAGTTCGATTTCATCATTGCATGCCGTATTTCAATGTTTTCGTTGTTTATTAAATGTTATCTGGCACACACTAACAAAAATATTGATAAAAATAAACCCCAAAATAGATTCCGTAAATCTATTTTGATAAGACAGAGATACAGAGAGAGAGAGAGAGAGAGAGAGAGCTTCGACAAGGTTCGCCTGTACCCACGACTCGATTTGTGAATATACTACAAAGGTGTGTGCGGGTCCACGTCTCGATCTCTGGAGTGTGACTCTGTTGATCGGTTGCTCTTACCACCAGCATGCTTACTTCTGTACTAAACAGAACGCATAAAAACCGAAATCGGAATACAGCCAGAACACCCTTATAATCGTATGCGTCTTATCAGTGGCCTCTGGCAGTCTGTGTGTTCGACAGTCTGTGTTCGGCGGTTATCATTACAGACGACGGCGGCTGCCAAGACCCACCAGTTCAGTACTTACTTATCTCTGCCCCGACAGGCCAGGCAGCACCAGAAGATACGCCTATTAACGTGCAATTAAGACCCCACTACGGGGACAGCAGAAAATTGTAAATTGCCCATGCAATTACAATGTTCTCTCTGTCTGTCTCTCTGCCGCCTTTTGTGGAACTAATAAATTATGGGTTGCATAAGCAATGAGGACGAGGAGGAGGCGCTGGAGGGAGCTAACTGGTTTGCGTGCCAAATGCGATTTGATCGTAATAAAAATAATACAAATTGATCTAAAGAATAACATACACTATATACACGTACGGGCATGGGGAGTGGAGGCTTTGGCATGGAATCCGATGTGTTTGATAGGAAAATGAAACTGGAATTTAATCAGATTTAAGATTAAACGTCTGGAATGAATAAAGAGTCTTGTAAGCGAGCGAACTGATCTATAGGAATAACAATGAATGGATTACCGGGATAGCAAACAGTTCCTTAGAAATATTTCAAGTATAGCTAGCTATTTCGGGCATACATAGTACGTTGATCTTTGGTTGAGTGAAAGTTTTCGGGGATAGAAACTGGTTATCAAGATACATAGAAGGGTCGTCTTGCTTTTGGGAACACAGATTTATTGTAGCTGCAAAAATAGGTGGGAATTTTCCATATTGGACTGAAATATAGGAATCCCTTTCAAAGAGCTTTAATGGAAAATACTCATTTAAAGAGTAACTAAAATTCCACCTTAGTACCCACAAAATATTTGTTAATAGAGACTAATTACCCTCAATCTACATGCAAATTTCCAACTTTATAGCCTTAATCCAATCATCCTCTGTCGATCTTGGTGGAATAAAATGATCTAATCAAAAAAAAAAACTAAAACAAAAAAATAATTAAGGTTTTCTCAAGTGCAACGCAAAAAAAGTATTCGTGTGTGTGGAAATCAAATGTGGAGATAGAAAGCAATGGATGGGTAGCATATGGGCGGCACGATAGACACCCACTTCAGAGAGATAGAGAAAGAGAGGCCCAGGCTGTCCCCTACAGAGCAAACGGTAGTTCTATTGATTGGAGCACCTGTTAAGGGGTACTCACACTTGAGATATGTACATATGTACATATGTATGTGCAATATAAGGACACCTTTTCCATCGACATGAATGTAAAGCCTTTTGGCTGATAGACAAAAAAAGACTGTAATGACAGATAAGCCAAATGGAAATGGAAATGAAAAAACAAACAAGGCCAGTCGGTGTCGGTGTCGGTGGCACTCAATCAATCTACATTTGATAATCTACGGCGGTACACTATACATATATTATAGCTTTGTCTAGTATTATAATAGTTATTTTTGCTGGGAGTCACAGTTGGTTTAGTACGGGAATACGAGCATAGGAGTGTAATTAACTGAGATTGCTTTTTATTTTCGGTTTTGTCTGGGGCTTTTAATGGGGTTTTGGGCTCAGTTTTAGATTCATTTTAGGCGTAATTACAAACGGAATAGCTTTTACTCTATACCCCTTCCTTTCTTTAAAACTAAAAAGTAGGTAAACACGTTTGCACGACTGACTCTGACTCTGAGAGATGAAGAAGATGAAGATCATCCACGTCCCATCCGAGATATACATACATACATATGTATGCCAGACAGCCTCCTCGCGCACTCACTCTCATAGAGATAGTCCCATCCTGCTCTTTTTCACTCACCTTAATGGAATATCCCATGGCTGTGTGTGTGTACGGTGGCCTCACACCAAAGCTCTTTTTCACAGTTATGTTTGCAAGTGGCTTTATTTTTGTTTGTCTTTAGCTTTTAGGCCCTTATGGTATTACCGCAAGACAACACATATACGTAAATATTGTATAGATGTGCCTGTGGATGTGCACTTCACTGGAAATTTATGCAAAGGCAAACCAGGGGAAAACTTAATTTGTTGTGGAAAATTTTGAAACCGGTTAATGGCGTCTCGTTGCTGTTGTTGCTGTTATTTTCACATTTGTTTTGGTTACGGGTGTACGTGAGGGTATCTGGCGACCTTCTGATCTGGTTAGGGCTTTCGCAGAGTAGCAATTAATTAGCATAAAACACTAGCAAAAAATTTAAGGCATTCACTTGTCGTTTTCGTTGTAAATTGTTGGCTTATTTTCAATTTTCGTTGGGACCGCAATTTTTACACCACACACGCACGCAAGCTATACACCAGTGACAGCCAGTGCTGCCAGATTTTGAGAGTCACCATAAGCTAGATTGAAGAAAAACAAAAGCTAGAATAAGCTAAAAAATAAAAAAAAAAAGCTTAAAACATAAAAACACATTAAAATCATGGATACTTTAATTTTGTTGATATACTTTTTTTATTTTTATTTATTATTTAAGTAATGACATGATTTTTTCCACTTCATTATGCTATGGCCGAGTGCTCAGCAAAGTACGAACAAACCGCAGCCTCCTGCTCCTCTGTTTCTTGAGGACTTTTTAATAAAAGGTATTTTGTTAGTTTGTGCCATGCTTTCATTGGACGCTTTTTAGCGACAGCATGCTGCCCTAATTCGCACAACTGGATCCCCATTTTTGCATTATAAAAGCTGTAAAAGCTGTACGATTTTGTGGGGTCAGTTAGCACATTGCGTACACTCCTTAAATTCTTCAAAATTTAATCAGAAATTGTGAAAATTTTGATTATAAGACACAGGCATTTTCTCTTATGTAAATGTGCAAACAATACTGTAGTGTGACTACAATTTATCAACGAAAAATGACTATACATTTCTACACAAAATTGGATGATATACCAAAATATGAACAAGAAATATGATTTTTATCAGTTTTCTCGCTAAAAATTAACAAATATTACAAAAAATCAAATAACATAAATTTTTTGTACTAATTATTTTAAGCCAAAATAAGCTAAATTAACTTTTAAATAAAAAAAAGTTAAAATGGCAACACTGGTGACAGCCGACTTATCGTTTAAATATACCGTCCGACCCTCAGAAATATACCAACATATACCGACCAATTTTAAAATTATACCGTAAATATACTGACGAAATGAAGTTTTATTATACATATTCCTCAATTTTGATATTCCGATGATTGATGATATTGACAAAAAATAGCTATGTACCGTAAACATACCAATGATTTAATTTTGACCTAATAAATTACCGAATTAAAAATACCGTAAACGGTCACCCGGCACGCCAGCTTTTTGTGGGGACAATATTTATAAAGTACAAAAACCATCAAAAGCTGTTGTCGAAGCTTTTGGAGTGCGGTGCTGCCAGCTTTTTAGAATAAATAATAAGAATTTAAAAAAATATTTAATAAGAGGCAACACTTTTTTATGCAACAAAACGAAATTTTCATTAAAAAAGGCAACATAATATATGACTTATTGATGCATTAAAATATAATGAAGAGCAGGGTAATTTAGATGGAGCCTCTTTTATAAATAGTTGTTTTTTCGTAAACCTAAAATTTTGTTTTTTGTAGTTCCTTTTGCGGTTGTGAAAATAGCTGATTTGGCAACAGCGAAAACAGCAACGATATTGGCGTGAGGCCCGACTACGAGAAAAGCTTAATGGTGGTTGTCCCTGCAGAAGCTTTTTTCAAAGATCTCTCTCTTCAAATAAAAATCAAAATAAAAATAAGCCGAAACGTATTTGTTAATTAATTATTGTTGAACTTCTGGCGGGGGTTCAAAAACGAGCCAAAAACTGGTTGAGGCTTTCATTCTGGTTTACTTTTGTTTGCTTTTTGGTTCTCCCAAATATTCTTTTAACACAAAGTGCACATAGTATTTTGCCATATATTCCATATCGTTTTGGCTACGTTCTCTTCCCCTATATACCCGTTCTTAAACGTTTCTGATCTTGCTTATTATCGTATAGCCGTAATTATCTTTTTAAGATTATCAACATGTTTTTCGTGAACGAGAGGTCTTGAGCGGCTTCGACGGGGATCCAAAATTTAGTATCCGCCCGGTCGGCCCAGCACTCGGTTCTCGTTTGAAGAAGATCTCTCCCTCTTTTCCCAAGCAGGAAATCGCAATCGCACTGTACCATATATGTACCTGTTGTCTTTTCAGAGGTTTTATCGCCGTGTGATAAAAGATTTATACGACTGAGCTCAAATAGTAGCTTTATCAAATACTAGTCCGCTACCTTCGGGCCCCTATCTATCAGGATGCAGTGAGTCATCATCATTATAAACTCTTAGCTAACTGAAATGACAAGACACTGCTCTCGATGAAAATCCCATATAATTCGTTTATATATCTTAATGGTTTGGGGAGTTTTTTATCTAGAGAACCCTCTCATGACGGTTTATTGATCGACGATTGTTATTGTGGGGATTGCAAAACACTTATCAATCAATCAAATCGCTTCACAAACAAGTTCTGATTGCTCTTTTGATAGGACTGATACTATAAAAACTGTGGCCATCATATACCCCACGACAACAAATGGGGAATCAACTGGGCCAACAAAACCCTCGAATGTCAGCAGCGATGATTACGATCCGCATCTGAATCGGAATGTGAAGAATCCGACAACGTAAGTAGAGTGTTTTTCCATGGCATATTCCAGAGGTTAGCCAAAACATTATCTTTCCTTAGGAACTGGCAGACTTTTGCCCATTTCCTGAAGGCCTCTGTGGGCACTGGGGTCCTGGCCATGCCCAGTGCCTTTTCCCATGCGGGTTATGTGAATGGAACGATCCTCACTTTGATCATTGGGCTTCTGGCACTCTATTGTCTGCATATTTTGGTGGGTAAGCCCTTCGTGGAGGTAAGACTTTTCTAATATCTGTATATATTCCCCTGCAGATCAACTGCATGTATATCCTATGCAAGCGTCAGAAGGTGCCGTATGTCAGCTTCTCGGAGGCCATGAATTTGGGCCTTAAACAGGGTCCACCATGGCTTCGTTGTCTGGCTCCCATTGCCATGTATGTGTGTTCCTTCGCTCGGGAAATCCTTCCTCTAATTTGATTTGTTTCAGACCCTTTGTGGATGGTTTTCTGGCCTTCTATCACTTTGGCATCTGTTGTGTCTATGTGGTCTTCATCGCCGAGAGCATTAAGCAGCTGGTGGATGAGTATCTCGTGGTGTGGGATGTCCGTCTTCATATGTGCCTGTTGATTGTGCCCCTCCTGTTGATCTACAGCATCAAGAATCTGCAGGTGTTGGCTCCCTTTTCCAGTGCCGCCAATTTGCTCCTGCTTGTGGGTGAGTCTCCAAAGGAATTGCTCATCCATTTACCCTTCCTATATATCCCTTTCTATATCGGATTAGGTTTCGGTATCATTTTGTATTACATCTTTGAGGATTTGCCACCGTTGAGTGAACGTGACGCCTTTGTGTCCTACACGGAACTTCCCACCTTCTTCGGCACTGTGTTGTTCGCTCTGGAGGCTGTGGGAGTGGTCGGTTCTACATCTACAATACTATATATATATTCATATTCTATCAATAGTTTTCTTCTTCCAATAGATCCTCGCAATTGAGGAGAACATGGCCACGCCTGGGGACTTTGTGAAGCCTTGTGGCATCATGAATTGGGGCATGTCCATTGTCCTAGGTCTGTATGTACTCTTGGGATTCTTTGGCTATTGGAAATATGGCGATGATGCCCTCGGTAGCATAACCCTTAATATTCCCCAGTGGGATATGTGAGTTTTCTTCTTTGTTATATATCTTTGTCATCCATGCTTTATCGGTATTTCTGTGTGCATTCTCAGACCCGCTCAGGTGGTGAAGATCTTCTTTGCTATTACCACTTGGATATCGTATGCCCTGCAGGGCTATGTCACTGCCCACATACTGTGGGGCAAGTACGTGAGCACAAGAATCAAAAACACCAAAAGGCACTCACTGTACGAACTGATCTTCAGGGCTATCATTGTGCTGCTGACATGTAAGTTCTTCCGACTGGTGCTGCCTTTAGAGGTATCTATAAATCTGTTCTCCCTCCTGCAGTTGCCTGTGCCGTTGCCATCCCAGATCTTTCGGTCTTCCTGTCGCTGGTGGGCTCCTTTTGTCTCTCCATCCTGGGCCTCATCTTCCCGGCATTGCTGCAGATCTGCGTCCAGTACGAGCATGGCTATGGCCCGCTACGCATAAAGCTAATCATTAATATACTTTTGCTCTGCTTTGGGGTCTTTGGTGGGGTTGTGGGCACCTATGTGAGCATTTTGGAGATCATTGCGGTGTACAAATAAAGGTGGACACACAAATTTGATTGAGCTGTGGCTGTGGTAGCCGTGCAACCGTGTAACCGGGGGCCCTTGGGTAAGGGTTCGGATTGTGTTTTTCTTGGGTAAATATTGTTGCACACACACACACACAAACACATAATCTTAAGCAATCACACACAAACACACAGAAATGTAGCAAGTTGGTTTATGGCCAACATATCAAACATGGCCAGAGTCAAGAGTCAAGCAGCCAAAGCAGACCAAATATTTTTAATTTTAATTAAAAGCTTAGCAGAGGTCCTGCAAGTGCAAGAAGGGAATGTGCATGTGGAATCAGAGGGGTACGAAAAGGTGAGACAGTGGGAGTGTGTGTGTGTGCGAAAGGGAGAGGGAGTGGGGGCCACGTTGCAACGAACTGTAATTAAATGCAACCGCAATTAACACAAAAGCGCCGCAGGTCAGCAAGCCAGACACACGACTCTCGGACATCCCCTCTGCCTCTCGGATGCCGTGTACCTCCTCCCCCTACTGCCACACCTTTGCGCCGGCCCCCCCCTTCTGTTGCATCTCTGCTCGAGTCCCCCTCCAGAATCCTCTTGCATTTTATTTACAATGTTTTGCGCTCAGGAGGTTACTGACAACCTTTCTGCCTTCTGGCTGCCTGGCTTCTACCTTTACACACCTTTACACACCTTCCACCCCAACCCTTAGTTACAGCAGCGACCCCACCCACCCCGTTGTTCACCTCATTGCCCCCCCGCTGTTTCTGCCTGATGTTGCTGTCTTGTGTGAAGGCCACAGAGAGCCGGACTGAGCCACAATGACCGCCGGGCCCCTAAGAAGCCGGCAATGAAGCCAAATGGACAAATGCCGGTATGTCAGAGCGAGGTGAAGCTCAGCAGTTGTGAAGGAATTCCAATTTAATGGGGATGGAAAGAGGATAGAGAGGAACATCACTAAATCCTATCAAAAACTTTGTCTGGAGAAACGTACGTATCTTTAAATGAAGGATACATATACCATTTACTACATATCATTGAATTTAGGTGAATTTTGTCTAATTCAACGACTCCTTGAGATCTGAGTTATACGGTAGATAAATTTCGATCAAACTTCTGTGGCAACCCTCGCTTTTGTCTGCTGGCTCCAATTTGCCCGCTCTCCAGCCCAGGAATGTGTTGAAATGTCGTTTGCTTTGTACGTTTAATTACTCTTTTGACGGAAATAACACAACATTCGTGCACTATTTGAAATTGACAACAACAAAATGGGACCCAGCCACAGCCACAGAGGAACGGGAGATACAAAGAGGAGATTCCGGAAAAGGTTGGCCAAAAGGGCAAAGAAAAGGTTAGAGGAGGTAAAGGGGCAAAAGGTACATCAAAATGGTGAAAAAAGCTAGAAATTGGGTGCACAATTGGAGTACTAGAAAAGAGGAAAAATTCAGCGAAGCTTCGCGGAAACTTCTCCTCCTCAGGAGGAAGAAAAATCGAAACCAAAAACTTTCAGGACCCTCGAGTGAGGAGCCAAAGCCAAAGCCAAAACTGAAGCCAAAGGCAACGCCGTGAGGAAGTGTCCCATGGATTCGCCTGAGTTCCAGTTTCAATCTTGAATTTCTCCAGCTTTTAGTCACCCTTCATCAATTTGCCTCAGAAATCGCTACGCTTTGACCAGCATCGAGGCAAATTAAATGACAAGTTTTACTCTTGTGCTACGCTTTTATTTATATATTTTTTCCACTGGTGCCTGGCAGTGCGAGCTGTAGCTGGAGCTGGAGCTGGAGCAGGACGATTTTAATTATATTTGTGCAGGCAGCCAGGCAGCTTTTAGTGCTTCCGGTCAGTTGATTCCGGAACCAGTCCGCCCCCCCCTTAGGGGCTTAGGGCAATTGAATTACGCACAATTCGAGGTCCTTCCACAGGTAGGAGCCATGTCCACGGAACACATGGCCATGGATCGACTGGTATCGCTATTCAGTCCACTCCGAGTGCGTAAAAGTTAATTAGGGAATGTCATGAATAAATTTCCCGCTCATCAAATGGAGTAATTTCATCATCCATGTGGCTGCAGGGAAAACGAGCATTAATTCTACGACTATTTATTATATTTCTCTTTCATTTTAAACCTAACATTTCCCTCATAATTGTATCCCACTTTTTTGATAGATTTTTCTTCTTCTTTTTTTCATTTTTTAACGATTCTCTGCTGGATTATAAACTCCTTTATTGAAGGTGCTTTATTTGCTTTATTTTCGGGTTTAATTTTGTGTAGTTTTTGTAGTCAATTTTTTTAGTTTTTTTTTGTAGCTTAAATACTGTTTAATTGTCGATGTGTTTTCAGTTGGAATAAATTATTTTCTGTGGTTTGGGTTTTGCTGGTTTGTTTCTGGTTTTTCGCTTGACTCGGCAGCTGTTTTGTTTTGGGTTTTTTCGGATAAAATAGTGTATATTATATGTGAATTAAAAAAGGTTGTAAAGAGGAGAGAGATTCATTTGCTTACTATTATTTGTAAATCTGTAAAAGCCCTTGAAACACACACACACATAAACCGGAAAGTATCCCTTTGTCTACGTTTGAGAAAGATTTCATATGCCTGTATTCCGAATACTTGCAGATCCTTAAAGCTATTTATCTGTATTTGTATGCTTCAGAGATTTCTAAACAAGTTTGTAACCATTCCCGTAGCATATCTTCATCTGTTTTAATATATTCAAAGTTTTCAGTTTTTGTATAGTTTCCATCTGCCACAAGTTTTGCATATTTTTAGTAGCTCTTCAAAGTTTTCTATTATAAATTCCCTTGAAAATGTACACAGAAATTTCAACTGACTTGCACAGAAATTTGCCAAAAGTTTTGTGGCAACCTTATTTTTGCTCTTAAACTTCACAAATAAACCTTTCATCTACCACTAGTTGTGGCTCATTTTCATCACACAT
Organism: Drosophila pseudoobscura; assembly: GCF_009870125.1. Classification (NCBI taxonomy): domain Eukaryota; kingdom Metazoa; phylum Arthropoda; class Insecta; order Diptera; family Drosophilidae; genus Drosophila; species Drosophila pseudoobscura. The sequence continues at coordinate 54,563,278 of NC_046683.1, forward strand.
CACACACCAAAAAAAAAAGGAAAAAGGAAAAGAAGTGGAGTTTCCTCTGGACGTTTTTTGTTAACCTCCTATGTTGCCGCCTATCTTTATTCAGTTAATTTTCCGTATAATCTGGAGCCTTACCCGCCACATTTTTCAGTCGAAATTGAGAGCCTGGCTAAGCCGGCTTATCGCACACACAGATACACCCATTTGCCAGTATCCTGTGTGAAGTTTCTCCCACTGATTTCCACTGCTTAATTTGGCTCTTGTGCACAAATGACTCATTTTTATTCATTCAACTAATTTTTTGGGGGCTTAACAGGGAAGAACAGAAGAGAGATTTCTGCTGGCAATTTGTAGCATGAAATCGCAAAATCTCTCTCTACCCCTGTCGTTCTCTTCGAGAATCTCTATGATTCGCTCCATCTCTTTCTCTGTCTCTCTTTCTCTGTGTGTGTTTGTGTGTTTACCGCAGCAAAATGATTTATTTTACGCTACGCTAAACACACACGTACCCGTACCCGTACCCGTACCTCTAGAAACAACAACAAGATGTGGTAGGATGGAGGGGCTTTGGATGCTTGTTAGGTGATGGCAAGAGAGAGAGAGAGGGTAGAGGGTAGAGGGTATAGGGTAGAGGGTTCTGTTTGTGGCTGCAAGGGGCGCATGGGGAGTGGCTGCAGGAGGCAAAAACAGCGACAAGCGACGCATTGTTACTGCGGCCGGGGCTTTACGCTTCGGTTTTTGCACTGAGGTTTGTTACGTATTTATTTAAGCCCAAAAACATTTTGTACATTTTCATGCAACCATCAGCACCTAAAGAGGAGAGGGAGCGTGGTGCCACATTGAGTAGCAACATTTGCTATGAATAAATAACGAACGAATGAGCGAGTGAATGAATGAATGAAAGAAGCAAACCAACGAATGAATGAAGGAAGGAATGGATGGATGACGACGTGTCTCAACGGGTTCTCATGTGATTTATGCTTTGAATACATGAAACTATAATAAGGAGAGCGTAGAGTAGAGAGTAGAGAGTAGAGAGGGTTAAGGCAGGACAGCAGCGCAGTAGAGGGTTAAGGGAGCACAGCGGCTGGGAGGGAGGGTCACAGAGAGGGTCAAGGGGCAGAGTAGCTGAAAGAGATAAGGTGTTAAGGAGCACCCCATACAAAGTTGGTAAGAGACCTTCCCCAAGGGGACTATCCCCATTGATTGGCGGCTAATATGGTGGTCTCGTACCTGGAGGAAGAGCCTTCCCTTAGGGAATGGCTAAAAATAAACACCATCGACAGCAGCCGGCCAGAAAAAAGGGGATCATTGCTATGTATGCCACATGGCGTATGTGTGATATGGATGAAACAGCTGCCCCAACGGCTCTGTCAGTCTGTGTCTGTCTGTCTGGCCCTGGCTATGGCTCTGACTCTGGCTCCGGTTCTGGTTCTGGCTCTGGGGTTTTTGTCTTGTTTCAGGGCCGCTGCAGGTGCGTTAAACATTTATGAGCGCAGATTTTCCACGTGCACGAGAGACAAAGAGGGGAGAGGCAGGGTTAGCCACCGAAATGATTATGAATACACCCTCATGCACCATGCATAATTCATCATATTAAAGTGACCCCGTTGCGTATACGCAATAATCATACGGCATGTGGCACACACGGCAGCGGACCGGGTGCTCGTGCTTTATGAGGCAGTTAAGGGTTTTTCCAAATGCCCCAGAGAGAAAGCCATTTAAGAGGTGAAGGATACCCGAGGCACAATATGTGGGCACAAATCAATCATTAATGAGGCGGAGGCGGAAATACGTACGTGTACGATGGACTCGAAGGCGGTTTTATAGTTGCCTAATATAACACTTTTAATAGTTGATCCACTGCCCGAAACTGATAGTTAAAGTCAAACCAAAAGACATCATCCTTGAGGAGCTGTTCTGCTGGGTAGCCTTCTTACTTCTTCCTAATGCTCGCTCTCCTGCTTTCCCCACTTCTTGTGCTTGTGCTTCTCGATTTGCTGCTTTCCATTCCGCTACTCCATCCTTAAGCTTCTCCTTTTGCTGCTCTGTTTGATGGTTCTGTGCTATTGTTCCTTTTCCAGCTTCTACTGCTCTCCTGTGGCTCCCGCCAGTTCACCTGAGGCCTTCACCTCCACCTACTGCTGCCGTTACTCCTTCTGCTATTATTTCAGCTGCTCTTCCTATTGCTCCTTCTCCTGTATACCCTGGTACTACTGCAACTGCACGGCGGTGATGAACAACCAGTTCAATGATCTCCCCGCCTTGTGTTTTTCAGAAGACTTACTACCCCTACAATGTGCCTTTCTCTGTGCCTCTCATGTTCGCCACACGTTCTGCCCAGTACATTTGGACGAATGGGGATCAAGAATTATACAAGAATACACTAGGTGTTACGAAAAAGGACATGTAATTGCTGCAAGTCTTGTCGGGGCTTAGGATTTCTTTCTAAGAACTTACTGGACTGGACCTACGATATGGAGCGAAGTCTTCCATCTTGAACTGTTGAAGCTATGGCACAATTTGAGGCTTATCTTCCCTCCCCCCCTTTGGCCTCGGTCAGTTTTTGTTGTACTAGGTGAAAGGTCTTGTGTCCTTTTTTCTATCTTTTTATTTCCACTTTCGCTATTATTGCCCCAGAGGCACAGCCTTCGTCCTTCGTCTTGAAGAAGTCCCTTGTATGACATTCGAGAGGGAGTTTTGTGTTGGGAGGAGTTTAGAGGAGTCAATGATGTTGTTGGCATCTGGCCGGGAATCTTTAGGCGTTAGTCCTCTACAGTACAGGTGCTGAAGAGACACTACAATCGATACGCAGTATCGGTAGATATAGAACTATGATTTCAGAGTGTAGACTGCATATCGCTTCGGTGGAGGAATATCTTCGGAGAGTTAGAGACCTAGTAAAGTGCGAGTGTGCTAGGAGTATATATTGTGGTATCGAATTTCAAAGTTCTACTCAAAATCACTAGACTTGAGAAACAATCAGTATTATATGAGGAAACCTGAAGCGATACTGAATGCTGAGGAAAGACTGTGATTGAATGAATATGTAAACAAAAGTATTTCTTAACTGCAACGTAAAGGTAGATCTCGTTGAGGTTTTAATGTTATGATTTGAAAAAATCAACCTCCTACAGTGATAGCCAGCCTTCAGGAGCCGCTATTCCCCAGCCCCCAGCCCCCAGCCTCCAGGCCCCAGCCTCTTTGCCAGAGCCATAATTTATGCCGCATGTTTGCCATAACTCAATGGCTGCGCGACTGCGGCAAGCTGAGAATTTCCCCGGAAAGACAGAGAGAGAGAGAGAGAGAGAGAGAGAGAGAGTGAGAAAGAAAGGGAGATGAATGAGACTGAGGGCTGTGAACAGTGAATGAGAGAAAATTGAGGGACCTTCAACTGTGTGTGCGACGCGGCGGCTGATGGAGCTCAATCGATAAATACGATTCTGCTAGGACTTCATCCTTTGGTGCTACGTCTGCCCCTTAGTCTGCCCCGTGCCCCGTGCCACTGCTGCTGCGTTTTTTGTCGCGCGATTGAGCGAACAATTGCGAGATGGTGTTCCAAGATGAATTGCCTGCAATTGTGCGCATTGCTAGCCATTTGTTAGCCAACACGAACAAGAAACAGAAAGTAGGATTAGCCTTCAAGGCGCAGCCCTGTATACCCTTAAGGGATTAAGGATTCGATCTTAGAGGTATAGACTGGCCAGCAGTGGAGAGGAGGGTGAACTCCAAAGAAAGAGTGCCCAACATAGGCGAACGAGCCGAATGCTATTCTGCGCTACTCCCGGAAGATTCTGTCTTTAAATTCGCTCAAGAGCCCCATACCCGCTGAAAGGGTATACCAACAAGCAGGGAAACCAGAGAAAGAGAAAGCGGACTGCCAACATCAACAACCATAACAGATTTCCGAGTCAAGTCGACTTTAGAGCCGGGCTTAAAGCTCGTCGTCCCCTCGTCCCCTCGTCCCAGTCGCCGATAAGGGGCCAAAAGCATTTGACAATGGCCTTAGAGGATTTACCCAAAAGACAAATCGCTGCATGTGTGACCGGAGCGGTGTAGATGGGGATCTCTGGCCGGCATAACACCCTTTGGCCCCCGCCCATTTATAATTATGGTTATGGCCCTTTTTTGGGGGGGAGGAGCAGGAGGAGGAGGCGGGTGGGTCAGTGCAAATGTTAATGGGCTTTCGGTGCCTGGTTCAAATCGATTTTCATGGCTTTTCCCCGCTTGCATTTCACATTTTCCCCATTTGGTTTGGCAATCTTTTTGGCTTTGTAAATTGGAAAATACACACAAGTATTCCCCAAAAAGGGGGAGGGAGAGGGCGAGGGCGAGGATATGAGCACTAATTAGGCAAAAAACATTGTCACAGCATTTGGCATATGCTGGGCATAAATAAACCCAAATACATATACTCCCACTCTTAATGCACACATATATATTTTATTGCCTTTCGGAGAGGGATTAACCCCGACTTAGTCCCGACATGGCCCAGAGGCAGTGTCTGTGTGTCGCCCCGCCCCCTCCCCCACAGCCCACCCCACGCTTCATGTGTAATTCATTAGAAGCCAGGCCCACAAATGGCGTTAATTTGTGTCACTGGGTTAGGCTAACTATTATAGTGTTAATGGAAAATATCTGTGACTAATCGGTAGCGAAAAGATGCATTCGATTTAGTTCATGAAAACTGCATAAATCTTTGCAAATGGAAATTGCATTCTCCCCCCAAAAAGTAGGCAATGATTTGCTTAAACGAGCCACCACTGAAGTGTTTTCTTTCAATACACATAATACGAAATATAATATAAATAGAAGCGAGTGCTTGCCCCCTCAGAGGAAATCCGAGGAAATATTCCGCTTGCTCTATGATTCTCAGCCCCTTTTCTTTCAGTGCAGCCGAGCACTTTGTAAATCATCAAATCTGTCCATAAAATTGGCAATCACGTCATGGAAATGGCATTTTGCAATTTGAAATGCGGCTACAATGTGCAATATGCGTAGATATTTCAATGTTGCAAGTGAGCAACGGCCATAATTAAAGTACAGAGCTCTCGCTTTTTGTTCAATTTCTAATGAGCATGGGGTCCACACACAGTCGACTGTGGGGGCATATCCTATGCATAGACGAACCATTTCCAATGCCATTTAGTGGGCGAATCGCTGTATTAAATAAATACTGCTTTAATGAAGTTTCTTTTTGCCACTGGCCATCCCTTCTCATCAATTCGAGCTGCTCTTTCCACGTCCCTGCTTTCATTTCATTTAGCGTGCAATTATTTCCAAAATTTATTTGAACGCCATTTAGCGGCCGTCCAATATTCGTGCCACAGCATTCCGAAAATTGTTAAAATATATTATGAGATATTGTTTGCTTTAGAGCTTGCCCCCAATACATATGTATGCACATGGGTATGTGTGTGTTCAGGCCGCTAATTAAATAAAATTATGCAATTGTTTTTACATTTTGTGGCTGTCAAAACAACGACACCGATCGCCCAATAATTTCTATAATTTTAATGCGATTTTCCACTGTTTTTCCGGGGAGAAGAGTAAACATATTGCAAATTTCTGCCTGTGTGTGTGTGTGTGTGTGTGTGTGTGTGTTCTAATGAGTGGGGCAGAGGGCCAGAAGCCCAATGAAGTGTACTGAATTATTTGGCCGAGCGAATTGTCCAAATGGGCCGTGATAAACTCTCGCATTTTATTGCAGGTCGCCGAATCCTCATACATATCTATGAGGGATCTATGGCACACAGTGGCACTGTCTCTCTCCCTGTCTCTCCTTAACAAATAAGCATTTCCCTTTTGGTAATTCTGTTTTGGCATAAAGCCAAAGATAAATGGCAAATTCCAAATGCCAACAGAAATATAACCAAGCGAGAAGGTCAGCGCAGAGGATGGGTAACGCACACACACACACACAGCCACAGATACAGATACAGACACAGAAGAAGTATAACAAATCTTTCGCTAGTTGTACGCCACTCCATCCTCTATCCTTCAGAGGAGGAGGAGGAGGAGAAGGAGGAGGTCCTGGAGCCATAGCTGGACCTCCTCGAGGGTCGGATTTATGTGCGCTCATGTCACTGCACACAAAAAGTTAAACAGCGCGCAACGGAAGTGCGACAACGAGAACAGAGACTCAGACACGGACACGGACACGGACACAGAAACAGTCGGAAGATACGAAAAACAGCAACAATCTGCAACAGTAACAGGAAAAGGAACAAAAACAGGACCCCCTCCGGATGGGAGTACGGACAGGATCGGAACAATCAGGAAACTGGCCTCCGCTTCTGGCACTGGCACTGGCACTGGCACTGCCTCTGCCTCTGCCACTGGCACTCCGATTGCTACGAAGTTGCTGAAATCCTCGACGCGCTCTCATTATCGTGAATCACCCCGTGAATATATGTAGTACATTAAGGATTAAGGGCAAGTGATGAAAGACTTTCAGAGCCACATATATAATGACTTTGAGATGCACTTTCGACGGCGGGCGGTCTTCTAAAAGGGCAAGTTACTGGATCTTAGATCTTAGCTCTTCAAATAAATGACAAATAATTGTTGAGTAACTTTTGCATTTCACTTACTATATATATAGAGCATCAAATAATGATACAAAACGATGGCTTAAAGTGATTTCTGTAACAAATCCTCGTAATATAAACACCATCACAAAATGAGAAATAATTGATGCTTAGAGCCATTTCAGTTGTCCTTCGGGTCCCACTGCCTCTATCCAACCATCCACCCATGGAGATGCCATGCAGATTGTCATGTATCCTTAGCTCTTTGCCCGCATACCCTTTATCCCTTTATTAAGTGTGTCAACTAGTTTTATTTCGCCCGAAGCCAGAGGCAGAAACAGTGGCAGAAACGGTAGAGGCAGTGGCAGTGGCAGAAACAGAGGTAGAAAAAGAGTCATAGGATTCATAGGAGTCCCCCCCCTCGCCCATCCTCGAACTGCTATAATACCTGATGCCCTGGCCAACAGAGCGTATGTGAAATGTGCTGAAAAACGACAAAAAAATGATATAAAAAAGAAAAAAAAAATAGAAATAGAGGAAAATTTGCCAACATTTTCACTGAATTTGCACTGTATTTTGTTGTTGTTGTTGCTGTTGTTGTTGCTGTTTGTTATTTCTAGAGCCAACTTCCGTTGCCTGTTGACATATTTCCACTTCATTGGAGGAAACAGAGTCAAATGAAGAGGACACAGGACAGACGACAGACAGCCGCGAGGCCCACGACACCAGGGGACTCATTCAGGTGTGCAGCAGGCCATGGAGGATGGGTGGGGCCCCGAATGGGGGCAAGGATCGGTAGTGACAGAGGGAAGCCAGCAATGAAGACGGACGGATGGATACAGCCAAGGGCCAGGACCAGAACCAGAACCAGGCCCACACTAACGACAAATATTTGACACATGGGAGAGGCAGAGGGGCAGTGGAGGCAGTGGAGGAGTGGCAGCAGCTGAAGACTACCAGCCGTTGGAGCCGACTAAAATATGCGAGGCATGTGCCAGGATATGCGTGTGGTGTGCAAGAAGGAACCTCTGGAGCGGGGCCCACTCCCACACACACACACACACACACACGTATCCTAATTTCCTTTACCAAACACTTCCTCTTCCATCTACTGCTTCCCCTCTTCAATTACTGCTTGTCTCCTTTTCGCCGCCGCTTCTCCTCGTCCGCCTTTTGGCATTCTCTTTCTTTTTATTTCTTGTTATTTTTTTGTGCACATTTTAATTTGTGTCAAATTGTTGCTAAAATGCAAAACGCATTGTTCCTCAGGAGACATCCATTCGCAGCCAGCCCTTCCATGCCGGTCCGTGTCCTTTGCTCTCTCCTTGGATGTCCTTACTCTCCATCTCCATCTCCTTTGGCCTGCTCCTTCTGCTTCTGCTTCTCCTTCTCCTTCTACCCCTTCTCCCCCATCTCATTCTTCTGCCACTTCTTGTTGCCTTGTTAACACACTTTTGTGCTTTTGTTTTCATGTGTGTGTGCGCCTCTTGTTTTTATTTCTTCTCATTGTGGCATAACAAAAACAGAGACAACATGAAATAAATGGGTACGTTCGGCTGCCGAAGCACTGGATACCCTTTTCGATGCGTTTTTCCCATGGGGTATATTGGATATAGTCATTGGGCTGGGATTAAATGAAACACTTTTTGTCCTTAGCAAATATTGTTTTTTTCGGGTGATCGATTGTATACAAAGATCCTATAACGACCCTTCTTTCGACCGATATTTGCTATGACAGCTATCTGATATAGGGTTCCGATTTTTATCTGTTAAGAGTTCTTCTTTGACCGATCGTTTCCCTATCATCTATCAGATATAGTGGTCCGACTTAAGCCAGTTTTTCCTATAGTACGTAAAAACATATCTAAGCACAATCTACAGCATTTAGTGGGATTAACTTGACAGTAAGAAAAGTTATACCCACACACAACTGTTGAAAATCCCATACTCTCTCTAAGGGTACGAAGAAAGGGGACCAAGAAAGGGGCAGGGGTAGGGGTAGGGACAGGGACAGGGACAGGGGCGATGACGATGCGGGTTAAGCAGAGTGGGAAAAGGGGCTCGGGTGGAAGTGTGGCAAGAGGCAGAGACCAGGGCACGTTGCAGCTGGTTCTGTTGCTGTTGCAGTGTGTCTCCATGTTGCAAAAGCACAACAATAAAATGTTGTTACAAATTCATTACCGAAGGCGTTAAATTTGACACAGTTTTGCATGAAACAAAACGAACAGGGAAAAGGGAGAACAGTGCAAAGAGTATGGGCAAAATGCTGGGCGAAAGCATAAATGAGGGACAGGGAAAACAGGGCACAGAACATGCAACAAAAGCTCGCAGAAGCATAGGGAGGCACCGAGGCACCGAGGCACCGGGGCACCGGGGCACCGGGGCACCGAGGCACCGTAGCACCGACTCCGAGGACAGATGGAGACGTCTGATATAGAGGGGAAGGTGGCACGGGAAATGCAGCAATTAAATTCCTTTTTATTCTCACTTCAATTCAATGGAACCATTGTTCCGGATTGCGAAAGGTCAAAGGCGGATTCTTAAGGGGTATTACCAATTGAGGAATGGGGTTAAAGTTTTGTCAAGCAATTCAAGGCGAGATATAGAACAATTGTGGAGAATTTGGATAAAGGAATAGTAATTCCTGGTCTGTTAAAAGATTGATTGATTACGTATTGAAAAGGGATTGTAGAGAAAGGCTAAAGATCAATAACACCTCCTATTTGATGGCACTTTAAGGACTTTGCTTCTGGGCTTGAAGAATACGAGTATATATAGTTTCCCTTCGGGAGTATAAATCTCAGAGATCTATGGAAGATCCACAACGAATGCTAAGTAGTGGAGAAAATGTTACTTAGAGGAGCTATGCATACTATTTGAAGGGGATATTTTCCATTTGTTCATATTTAAAACTCTTTAAAAAATTCTTTCTATGAATTTTCCCTTCCAATAAGATCGCACGTTTTCCATTCGAAATTTCTTCTTGGACGGAATCCCCATTTGCCTATAGTCTTGGCATTTTTTATAATCCCTGATTTTACGAAAATTTGCATTATTTATTGTAGATTTCCACAGGCTCCCCCCCCCCCCCCCCCCACAGGCACACACACACATTTTATAACTTGCAGAGGCGGAGGCGTTAACAGAAAAGGATTATTATCTGCTGACATCTCGGCTAACACGATTCGTTTGGCACTTTGCATCTAAATCGAAATTACAGCCACACGCATGCATGAACATGTTCAAAGAGTGTGTGTGTGTGAGACAGGGAGAGAGACAGAGAGAGAGAGAGAGAGAGAGAGGGAAACACATAAAGTATGCAGAGGGCGTCACTTCCGCTTACTGTTCATTGCTTCTGAAACTCCCCCGCACTCAACGACTGTTTCTTCTTCGATTATAAACAGAATTTATCGTTCCACCACCCTGCCTCCCCTCCGACTGCTTGTTGTGCTTCTGTTGCTTTGCTGCTGCTCTTGTTGAGTGGCAGATTAACCTTGGGGGCTTAATTCGTTGCGACTTCCGTTTGGTTCCTGGCAAAATATGGGAATTACCCAAATTGTGATTTCCGTTGATTTTTGGCAAATTTCCTTTCATTTAAATGGAGGCCCCTCCTCTTTATGGCCCTCAATTAGCGACGAGTTGGCAGCCCGGTCCCTTGATCCGACCTATCGATTGCTGCATTGATCGAGATTTGAATGTTTAAAAGGGAGCTGGAAATATTTAGCTTTTGATTTACCTCGATTTTGGTTGATTTACTAACTCCTCCTTGGGCGAGTTGGCAGCCCTGTCCCTTGAACCTTCCTGTCGAACGCTTGTCCGACCGTTAATCGACAGTTGCATATTCAAAATGGAACAAGGGCAGCCAGCTGGTTCTTCTCCTCAAGTGTTTGCTCAACTGTGAAAATTACTTGTGGCCCAAGTCAAACCGAACACGAAGAAACAAAGAAGGCAGGCGTACACGCACACACCAACCGATACTCGAATATATACATATGTATGCGAGTTCTATTCCGCATTTAACCTTTGGCAGCCATTACCAACTGGCGGCCACCAAATGGACAATATCGATTGACCCCGTTTCCGTTTTCGATTGCAATTCGTTTCAGTTTCATGCACTTTGCACCCAGCACAGGCACAGGCACACACCTCCACCTCCATCTCCATCTTCTTCTGCTCATGCTGGCTTCTGGTTGCTGGGTGCTCGGTGCTGGGTGCTGGTTGTTCTGTGCTGCTGCCAAGTGAGCAAAGAAAACATAATTTACTTCCGCCTGAATGGATTGACTTTGAATTTCATTTAGCGCCGGACCCCAGGACCCCGCCTCCTGCTCATGCTGCCTGATATTTTCCAGCCAGCTGCTGACCATGCTTAAATGCGGCTCATTTATCAATGGCTGCTTAGCATGGAGTGGCGAGTGGGGGAGCGGGGGGACCAGCAGAAGCCATTCGAGGTACAGGAGTCCAACCAGTTGCTGCTGGGGTCCTTGGGGGGAATGGGATATCTGAAATGAGGTCAACTGCAGCGCTGGGTCTCTGCTGCCGTTTCCGATTTCCGTGGCTGCACTTCAAAAATTGACTTTTACAAGAAAACAATTGCAGCAGCGTTGATAAGTGGCCGAGAGCAATGGACAGGCCATGTCCGCGTCTGTGTTCATGCTGCCATCCTACTCGTTCTCCTCCTTGTCAGCGTTGTCGTTCTGGAAGTCGCAGCTGTCGATGCGGCCAAAGAGGGAACAGAAGACAAAACAAAGAATATAAAATCAACTTTTTTATTGCATCGAACATTCAATGCACTTGCTGGCCAATACACGAATCAATGATCACAAGAAATTTCATTAAATTCGTTTTATTTTATTAAGCCATTTTTCCCCACGGAACAAGAAGTTACCATTTGAATTTGAATTTGAATTCAAATTTAAAGCGATCGATATCAGCATGATATCGATATCGTGCCTTAACTCTGTTATTTAACAGAGCGTTACCAGCTGAGCTCAGTACCTATCGCCATCTCACTCTAAGCTCGCGCGTTTTTTGTCTTGTGAAATAAATTGAATTAAAATAAAATCATAGTTGCAGTGTATAATTGAGTAAAGTATCTTTCTTGGCAATATTGCGGTTAAGTGGCATTCCTTGTTGCTGGCTCTGACTTTCTTTTGCCGCCACAGCCACTGTGTACAATTGTTTTTCGGTTTTTTTTCTCGGGTTTTATGATTGCCTTGGTTATGGCCGCGCCGGGCCGGGCCGGGCCGGGACGGGCATTGCAATGTTCAGTTGACATAGCGGCAAGGCAATGGGAAAAACGGTTTTTCTCGCGAAGTTTGTTCAGTTGCAAGGTATGTACGGACAGCATGAACAATTGCATGTTAAGAAACAATTCGATTATTTCAATATTGTCATTGGCAATGGTTTTCCTGTGCAAATATAACTTAATTATGACGTTCAGACACTAGGCAAATGCTGTGCACATTCCAATGTAAACAAAAGGATACAGTTATTTGTTCTGGTTTTTTCCGGATCATTCCCGCTCTGCTGTGTGTGTGTGTGAGCGAGCGAGTTGGGTGATGAGTGGCTTGGTGAAGTGGAAGGAGAAGCGTAGGAGGAAGATGGTCAAAGACAACAAAAGTGACGAAAAGGCAATGCAAAAATTTCGAGCGCTAGTTGAAAGAGAGTTTCAAAAGAGAATAACGCCAAATTGCGCAGTGTGTTTAATTGGAAGAGAGGAAGATAAAGTGTTCAAATGAGAGGCGGAAAAAGCTAGATCCGAGCAAGGTGTGTGAGTAAAGGAGAGGCTTTTCTGCATTTTGTGTTTGATTATTTGTCCGCTCTCTATGTAGACTCATAGTATCCGTCACCTTGACTTTACACACCTTGGACGAGTTTCGAACTATGGTTGGCTGTCCCGCTCTGACACACGCGCCTGTTGTGGGCCTTGCCCCTCCTTGGGACTCGCCCACTCTGTCAGTTGCACCTTGGGACCTGGGGCTGGGCCATGCAGATGCAAATGCAGATTTCATTTGCCAATTTGTTATTGAAATATTTTCGATTGCTAATGAATTGCAGAACAAATGTTGAACACAAATGCTCGACACACGAAGGAAATCCCATTCATGGCCCAGTTAGCATGGCCATTGGCCGGTTTGTCTGGCTTTTCAGTTAGGTAATAGCCCTCAATATTTAATGCCAATTTATGGCCAGAAGGAGCCTGCCTCTGGCTCTGGCTCTGGCCCTGGCTCTGGCTCGGGCCAAGAGCTCCTTTATACGAGTATATATCTGTTTTGGATATGTTGCATCAATTAAAGGTAATTCATTCAAGTGAATATTGCATGACACTGCAGCCAGGCAGAGGGCAAGGATATACCGACCCGACTCTGTCTCTCTCTGTCCCTCTCTCTCTCTCTCTCTACCTCTGTGTGTGGGAGCTGTGGCAGGTTCAAGTTTTTAAGGTATGCAAATTTTACTCCCAGGAGAAGAGGAGCAGCCACTATCTGAAAGCCTACTGCTGCTCCTGCCACTCCTGCTGCTCTTGCCGCTCCTGCCGAATCCTCGATGGCAAAATGTAAATGTGCATCTTAATGCAGATGTAAGCATTTCGCACCTGACGTCGGTTTATCTTGTCCAAATGATAATTTGCCAGCACACTGTGTTCCGGGGGGGCACTGGGCCCAGGCATAATTTTCTGCCCAAAGATTACGGCCCGTTCTGGTCCCCCTCTGAGCCCCGCCCTTCTACGCCCTGATACGGTTCTCGGTCGGGTTCCGGTGGGGCTTACGTTTGCCCGTAATTATTGTGAGTGTGCCATGCCCGTCAAAGATGGCTCTGCTGATCCCAGCGTGTGGCGCACAAAAGTCTGTCTAATTGGGCGAAGGATTTGTGATTTGTGATTTCTGATTCGTGATTGGATTAGGGCCCAAACAATGTCACATAATTCATCTCATTGCACATTCTCTCTCAGTTGGTAATTTACGTTTTGTTTGCCAGATTTCCAGAATATGCTCGAATATCCCTTCATTGTGCCCCGGCAAGGGGGGGGGGGATTATCGTCTTGCACAGAAGTTAATTTACAGAAAAGGAAGCCCTAAAGCGATTGCAAAGAATAGCTCTCGACAAACTATAGAAATTGCACTTTAATATGTTGCCATAGAAGTGATCCCTAGTACGGGGAGAGGGGGTGGGGGGGTGTGGGGGCTCTAATGCTTCCTAGTACCTGTATCCCAATTGTTTCATTGGCTTTTTCCTTAAGTTTTCTTGTGCCATTTTCCTTTGTTCTGTTGCGAAATACATATTTCTTTGTATCGCTGTGCATGGCAGCTGCTGTCGCTCCAGGGGGTGTGCGGGGTGTGCGGGGTGTGCAGGGGGGCGGCCGTTCTCCCATACTTTGAGGTCACGTCGCTTTACGTCGCTCCACTGACAATTTCTAATAAAATCAAAAGCTCCACAAAGTTTGGTGGTGGGAGGGGGAACGGGAACGGCAACGAGCCCCCACCGATATCCGTGACACAGGCATACAAACAAATCTGCAGAGACAGAGAGAGAGAGAGAGAGAGAGAGAGAGTGACCCCAGCTGCGACTTCGCCAAGTAACTTGCAAAATAAATAAAACTCGTCGCTTGATATACGTACGTATGCATACCCCGCCGCCCCTCCCCTGCCGGCCGCCTATAAACGGCTCAAACTTTTGTTGGCAACTGTTCACCTGGCAACCCCCCGACCCCCCCCGCCACCCCCCAACCACAAACCCCTGCCTATGGCTGGCTGGTGGACCTGTCTCCTGCCATCAAGTTGGAAATTCGCAAAATATTTGCATGCAAAAACTTTAGTCATAATTTCAATTCGCCTCCTCATTGAAGGTGGACTACTTCCAGGGGCATGAGGGGCATCCACTTCTCTACTATCTCGCTTACGTTTGAAAAAAAAAAGTTTAGCTTTTTCCTCCTTTTTTTTTTTGCTTTTTTTTTTTTTGCTGCGCCTGCGGCAGAGGCCTGGGTCTGGGTCTGGGCTTCACTTTCATCATTGTCCGCCTTTGCCTACTTTCTGGCGCGGTATATTGATTTTTTTGGTTTATTTTTTATTATATATTTTTTATTTGGTTTACATGCCCCGCCCTCCCCCGTGCAACCCGTTTGCTGCTCTGTTCTGTTATTTTTTTGGCACGTTTTTCGGTTTCTAGGATGGAGAATGTCGGATGAGAGTTGGCATTCAAAATGGCATTCAAAATGCCAAGCGAAACTATGCGCTGGGACCAAATAAAAATTTCAATGCAACCTAAAAGCTATTGAGATGGCAAAAGCCACACAGAGCTGGATTGACAGGCCGGAGGACGAGGACAACGAATGGGAGATACTCTGTCAACAGGACCAGACACAGGACAACAGCCCAAATCGGATACATCTCGGGGGAAAATAATTCCCAAACCTTTTCCATTCAGTCGAAAAAGAGTCTTATGCTTAATCCTTAATCTTGAAAATTCTTCAAAATACATAAACATTTCTGTTAAATAATCTCAATTGTAATCTCAATTGTGGCGCTTCCCCCCGGAAATTCCCCCAAAAAAATGCACTTTATCAGATATTATCCAAAGCCAGCCTGGGGGAAAGGATACATTTAGAGGCTTCATTGGTGTGTAAAAAATGATTTTGGTCCGCACTTTTTGGTTAACATGAAAGCTGGCATTTGTTGGCCATAAATGTTTGCGGCCGGGACGAATGGCAAACACCGACTACCGACTACCGAATACCGAATGGGTTTGGGTATAGAATTATGAATAAAGTGCGAGAGAGTACACTTTTGGGCATTTACACGCCAGTAAACACACACACACACGGACACAGGCACACCTGAGTCCTTCCTGAATCCTGCAAGTGGAGAACCGTTTTTTGACCACAAGAGCCATAATTTTGTTGGTTACTTTCCATGTAGTGCCTTTCCACACTCCTCCGCCCAACACCCTCTCTCTCCAGCTCTATCTCTGTTTTTCTGTGCCACTAAAAGCACTCAGACTCTCCAACCATTACACGATGCAAGGCCGCACCACACCACACACCACTTTTGGAACAACATTTAAAACTGGGATCGTTTCTGCCACTACCTTTGCCCTCACACTTACCATAATCCCAATAAACAGAAATGTGTGTGGGTGACCTTGTGCCCAGGAGCCACCAGGAGGCACCAGGAGGCACCAGGAGGCACTGGGAGTCACAAGGGGGAAGAGAGGCGACCAGGGTGGAGAGGTGCCACAAGGATTGAGGGGAGAGTCCCCCACCCCCTTCCAAAGGATTGTTTCGGTACCGAAAAACTGCATTCAAATGGGGGCAACTTTTCGTCGTCTCCCGCCAACAGGCCCTTGAGCGTTGCCTCTTGGGCGTGTCTCTCAAACGAGTAAAAACTAGAGACTTGTGCATATATTTTTGGCACGCACTTTGCCTGCAAGCAGTGCCAGGGGGGGCGAGAGGGGAGTGGCGGTTGCGTTTGTGGTCAGGTCGAGTGTTTGGGCTTTGTTTCGCTTTTGTTTGGGTGTTGTTTTCCAACTTGCGTTTGACATGCATTGACTATGCATAAGCCCACGATTTCCCCAGCCCACAAAGGACTCGCTCTCTTTTCTTGCCTCCCCTCCCCCACGCCCCGAAAACAGGGCTCCCCCACTCCACCCTCTCTGTCTATAGGCGGCGGTAAGGGGCGCCTTGACGACGACGACGACGTGGCAAAGGTTCCGCTTCGCGATGCCAATCTTGATGATCTTTGGCGGTGGGCCAAAGGCAGTTCTCGCAGTCGCAATCGCAATCGCAGTCGCAGTCGCAGCGGTGGCAAAAGTGGGAAAAACCCCAAGTATACTTGTAATTCGAAAATGCAAATCCCCCCATTTTCCGCTTTACTTTGTGTAATTGCATGTAACAGGCAATAGAATTATGCATTTCAAAATGGAAATGGAACTCGCATGGAAGGTTTGCATTAGGGAAATGTTTTTGGCCTGCGATTGAAACTGCTCTTTTATGGCTCTTTTAATGGCTGCCGCGGATGGCTCAAGAGTGCGGAAGGGGGGGACTGCCCCACCCCTTCATAGTGCGAGGGAAAAGCTTGTTTAAATATTGAATCGTTCTCTGTGGTAGAATCTGGGAAAGCCTGGGCGCTCTTTCCTCTCCGAATCATCTTCAGGCTTCGTCTCTGGCTCCTCCTCTTTGCCTGATATAAACTTTATCTATGGCCAAATTGGCTAATAACTTTTTGTATCTACACTTGAAACCTTTTTCTGGCTGTTGTCGCATTTCTATTGCTGGTGTGTGTGTGTGTGTGTCTGTGGGGGCCCCCTCCCTGCCTCTCTCGTGTGTCCTTGTGCGTTAAACACATTTTCGAATTCATGCGAAAAGTTTTCCCCTGTTTTTCCTGTTTCGCTAGCTCTTGTAAGGCACCCTGGCATTTGAAGCGGAATTTAAGGGTATTTTGCATTCATGGAAATGTAGTAGAAAGGGAAGAATAGGGGCTTAGCTCTCCAGATCTAGAATAACAACTAGGGTATTCGCATACTATTTGCAGTCAAAAATTAAGGAAAAAAAGTTCCTATTTCCCATAGATTTTCAGGAATATTCCTCTGCCACAGAAGGTCTTACAAAATGTTCTTGAAATCAGAAGAAAGGTGTTTTTACAGGGTATCCCCAGGATCGGTTTGCATCACTCAACTATTTGTTTCTTTTCTCTTGTGTGTGTGTTTTTTTTGTCATTTGTTGGGCAAATAAAAGTTTTTATCAACCGTGTGCATGACTGGGAATGAATGCTGCCTGCCGCCTGCCGCCTGCCGCCATGCCACATGGCATGTCCCTGTTATCGCCTGTCCCTGTTCCCTGCATGTGTGTGTGCATAATCATAATCATAAAATTGATTTAACTAATCAAAGAGACGTAAAACCCACGCAAAATTAACACAGCATTCAATGGAGACAGTCGACAAATCAAATCAGAGGCCTAATTCATGCAAGTTCAAAAGGCCAGTGGCGCTGCTTTGGCTGCGGCTGTGGAGAAAGTTTTTGGGGGCCGCCAAGAAGAATGTCATCGCAGGGGGGACATTGCTCCTAGGATTTGTTTATGAAGCCACCAGCCACCAGGACACCAGGACACATGAAGGAAATGCCACAATCAAATATAAATTACTCATACGCACGTGTTGCCCCCACCACACCCACACACCCCCACAGATATCTATCTGTGTCTGTATCTATATCTATATTTGGCCATGGATAAGCACCACACAGCCAACTAGCATTTAAAGTCGCATCCATCCATCGATTTATCATGCGAGGCACGGCCAAAGGCTCAGCCCAAGCCATCGCCATCGCCATTGCCATCTCTGGCTGCGGCATCGTCTGTGCGGGGGCTTAGCTCTCACATAACATTTTGTTTAGCATACTTATCACACTGCTATGCCCTCCCCCCCACCGAAAACAGGAGTGTCCCCCTGGCCAAGTGCGTCCGTCCAGTGATTGATTGGTGCGCCTGGCAGCTGACTTGGGGCTTCGATTACGTGCGGCCATCTGAGATGCTGAAACCGCAAAAAAAACTGCAAATTAGCCAAAGCAAAAAGACGAGACGGGACGAGAGGAGAGGAGAGAGCCCCCCCCCCCCCCCCCACACGCCTTGCAGTCGTCTGACTGCCTGCTGTTCGAGGTTTCTTCTAGCTTTGAAGAATTTATTTTAAATGGAATGGAAATTCCATTAACCAATGGCAATATGTGGTTAGTACGAAAATGGCAAAGATCTTCAAGAAGGGCTTTAGAAAAGCGGGAACAAAGAAGAGTTTTAAAGAGTCTTTTGAGTCGAGAAGTACTCCAATCTGTGCTCAGAAATGCATCTCCATTACGCTCCTTGAGGGAAAATATTCACTACTTTGCAACTTATTGCCTTCATGGAGTTGCAAGTCTTTCAACTGCGGAATGCCAGGGAATTAACGTCGGTAATGACCCAACCATTTGGCAGATGGAGCAGACACAAAAGCGGGGTCCCCCCCCCCAGGGCTAGACTTTAATAATTTGTTGTTGTCTGTCGAAGCCATGGAAATGTGTGGATATGTATCTGTGAAATGTATCGCTGCACCTTTGAATACTTGACAATGATAATGGTTTCTTTTCCCTCTCCCCCTCCGGCTGCCGCAGTTTTCATCAAAGAGTTGGCACAATTCCCCCACCTTTCCCCCTGCCACTCCCCCGACGGTTGCAAATGTCACAATTTTTGATGTTGACAAGGTTTTCATGCATACATAAGTACTCCCGCTCCCCGCTCCCAGCTCTCCGCCCTTTCTGGTAGAGTTTTTTCCAGTTGAGCTTTCACTTTTTGCTGATAGTTTTTTTACGATGCTGCCCCCATGGAACTGGGCCGGGGCCGGGGCCGGGTCCGTAGTCTGGAATGATGATGTTGCTGCTGTCAGTTGAAGGACATTGTAACAAGTAAATAAATGGGTTTTATTGCAGTTTTTAAACGCTTTGCTGATTTCTGCAGTTGCATTTTCGAGTGTCGAGTCGAGGGTTCAGGGTCCAGGGTCCAGGGTTCGGGGTTCGGTTCCGAGTTCAGGGTTCCGGGTTCCCTCTGCAGAATGTGTGGGAAAGTTTGTCAAGACTCACAGGTGAATTAACTTTTCCGCTCTGCCTCTGCGTGGTGCCTGCTGCAGGCCAGAAAACTTTTGGGCCAAGTCAAAATGCATTTTGTGAAAGTTTTTGCAGCAGCAGCTCCTTGTGCATTGACAACCGCAGTGGCAGTGGCAGTGGCAGTGGCAGGGCAGCAAGCAGAAGGCATAGCCAGTTGGTGGGTGCAACAGAAGCAGCAGCCAGGTGGCAAGTGGCAAGTGGCAGGCAGCAGCATGTGGCAGGCAGTCAGGCTGGCAGCAGGTGGAAAGGGCTTTAACACTCGACTGCCTGCTAAGTCAATGCCAAAGTTATGGAGCCAAGAAAATGTATTTAAATTTCCCATCTTGATGGCACTTTAAGCATCGATGGGGGATTGGTTTTCTCCAATACACTCCCCCTCAGACCCCACCACTCCCCACCACTCCACTCTTTTCCATTCCTTGGCAACTCCAGCGAAAACTCTTGCGAAAATGAGGGATCAAAAGTGACCATCGAATGACATTAGCTTTCTGTTTGTTCTTTTCATCTCGTTGTTGTTTTTTTCTGCTGCTGACTGTTGGCCAATAGACCATAAAAGAGCTCAACAAAATGCCACAATTGTCGCCAGATGTACACTGCAAGAAATGCATGTCCATACGGGGGCAAAGAAAATATTTGCAGAGCCAAACAGCGGAGGAAAGCAGAAAGTTGAAGTGAAGCTTCCCTCGGACTGCACTTGCGGTCGTAAAAATAGTAAACAGCAACAGCAACAGCCACAGAAAGGGGGAGTGGGGGGAAGAAAGCAACGAAGTAACGGCCCGGTTCGGAGACACCGAAGCTTGAGACACTCTGGAAGATGCATCCACTCTCGGGGAGAGAGTGCCTCCCTCTCAGCCTCCCTCCAGCGGTGGTCCCCGTTGCCGGCATTCGAAGCATACCCTTCTTCGAGGGTGCAACAACTCGCTTATAAATTCCCAAGCAGTGGGCGGGGGCCGCACCCATAAAAAATTAAATCAGTTTGTGGAAAATACTTGCGTACATACTTTTACTGACTTTCAAGTAGCTCTCTCTCTGCGCCCTCTCACTGGGTCCAGCCGGAGGGACAGACAGTTATCTACGAGTATATTTTGTGCTCCTTCCAGCTCTGGCATTCCCCCCCCCCGCCCAAGGCATTACTTGTGCAGCCCCCGTCCGTCGCTGGGCGACCTCCAAGAAAATGATTTCAATGAAACACACGCGCGCAGCATTTTGTTTGAGTGATTTTGTCTTGCAGAACGCGTAATTGCAGCAAAAGTTGAAACTCAAGGAAAGAAAAACTGTGGGATTGCAGGATAGTTATCCTGGGGAGCAGCGTTCGTTCAGCGGTCATGCATCTGGATAGTGGCCCCCAGCAAAGGAGCGGTTCGGGCCACCCGAAGGCGGCCCAAACCCAAATAAATTCGTTCCAGAATTGGGATTTTTGTTGCTTCAATTTGTGCTTTAAGTTTTCAAGCTGTGCCTCAAGAGAAGGCCCCATAAATTATGGCAGGATTTTGTTTGTTTCCAGCTTTAATTTGAGCCCCAAATTGAGGCCATAAGACGACAGGGCAGGGGAGGTTCTACGAGGGTAGAACTTTTTGGTAGAGCCCAAAAGGAGGGCCCATTAATGGGGAATTTCTGTCGGGACTTCCTACTTTAAGAAGTCAACTATTTCAGACAGAATAAATGCTAGAGAAAAGTTGGGATCACAATTATGTATCAGTATTTAGAACAATTTAGTAACTTTGATTGTAATATAGTATTCAGTATCTATGTAGTATTTCTCTATTTGATATTTTGTATTTACTTGGTATTATCTATGCATTTAGTATTTATTTTGTAGTATTTAGTAATTTTGTTGGTTGTAATTAGTATCTATTTAGTATTTTTTGTATTATTTTGTATTTATCTAGTAGTATTTAGAATTATTAAATAGTTTGGGTAGTATCTATTTTTTAGTATTTGTGGTATTTTGTTTGTATTTACTTGGTATTATCTACACAAAATATATATATTTAGTATTTTTTAGTATTTATTTGGTTTAAATAGGTTTCTTAAAGTTTTTTCCCGAGCCCTTTTAAAGCCTTATCTTTGCCCCCCGTGTTCGAGCCAATTCCGCTCCCCTTTCATGGCTACTTTCTTTTGAGTTTTCCATTTCCATTTTTATTTTTGGCTCTTGTTTTCTTTTTCGTTGAATGTTGGAATGTGTTTGCCATCATTTGGAAAGTTGCACAAACTGTTTTGCCTTTTGCTGCCTGCCGCTGGAGCCAGAGAAAACTTTGAAGAGGGAGACCCGTGGAGCGGCGAGCGCGGGGGGGCAGAGGGTGAAGAGCGGGGAGTGGAGAGCTGAGAGCGAAGAGCGTACTCGTGGCAGCATCATCATTTGTCAGTGGATAAATAGTTTTTCCCCAGTAAGTGGCCGCCAAAGTTATGCTTTTCCGATTATGTCTCGTGGTTGCGTGGCTTGTGCGTCGTGATAATTTTTCATGGCCATAACTTTAAATGCCGTTCCGTTCCGTTCCGTTCCTCCGAACGGGACAGAGATTCACGGAAGCCCAGTGAATTATCCAGCGAGGATCTAAGAGATAGACGGTGGACTTTGCAGGCAATAAATTCAAATTTTGCGGGGTGGAAACCAATTTAGTTGGGAGACCCAGGGACTTAATGTGTAATGTGTAAGCCGCAAACATAATAAATAAGCTTAAGTTTTGGTCAATTTGACAAAATTGTTTGAGCTTAGTGCCACGAAAGGTGAGGAGAGGCGTGCAGGGCAGATCCTATAAATCAGCTGCCATTTAATCTGCCAGCGTTAGCCATAAGCGAATTTATTACACACTTCTTCCTGAGATTCGAGGACGGTGGCGGGGGCGGGGGCGGGGCGGTTGAGTGGGGTCCAAAGTCGGAAGCAATATATCGACGAGCCCCCACCCGATGAGGTTTTTGTTTTGCTTTGCTTTGTTTTGGGTCTCCAGTGTCCAGTGTTCAGTGCTCAGTCTCGGGTTACTGCTTTCCTCTAATCAAATTTAACATAAATGATTGAATAGAATTTTTAACCAGAATATCAGCAAAAGTTGTCATTGATTGAGCAGTCCAATCCGCAGTCCACAGTCCGCTGTCCACAGTCCGCTGTCCACAGTCCGCTGTCCCCCCCACTTATAATGCAGTTAACCGAAAAACAGAGAAAGGAGGGGACTTTGCTTCCCTTTTGATTGATGAACTTAAAGGTTCGTTGTACGCTTGAAAGGCAGCGGGAAAATCTGTGGGGAAAAACTCTCTGGCACTGGCACTGGCATTGGCTCTGGCTCTGATTCTGGCTGGTAATGTATTTCGAAACCACTTGATAATAAATGCGAAATTGCCAGTGGAGTGGACTCGACTTCTTCATTGTGGAGAGCGGCAGGTCTCTCTCCCCCACTCTCTCTCTCTGGTGACCCTCTACTGCTGCTGCCTGTTCCTCTAGGAGGGAGAGTGCCTCTAGTGCTGCTGCTGCAACTCTTCGAGGGCCCCTATTTCCAGCGTTACTGTTGCCCCACCCTGGCACCCCGCCACTGTGCCACTGAGCCACTGTTACCTGTCGCTGGCGAAGATGGCGTGGGATTTAAACGTCGTGTCAACGTTGCAAAGGTAATAAAAGTAGTGAAACTCTTACTCTGAAATTAAATATTAAACGCATCCCATCCCATCGCGTCGCGTCGCGTCCCATACCATACCATGTCATTCCTTTGCCTGAATGCTGATAGCCCTGTGGACACGGCTGGAGATTGCAAGGGACTAAGGGATTGCCGCCGAATCGCTGGGAAGATGGAGTGCACTGCAAAGCGAAGGCTAACACAGGGATTTGTCGCGATAGAAATCTCCACAATTGAGAGCTGGAGATGTGTGTGGAAAGGAGTGCAGGGCAGGACAGGGCAGGGCAGGGCAGGACAGGGCAGGGTTCAAGTGCATGCAGGAACAGCATACTCGTATAAATCTCTTGTAATATCCAATTGTCTTGACGATTGGCGGAGATGGAGAGTGTCCTCTAGAGTTCGGAGTATCCGTGGAATCCGTAGGGCTCTTTTAAATATATACAAAATTACGGTATATTTTTAATGGTATATTTTTGAACCTTTATTAAGCCAGGAAATGTCTGTTCCATGCCACAGATGCGTAAAATTATTGCCATTTTAAAGGGACATCAATGCACAACATATTTCAGAAAATTCTTATCCATATATTGCCTTCAACTTTCGCTGAAAACTGAGTTTGAAGTCTGAGTTTTTGTCCCCTGCGACTGCCTTGGTTTTTTATTAAAATCTCGAAAACGACTAGTTGCCCAAAATCGACCTTAGCACCAATTATAGGGCTAATCAAGAGCTGCTTTATAAATGAAAAATAATTTTGAAAATTCGTCGTATTTTGAGCTTCTTGCCACTTGAAATGTGTCCCGTTTGATATCTGGGAAATGCCAAAGCACTAGACAAAACAAAATACTAGATATGCTACAAATACCAGAAAATACCTCCTTTCACCTTCATCATTCTTTCCTCATCTCCGCTTTCGTCTAGAATTTCCGTAGTGTTGTGAAACTCCCAAAGAAAAGAGCTTAAGGAAAAGCCCTATAGTCGGAGCTCGTTTAATTAGGTGAAAAATCCATAAGGAAAAACTCTGATGCACAAGTCTCTTAGTCTCCAACGATTCCTAAAACCTACATCTAGGCAAACCTTTAACGTTTCCAAAGCAATGATTTAGTATTTTAAATTTTCCCTAGGACTTTTGTCCGTACAACCGATTGAGACCCTCAAATCCCTGGCCCAAAACGCTTTTAAATCTAATCTTGGACATCATCTAATCCAAAGCGATAACCATCCATGTTATAACCAGATATTTAGCTGATTTCGGCCGCAGCCGGAGGCGGCATGGGGCAGTGTTCTGTGGCATGGCTGGACTGAAGAAAAATGCCATAAAATATGCTAATTTTTTTTAATAAAATCTCACATAAAAATACCTTAAATGCCTGGCTCTACGGCCTTTTGGCGGCTCTCGGTTTGGACGACAAATTCGAAATCCATGGCACGTCTCCGCGGACGGGCAGGGCGTTACGTTATTAACACGTAGACGCGAGGCGGAGTCTGTACCGCGAAGTGGCAGGGCCAGCAGGTCCTTCTCGAGTGGCTGCTTTCCATTCGGATTCCCCACTATTGGGATTTGTTGTAAGCAAAATGCTTTCTGGCCAACAAAACGTTTCTTCTCTCGATTTTAGGGCGAACAAAACGATTCCGAATGCCGGGAATGGCTTTAATTTTGATGTATGAAGGCTTTTCAATGCGTTTGGCCGACTTCAGGAACTTGTTAAAGTTTTAGTACGCCTCAAAATGTCATAAAATGTAATGCCTAAGCGGGGGTGGGGGCCAGTCGAGGCCACTCTTTCTGCAGGAAGGGAGGACATTTGACCATGGTCATTTGTTTGTGGCAAGGAATGTGGCATGGCGTGCTAGAATGTGTGTGCGTGTGTGCAGGGGCATGTTAGATGCGAGACGAGACGTTGATGCTGCCTGCTGCTTGTTAGCGACCGATGCTGATGATGGCTTTTTGTCTTTGGAGGCGCGCGTTCTCGCCCGTTTTTATGCCACATCATAAAAGTTGTGTGCCCTCGAAGGCGTAACACATATATCCATGGCGGCGGCGGGGGGGACGGGGGGGATGAGGCATGCCTCGTACAGTCGCTCGTTAGTCGCGCTTCCGTTGGATTTTGAAAAATTGTTGCAGGACTAGGAATAAGAGGAGCCCGTCGCCCCCCTTCCCTCTCCCCACTCTCTCGATGAATCGAAGTTCTTCATCAGTTTGTTGTCTGATTGATTAATACATCAATTTGTTATTGGGGCATTCATCTACCACTCCCCCACTTCCACACACCCACCACCGCTCTGCCTCTTTTTTTTATGTCTATTTCTATATCTTTCCGTCTGTGATGTCTTTTTCTTTCACTGCCGCTGTGTGGCATCATCATCATCATCGTCATCGTCGTACACTTGACACAGTTTGCAGCTCATTTAATCACCACAATGCTCCACCGCATAAAAGCTAATTGTGCAAATTTCTTTCGCTTTCAGGGCTCTGGATCCCTTTGGCCGCCCTTTCGAGCGTAGGTACAGACCAGACCCCTTGCCCTTTTCCTGTAGTTTTTGCAGCTCTTCCACTCGAATCCCACAAAAACTTGTCCACACAAAATTTGACGACAACCGACGACGACGACGACGACTGTCGAGAACATATGATGAAAGTTCTTCTTAATGACAGGCCACAAAAGTAAAAAAATACACCAAAAAGGAAAGCAAATTTTCTTTTATTCTGTGGAGTGGAGAGAGGAGTGAGGACCTCCGCTCAAAGGAGCAGGGGGGATGGAGGAGGAGGGAGGAGGAGGTATATTTTAGGGTCGACTACGTGTTTCTTAGCGCTGATTGAAATGATGATTGAAGGCAATTAAATCGGCGAACCCAAGAACGGCCTTAGCTAATCGTCGAGTGATTTGAATGTTTAAGTGGACAAATGAAGCACACTTTATAGTCTCTATAAAGAGGAAGGTAAGTAGTCTCCCGGAACTACGGTTACGAAGACCTATAGAGATATTAGAGCATTAGTTGCACAAATCAAAGGCGAGGGGGTTCCTCGTTAATCAATTGCTGGGAATTTTAAATGATTTCAATGTTTAATGGAGACCTTTGAAGCTTAATTATGGACAATTAAGTGATTTGAATGTTTAAATAGATGCGCATTGGCTGGTAAATTGATGGCTTCTTGGGATTCCATGAAAAGGAAGCATCTCCAGGCGAATCGTGCCATTAGTCAAGGGTATGCCCCCCCCCCCCCCCCCCCATCTTTAAGCAGTCATTGCACTTTTATCCATACATTCCCTCCATTAAATGAGAGTCCCCTGCTCTGGCCCCTCCAGCCATCCAGCCGTCCATCCGCTCCTGCGGTTGTCGACTCCGATCGATTCTTGTGTTAAAATTTAATTGGTTTTTGCCCTCTCTCTCCCGCTCTCTCCCGCTCTCTCCCTCGCTCTTAACCGCAAGTCTTGTTCCTTCGTTTAGCACAGAGTCAAAAGACTTTCTGAATTGATGATTGCCCCTAAAACTCTCTCTGTGCTCCCTTTCTTTCCATTTCTTTAGTTTTTTTCGTTGCTTTGCTGCAAATGGAAAACTCTTGCACACACAAGGGCGAGGGTATCAATGGGTTGGTTTAGGCAATTGCCTGACAGACAACGTCATAAATTATGCAGTTCGTGGAGCCCAGAGCCCAGAGCCCAAAGCCGAGAGGCCCCCCCGTCAAGAGACCCCTCAGGAGCGACGTCTCTGTGACAGCATTCAATATGCATAGTTAAGCAAGAAGAAGTTGTGCTGCAATTTGTTTGATTGATTGACTGACAGAGTGATTGAGACGAGACAAGAGAAAATGTTTCGATGGGGCATGGGGTGTGGGGCATGGGGTGTGGGGCATGGGGTGTGGGGCATGGGGCATGGATTTGGAGAACGTTTTGGTAGATTCAAGTGGAGTCCGTGCCGTGCTGCTCGGCTTCAAGTGCAGTTTTGCAATTGCTTTTTCCTTGCCTGAGTGAAGTTCAACTTTTAGCCAGCCCCCACACACATGTGGCATGTGCGGCATGTGTGGCATGTGTGGACGACTGTTGTGTGCTGTGCTGTGTTGCGCGTGTCCTGGCGCAATTAAAAGCCAATGAGGAATCACGCTTTTTAATTGTTTGCCTTCGCCCGCCTCCGCTCTTTGATTGGGGCTTTAAATGCTGAGGGCCCCCCACTCACACCCCCCTCACACCCCCCTCACACCCCCCTCACACCCCTCTGCGACCATCAAAGTTTAATCGCATGAAATCGAGCAAAAGCCAAAGGCTAATTTATCGAAAGAGAAGCAGAGAGAGAGAGAGACAGGGAGACAGAGCCCCAGGGTTGGGGCAGCCTGCCCGAATTGGGCTGCGGATGGGGAAAGAGTGCGGCTCTCCGTTTAGCAATTGATATATTTGTCTTATCTTTTAATTGTTTGATGAAACTTAATTTATGGAGCGATTGATTAAGGAATCAACGAAGGATTCGGAGAGGGGTACGATAGAGGGGGCGAGATCGGTCATTTTACCTCCTTAAGGGGTAACCTTCGTGCGTTTTGGAGTTTTTCTCAATATTCCAAATTAATACCCAGTTTTTCATTCACAAAAATATAACCAAAAATGTAGCTTGCCTCTGGAGATGGTGTTTCATAAGGAGCCTAAAATTGGTTTTGGATGAAAACTTTTAAAAATATTGGAATGATTTATTGAGGCTTCATTTTAGCCTCGATTTTTGTGCCGTTCGAAGCGTGAAATTTGTCGCCTTTTTGACGCTTTTTAAGTGCTTAAACGAATGTCGAACAAAAAGCGAACTTGGAATCATTTTCTGGAGTATTCCTAATATGTACGTCATGGCTTGGCGATAGATTTGGGTGTCCTTAGAGGCTTTGTTTCATTGAAACCATGTTTCACAGTCATTAAACAATCGAAACAAAGCTACAAATGTCCATCTCCATCCAGCATCTGCACTCAGGAAGATAGCACTGCCCACTAGATCTGTGGAGCGATATAGATACTAAAAATGAGTTTACAAAAGATGGAAAAAGAAGGCTATGGACAGCTATAGATGTTTGGAGGACCATCTTTCACATGGAAGCGGCATTTCTTGGCTAGATTTCAGCATAAATATAAAAATTGAAAAGAAATATCATTCAGACATGAATTGTATCTGGGAAATTAGTTGATGCTTAAAACTCTATTAATCTATTTTAATATATTTTTATATGTTTTTTTCTTTCAATTTAAGGACAGTTTTTCGTTCAGTTTAGCTTTTATCTACAAACTAAAAAAGTGATCTCCAAATCTCAGCCCCTTGGTGATCATTCGCTTATCATTGCATCCCCTAGATACAATATATCTTTCGTCAATTCACAAGTTATCGCTTGCAGCTCTGAGGGCCTCGACTATATCGTAGTTATTTCTACTAATGATTCGCGAGCGAGGCCGGGGACGAGGCCGAGGACCGAGGCCTTTTCCATTTTGCTTTCGTTTTCATTTAAATTTTCAGCATTTATTATAATTTTATATTTCCGTCCGTTCCGCAGGCGGCGCATCATAAAAATCAAAACCGCAACACAACACAAAAAAAATGCACGAAAGAAAGAAGGAAATTTCAAGCATTGCTTCCTTTATGAGCGGCAGCCAGCCAGCCAGCCAGCCATCCATCCAGCCACAACATCAGATGGAGGGGTGTGCCCCATGCCCCATGCCCCATGGCCCCCCCTCGCCCTCTTAATGTTGTTTTTTCGTGTAAATTTATAATAACTTGCATAAATTAAGGCGTTTGCGCTTGCAGTTTGAAAGGGAAACTCACGTCCCAAAACGGAGGGGAAATCCAAATCCCACCACAGCAAAATCCACCGCAGCTGCGTGCAGAGGGGAAACTGAACGAACGAAGGACTGAACGACTGGACGAAAGTGTGTGCTCTCTCGGCAAGTCAACGACAGTGGCGATTCCCCAATGCCATTCGGGTTTTGTCCTTTGCTTGGGATGGGTCTTGGTTTCTGTTTTTTTTTCGGTTTTCGCATTTCCGTTTCCCATTGAATGCTGCCCAGTGGAAAACAGATATATATATATAGATATATATAGATATACGTACATATGATTAGCTGCAAAAAACCTATGTATGTGCCACATGTTGTTCAAGGGGGAAGGCCCAACAACATTTATTTGCGGCACAAAACTAATGAGGGTCAGCATTTTTGACATCGGACATCGGACATTGGACCTCGAGACACGCCCACAGACTGCCAAGATGTCCTGCAGGGCAGCAGCCCGATTTGACATTGAAGAATATTCGAATTTAAGTTTTTTTTTTTTTTTTTTTGGGTGCTTTAAATTTGCATTTAAATTTCCTGCTCTTCCTGTCTTTCTGTCTTCCGCTTTTCCTGTTGGCCTCCATTTCCAGCCTCCATCGCCAGCCTCCATCTTGGACTCTGCTTCCGCCTTAAATTATGCATCGAAATAGCAGCCCCACAGCAGCAAATGTTGGAGGTTTTACTCTCTCTCTCGCAAGTGAAAGTGAAATGAGTGAAAAGCGGCAGGACATGAAAGGAGCCAGAACCAGGCAGGCGAGGCGAGGCGAGGCTGTATGTTTGTGGGCGTGGCATACGCTGGGCAAGGGGAAGGGCGAGGGGGGTATGTTCTTTTTTTTTCGCTTGTTCTTTTTAGATTCCGGCCATCGCCATTCACATAAATTTGTTTTAATGCGCTTTTCTACTAGCAAATATTTGGCAGCAGTTATGTCTCTTTCTCTCCTTCTCTCTGCTCCTTTCGCCCCCTATCTCCGTCCCTCTATCTATCTATTTGTGGCTCTCCGCCCCCGAGAAAAACATAAATCGAGCCAAGAATTTTGATAATGACACGCAGGCCTCTGCGATTTCCTCTGTAGGCAGGCTCTGTGTTTTTTTTTTGTTTTGTTTGTTGCTGTTTTTGTGGCCTTTTGGCCCCGAAATTGTTTAATTAATTAGGGGGCAACATTTTAATTAGGCTTAAGTGCTCCCCCCCCCCCACCACCCCCTACACCCCCAACCTGGTCCTGAATCAGAATCAGTGGATACTGATAGCAGAACTCCTCGTTTTAATGAAGTCCACACAGGAGCCACTGGCGAGTCTCAAGGAATCCTCCTCCAAGGAGCTGGAGCTGGAGGTGGAGGTGGAGGTGGTCTTGCCCAAATATCTGCTTGCCACAAAGAGCCATTTCCTCTACAGATACTCCCAGGCTTCGCTGGAGTTTCAAGCGAAAACCATTGCTTAAGTTTCTGGCAAATGTGAGTCCTTCAGTCATGTTTATGCAGCTTCAATCATCACGGAACCACAAGCCAGAAAAACCCACTGACCCACTGACTGATGGAGGGACTCCAGCCCCCCCTCCCCGCTCCCCCTCCCGCTCCCGCTTTCGCTCTTTCTCTCATTCTTTGGGGCATGCAAACAAAGGCGTGGACTTGCGGGAGTCGAAGACAATGCTCCGCATCTCTGTGTGTGTTTAGCGGTGTATCTATGAGTGTTCTATATGTATGTGTATTGGAGGAGTATAGTGTGCATCTTCTTGGCCAAACAAGCAGCCAAACAATGTAGACAATTGCTTTTAGAGCGTTGACTGATGACAATCGCAATCACTTTGCCACCGCCCACTCAACCTAGATTTTCACGAACCAGCGGAAAAGCAAACCAACCACACACACACACCCACACACACACCCACACACACACCCACCCACACCAACACAGAGACAAACGAATGGCCAAGAGTTTTTGGCAGGCGATTCAATGCGGGATCCTTGCCCCATCGCTGGATGATGCACTCTCTATCACGTACCTCCCTCCCTCTCTCTGCTTGCAACCGTCAGGTAGCATTTGCTCTGGTTCTCAATTTGTAGTTTTCGGCATGGATTACACATCCGTCTACCTATGTGCACCCCCCACCGCCCCCTCTCGACTGTGCACCGTACACCGTGCACCGTGCACCGTGTGGCGCGCTTGTCGGCTTATAATTCAATTCGGAAGCACAGCAGATGCTTCTGCTGCTCTCCTCTCCCCTCTCTCCGCTCTCCCTCTCTGTGCATGTGTGGATACTGTTGCAGGTTGCACACTGACTTGTGCCCCAAATTGACTGACAAACTATACATCGCCATCCTGCCATCCTGCCATGTGCCTTGCGCCATGTTGCAGATTGCATTAGCTACTACGATAGAGAGAAAGGGATCCGATACCCACTCCCCTCTACCCCCGCCCTTTGCCGCCTTTCGCCCTTAGCTTTGATTGTGTTATTTATACAAAGATTTGACTTCTATCTGTCGCTCTTACGGATACACAAGGCCTGCCTTGAGGGTGGAATTCCTTCTGTTTTTGCGATGCTTTTGACTTCTTTCTTTCCATCTACCTGTTCTGCATTACAAATACACAAATATTGAATGAAAACCGAGCTCTTTCCATCTCACAGATAGTTTCTTTGAGCGATTGTTGTTGCCATCTTGCAGATACATTCTTTGAGGGCACGGATATGGCCTCTGGCGGATACTTATCTGAATAAACCTTTTCTACGTCTATTATTTGTGGCCTACAGATCAAGCTTTGCAGAAATTCCCTTGTAAAAAGTGCTCCCCTTTGAAGTTGAGTTCTGGGGGTCTTTCGGGGTCAGAGGACACAGGGCCTTTCCTTTTTTCAAACACTCCTTTCCATAAATTGGTTGAATATGAGATACTTTTGTCCCGTCTCCCAGTCTTTCGCTTTCAAGGGTATTCCATGCTCGAGAGCACACCCCCCCTCACCCCCCAGCCCCACACAATAGTTGTCTCTCCCTCTCTCTCCCTCTCTCCCTCTCCCTCTCTGTCCTGTTTGACACTCAATGCATGAGACGACTAGAATGAGTTCAAGTTTCGCTGTCAATCGCCAGGATTTAATGCTTCTTTTTCCTTTTTTGTGGCCACAAGTGCCTCTGTCTCCTCTGTCTTCGGCTTACTCCTCGCTCTGCTGTATGTTGTGGGGATTTTTATTGCGAAACAGCTGCCATCATAATTCAATATTTTACACTTGAATACACACGGAACAGAACTTGACAGCGAAGCGACAGCAGCGACAACAGCAACAACAGCCAGGCGACTCCGGCCAGGACTCGACGAATGAAAATGTTTACACGCTGCTGAGCTTCTGAGCTGCTGAGGAGCATAGAAGTTTCAAGGCGGAAACTACAGGCACGGGGCGCCAGCACGTCTCCTCGGAGGTCCCCAGGAGCTGACCATAAGGAGAGCTCTGTGGCAGGCAGCAGCTGTGGCACACAAGTGGCCAGCGGAAGAAAGCAACAGGCAGGGCTCCAAGGTAACGGGGAGGCAAGGCCCACTCTACCACTCTACCACTTTCCCACTTTCCCACTTGGCCAACAGCCAAAGGACTTACCTGAGCCTCCACTTCATTGTCCGGCTGCTCCTTCCCACCCCGCCTCCCTCCTTCCTGGTGTCTCCTGCTCCTCTCTTGTGTATTTTGTAATATAATTAGCATATTGTAGTTAATTATTGCCACAGGGAGGCAGTGGGGCAGGCAGTCGGGCAGGCTGCCCCCAAAATCATGAGGTTTCCATGGCCAATGATGCCGCCCCCATGGCCACGGCTCATTTAACATAATGAAGGAGACTCCCTCCCTGGCTGGCAACGGGCTCCGCCGACTGGGGTGCAGGAAGTTCAAATTCAAATTCAAATTCAATCAAACGTTTGCCACACGAAACCCAAATGCATGTTAAATGGTTAGCCACAAAAGCCAGAAATCAGACACCATCAAAAGCAGCAGCCGAAAGCCGGAGTTTGCAGCCGGAAAACCTGATTTCAAGAAGGAAAATGCGCCAAAGGAGCAGCTGCAGAAGGAGCAGCCTAGGCTGCAGGACATGCCACAGTCCAGTCCTGGCCGCTTGTCTTCCTTTGAGTGGAGATTAGTTTTCGATTCGGTTTTGGTTTTGCTTTCGGTTCGGGGAATACTTGTAGATCGCTCTCTCGACACACACACAAAACAGGAGAAAAGTCTGCTATAAACAGGTGGAATATTCCCATCCACATTGAATGGCAGAATCCTTAAATCCTGTGGTTAATTTTTAAACACTGCGAAACTTTATGGCTGCCACTGCCGCCGTCTGTCTGTAATTTGTGCTTTCGTCTGGCATTTGGGCCGTGTCGTTGCTGGAAGGAGGCCATCATTTAGCCAAGAATATTACGCATACGCCGCGTATCACTTAAACTTTCGAAACAAATTCCGTGGCACCGTTTAAAAATCATTTTAAAGTCGCATTACACACAAACATCGACTAAAATGGGTTCAACTTGGAGAAAAACAAAAAAAGAAAAGCTCAACTTTTCCGAGGGCTTGCAGCGGCCTGCAGATACCCTATCGAAAAGAGTTCTTCTTTGCTTTGTTTCGGGACCTTTGAAGATGTTGCAGGGCCAATCATCATGCCCCCTCTGCAAAGGGTATGCCCCACAGCAAGAAAATTATATGGAACACCGAGGGGAAGGCTCTCCCCCCCCACCACCACTTATCAGTGGAAAGCCGCAGAAAGCAGCGAAAGTTTTCCCCGACTCGATAAGAGTTTTTTAATTTGTCTAAAAAGGTGCGAGTGCGAGGGCGGGGGCGGGGGAGGGGGCAAGGGCGGGGGTGAGGGTAGCCATGGAGGAGTAGGAATGTGGGCCAAGGTGGCGAGTGTGCGGGGCAGAAAGAGTGTTGAGCAGAGGAGTCGTCGTCGTCGTGTGCAGGGGCGTGACTCTTGTTTCGAGAGGCGTTCAACTTTTTAGACATCGTCCTCGTCCTCGTAATTTATGCACAATGAAAGCGTTTGGGATTAAGGACATACACACCCCTCAAATGGGGAGGAGGGGGCCAGAGACGTGGCAGACAGGTGTGGCAGGCGGCAGCCAGCAGCCAGCAGCCAGAAACCGGAAAATTAGCGGAAAGCGTCAAAAGCGTTCCCCAAACGGCAGTGTCGCGCTGCGGCATGCCACCAAACTAACCTTTTGGATCGTTGGCTCTATTCTATCTTTTAGCCACAGGCTTTGACTTTTTTTTCGACAAAAACAACAACATTTACGAGTACTAACTGGTGTGCAAATGAGAGGCGCAGTGTATGGCTTATTGTTGCTGCTGCTGTTGCCATTTCTCGTGCTGCCAACAAATAAGCCGCAGGGTCCTTGTGTTTTTGTGTCTTTCGTGCTGTAGTTTGTCTATCTCTCTGTAGCTCTCGCTCTCGCTCGGGCTCTGGCTGTGTGGCTCTGTGGCTTTTGGCCTGGTCCACACAGTTCGTA
The DNA here is from genome assembly GCF_009870125.1 of Drosophila pseudoobscura. Classification (NCBI taxonomy): domain Eukaryota; kingdom Metazoa; phylum Arthropoda; class Insecta; order Diptera; family Drosophilidae; genus Drosophila; species Drosophila pseudoobscura. The sequence continues at coordinate 54,597,271 of NC_046683.1, forward strand.
ATTACCTGGACTTTTGGCTATAATACGGAACACGTTGTTTGGCTGCTGCCGCCGCTGCTGCTGCTGCTGCTGCCTCGAGGCCCCAAACGACACGAATGGTGCTCCATTTCGGGGCATGATAACTTTGTCCTTAAACTTGGTAAAAGCGAAACGACTAAAGGGGGACGCTGGGCCAGGGATAATGCGGGTATTTGTTGCCTCTCAAAGGTAGTTTCTGCGGTGGAAAACACTTTGATTAAGTTGCAAGTTTAGTTCGAGTTGCTCAAAATGCAATTTTCCATTGAAACATGTTTGATGAAAGCGAAGCAGATGATTCGGGGATGGTCTATGAATTGATTAAGGGCTGAAAGTGCTTCTATAGATGGGCTTACGATGGGGCTGGGCATCGAATAAACGTCCTCACTTTGAGTTTTGTTGGAACCGAGGAGAGCTGCTGCACGCCGCGCGATTTGGTAAGGGATCAAAGCGAGTCTTCCAGGTTTTCTGCTTTGATTGAAGCCTCCTTTTGGCCTTATTTGTGACTCTTTTCTCGACTGTTTTGAAGCCTCATTTTGGCCTTATTTGTGACTCTTTTCTCTTTGTTTTTCCCCGACTTTTCGTATCCCCAAAGCATTCCATATTCGTTGTTGCTTTGCATTCAAAATGTACTTACAAAAATTCTTCTTCCATTTAGAATTTTTGTATTTTTTTTGAGCCGGTTTCCCCCCTCCTCCTCCTCCCCCCCCCCCCTCCTCGTTTAAACGTTTAATTTGAATTTGTTTTTCTTTGGGATTTTTCTTTGCTTTGCTTTGTTTTTCTTGGTTATGGTTTTTTGTCATGCATATTGAAACGCGTTGCCCCACCCCCCTGCCCCTGCCCCTGCCCCTGCTGGGATAGCGACCCTTAAGTAGCCCTTGTCTTTGGTGTTTTTTTTTTGTTTGTTATTTTTTTGGTTTATTTTCTGGTTTTTACGCCTGTGGCTTTGAGTGGAGCTTAAAATTGGATTTACGTTTGTCGGTGCCTCTCTTTCTAATCTCTCCCCCCCCCACACCCTTCTCTCCGTCTGTTACTACCTTTCTCTGTCTCTTTTACCTTCCACACACACTCACACTCACACACACAGACACACCACTTGTAAAACTGTCACTTTAATAACTTTTTCTTTTGGTTTTTCTTGCCTTTTTTTTTGCTTGTTGGTATTTGGTTTTTGTTTTTGTTTTTGTTGCTTTGTGGCACGTTTTAATTGCTCCTTGCAGCAGCAGCTGGTGGCTATTTTCTCTCTCTCTCTCTCTCTCTGTGTCTCTCTCTGTCTGCTCTTCTCCTCTGTCTCACTCAATGGAGTGGCATCACGTTGTTGCTGCTGTTTCAGTATTTTTAGACGTGCCACAAATCTCAAAAAGTCCAAAAACAAAAAAGAAACCAGGCTGCAGCGGCATTTTGATACCCTGTAAAAACTGGAAAAGCTACGAATTACCAAAGTTTTCTCTTGATTTTCGGGACAAGCTACTCTGCACTCTTCGGCGATCCATGAGATAATAGGACCACGAATCAGTGGGAACAGTCGGGTAACCCTCTCAGACCAGACGTAGACCTCTGTGGCCTGCCTGTAGCATAGCCCTCCACCAGCCCCACATGCCCCTGCCCCGCTAGGAGGAGTGCCCCTGAGAAAGCAGAACCAAAAAAAAAAAGAAACGAAGCGTTTCGTTTTTATGACTGCGAAACATGAAAGAGGAACAATGCGAGGGAACAATGTGTGAGATTTCGCACGTCGTTATAAATAGCAATAAAATAAAGTAGAATTAGTATAGGCGGTGGGGAGGGGGGGTGTCGGGGGGGGCAACCACCGAAGGAATATAATGGAGACAATGAGAAACAATTTTCAAATTGAGGGGAAAACTCCAATTGTAATTTATAATTTGATTTGAGATAAATGCGGGCCAACCGGCCCCTCAGCCCCTCTGCCCCTCCGCCCCTCTGCCTCTCCCATTGTTAGTGGGGGAAATATAATAATTTTGCAGGCAAAGAGCAGGTCAAAGTTGCGCCTCTCTTTCCGTTTTGGGGGGCATTAAATAAGCAGTTTGGCTGGAGGTCCTGTCCTGTCCTGTCCTGGCCCCCCTCCCCTCTGCTTTCCATTTCCGTAAGCCGCTTAGAAGTAGAACTGCAGCAGCAGCAGCAGTGGAGAATGTAACGAAAGTTTACTCCCTAAGTCCACCACAAAGTTATGGCCACACAAAAGTTAATTCTGAATGGTTGCGCCTGTCGTCTGTTTGATACCCTCGAAGAGGGTAGAAGCTTCGTCTTCGGGTTCGTTGAGTTCCCAAGATTCTAGGGCGAGAACCTTGTTTTTCCTTATAATCGTAGAAAACGTAGTTCCTCCCTATCATATAGGGTGCTAGAAACCCTTGTCTTCTAAGAGATAGTCCCACCAAAAGCCAGTCATTCCACTGTATTTAAAGCGGCTTTAAATCATGATAAAGCATATTGCATACGTGGCTCTCATTTCAGTTCGTTTTGGCCAAAATTTGCCTTCTCTGTTCATTATAAACGTAAAACGATACCCTTCGATCCGTAATGAAAGGATGCAAAGTGCGAGTGTGTGTCCTCTTGGTTTCGGAAACCACGACAGACTCATGGTTATTTAATTAAAGGGCGCAGAGGCAGAGCTCATCTTGCAGCACTCCGTCCCGTCCGTCCCCTCCGGTCGGTCCGGAAAATGTCTTCCAATTACCCGCAAAATGTAGTAACAACATTTTACACGATCCGCCCGCACGCGCTATAAAAATTCACGTAATTATTTGCACGAAATGCTTAATTGTTTACATTTTACAGGGAATTTCCCGAGCATCTCTCTGGCAAATATTGACGCGCTTATTGGGGCTTCTCCCCACCCTCCCTCCTCCCCGATGGTGTGTGTGTGTGTGTGTGCTTTCCTTTGGGTGGAAAAATTATTGCACAGCGTGTGAAAAATATAGCAAGCTGTTTGTTTGTTGCTGTTGCTGTTGCCGTTGCTGTTGTTGTTGTTTGGCATTTCAATTAAATAAATAGGCTTATTTCTCGGTGGTTTTTTTTTTTTTGATGGAGTCCACGCTCCATTCGCTGAAGGGAAAATTTAAATAACGAAATAACGCAAAAAAAAGATAAGGGCGCATGAAAATGTGGAAAACTCTCTGTGTGTGTGTGTGTGTGTTTTCAAAGGGTCTCTCCCCACGGCCAGACAGCGGCGGAGAGGAGTGCGCGGGGCTGCAGCTTTTAGCCAAGTCTTTGGTTGTACAAAAAAAAAAAGTCAACAGACAAACAAACAAACAACATGTAAATTATGAAAAATGTACTAACAAAAGCAGCAGAAGAGCCACAGAAGAGCCACAGAAGAGCATTCGCCCGCACAGTGGTGTTCATTTGAATAGGAGCCACCTTGCTGGAGGCCCACTGTAGATGGGTACAGCACAAAGCTGATGGGAACAGTCTTTCGGCAGCCAGCAGTAGGGGAAACACTTTTTTGAAGGCCTTTTACCAGATGGAAACAGTCATTGGGGGACCACACTCCAGATGGGAACAGTCTTTGGGAGGCCACACTCCAGATGGGAACAGTCTTTGGGGGACCACACTGCAGAGGGGAACACTCTTAGGGAAGACTGCAGTAGTTGGGAACACTTCTAGAAAGTCAACAGTAGATGGAAACACTCTTTGGTGACACTTCAGATGGGAACACTCTTCTGGAAGACACACAGTAGATGGGAACACTCTTCTGGAAGACACACAGTAGATGGGAACACTCTTCTGGAAGACACACAGTAGATGGGAACACTCTTCTGGAAGACACTCAGTAGATGGGAACACTCTTAGGGAAGACTGCAGTAGTTGGGAACACTTTTAGAAAGCCTACAGCAGCTGAGAGCACTCTTAGGAAGCCCATACCACATGGGAACACTCTTTCACAGCCCAAAACAGATGGAAGCGACTGGCGGGAACACTCTTCTGGAAGCTGCACAACAGGCGGGAACACTCTAGAGCCCAGCCCATTCCCAGGGATCACAAAAGTTGAAAACTTCTCCCTAGTTCCCCCTCCCTTATGCCAACCCCCAAATAGTAATACAAACGTTGAATCGGGTTCAAACTTCAAGCCAAATCTTTAATAATTGTTAGCCCAGCGTCCATCCTGTTCTTCTAACAATTGTATTTTCATGTCATCCGACAAAGGTTCGACTCTAGCCCCGTAGTAGACCTGCTCAGGACGTTCGGCCTCCTCTCCCAGCAGCCGTGGTGGCGACAGATTGAAGTACGGCTTCAGTGTGGCGAATAGTTCCGGCTTCCAAGTGTAGAGAACTGTTCCGGGCTGATAGTCCGCTTCGCCAGGGCCAGGGCCAGGACCAGGGCCAGGACCAGGGCCACGACCAGGGCCACGACCAGGGCCAGGGCCAGCGCCGTCCAAAATCTCACCACCATAGCGTAGATTATTGAATTGAAGTTCCTCAAAGTGGCGAGCCTCATCCACGGGCTCCTCAAACATGGGATCGGCGTGGTAGCGCTCCTCATCGGTAGGATTGTTCATGATGAAATCTTCCAAAGTATTTTGAAAAAAATGCGAAAAAAATTTAATTTCGATTGAGTTGAATATTTCGGTGCGACTGAGGGGACTGTCGTCTCAAGTATGTTTGTGATATTGAATTTTGAAAATATGTACTGAAAAGGTCAAAGGCCGAAGTCCGAAGTGTAGAGCAAGTGCTACTACATTGGTGTCGCTGACTGTACTCGCCTCACTCATACACACATACATACATACATACATACATACATAGGTGTATGTACTTTTTGAATTACAGAGTCTCTCGTTAGCCACCGACTGAGCCACGGTTTCGGTTCATTCTGGCTCCTGATTCTCTGCAGCCTTTGCTGCTGCTGCTCCCTCTCCCTCTCTCTCTCTCTCTCTCTGTCCTTCTCTCTGTGTGTTGCTGGTGCTGGGTGACGATGTAGGCCGGCAACACGGCAATAACCTGGCCAGCACCCTGCCACACGGGCCATGCCCACTGCAGACTCTGAGCCCTGAATCCTGCACCGGCAGCTGCTGGACCTGCCTTTGCACTCGCGCCCTCCCTGTGGCTGTGTTGATAGTCTCGAATAAAGATGCAGCCTTTGGATATACCCTGGGCGTGGAGTGGAGTGAAATATACCAAAAATATAAAAAAAATACCACACAAAATACAAAAAATACCGAAAAATACTAAACAAAATCCATTTTAGTATTTTTTTACAAAATCCATTTCAGTATTTTTTGGTATATTTTTAGTATTTTTAAAAGTATTTTTTGGTATTTTTTTTTACTGGCTGGTAATAATTATGCTTAGTATATTTGCACATAAATTGTATATATATATTTTTTTTGTTTTGTGTTAGTCTATTTTTGCAGTAGTTTATTGGTATTTAAATCAGTTTGGAAAATGGAAAATGCCAATATGAATAGGTGTCCCTCCTGTGACATGCAACCCCATGACTACAGCATACCCCACGAGTGCTCCCTGCGAGTGGCAGCGTATAAAAATGCGCACTGCACTGTTGATGTTGCAGCCAGCCGAATCCGAATCGAATCTGGCTGTTGCTGCTGTTTGATGTTGCCTGGTTGAATGTTGATGCTATTGTTGTTTCAGCCCAGCTGTGAAGCTGCCACAATGTGGATTTAAACTGAGGCTCTGGCTCATCCCAATCTGCTGTGCATCAGCCACGGCTGCCCGCTCCCCTAGGGAATGCCCTTCCCTATAAAGGCACACGCACAGATAGTTTTTTGTGGCACGTTTCGGGCTCATTTGCTCTCAACTTTTAAGTTGAGAAGCAAACTGCTGATGAGCACAGGCGAAGCATGTCAGAAATGTGTGGATTTTGATGAACACGAGGCTGGGAACATCTGCTGCACGGCGAAGATTATTAAGTACTTGCGTGAAAATGCATGTGGCAATAGATGTGGCACTTCTAACCATCAAATTGAGCTTAAAAATGATAATCCGAATGGGGTTCGTACTCGTGGCTCATTACAAAGTGCTGCCCGCCAGGCGATTGATGCGAAGATTTGTTGAGTCTTCCGCAAGACAGGAAGGAAGGCGCGGAAGGCGTGGCGCGCAACTTTAACTTTAAGTGCAACTTTGGCAGCGGTTTACGCTTAATTAAATGGTTAAAGGGCAGACGAAGTAAGTCCCGAATGCAATGGAGAGGGCAAGGGAGGAGAGATGCCCATTGTTGCAGCCCCAGAGCTAATCAGTCGACAGAAAGATACTTGGCCAAGATTCAAACAAAAGGCCAAAACTCACAGACTGGAAACGAAGGAGGCTGGGGGGGGGTGTGGGTCTGTTGCCCTAATTAGCGCCGCAAACAAAAGGAAACTTTCTTCTGCTGCCGCTGCCGCTGCTGCTGCCTGACGGGTGGTCGGAGTGGGTCAAAAGTGCCAATACAATGTGTAAATATAAATGAGCAGCACGAGCCAGGGCCACAGCCAGAGCCAGAGCTTGTCTCTCTCGCTCTTAATTATAACGCTTCATTGGAGCGAGTGGCATGCCCCCCGGAAGGATGCTTCACAAGTCGCCGATTTCCGCTAAGGTAAATGGCAGACGGCTCAAGTTATTAATACTCGTATATTTCCGCCTTGCCAAACCCTCAATCAAAGGGCATCGAAAGAAACGTGATGTCCCCTTAAACATCGCCCAAATTAATCGCCATTATGTTGGTATATTGAGATTGATTAACGGTTAAATGCCACGTTACGTAACGTTCCAGTTTGTCCCAATTAAGAGGCTTAAAGAGGCAGGAAGATTGTTGCAAAAAACGGGGAAAGAGTTGCCCAAAGAAAGGGAAAAGGTATATCTACTCGTAGCCCTTCTCCTTCTCAAATCGCGGCATATTGTGGCATTCGCATTCTCTCCGAAGCAGAGAAATATACAGAAAGTGCCTGGAAAAGAACGTCTATCCAATATAGTAGCAAGCCATTTCGTTATTGTTTGTTGCCAAATTCCAGTCGTTAAAAACAATTTTCAGTTGATAAAATTAACCTTGAATTGATCTTTTTCTGGCATACAAAATGGACAATGGCGATAGGAATATACACGCCGGGGTATGGATTCTACGGACACCGGATCCCAGTAGCATTAACCGTGAACTCTATGCGCAGCATCCGGAGCTGTTCGGCACCCTGATGCCCCACTTTGAGCTGACACATCCGCCTGGCACCTGGCACATCGAAATGGAAACGGCTCAGCGCTCAGACTTGTCCGACGACCAGAAGATGCAGTTGCTCTTGACAACTGACGACGGTGCACCGACTTTAAACGACGAAAATTAATGTTTGGCCCAATTTGTTGACTAGTTGAATGGCGGAATAATAAAAACTTAAGAACAGCTAAGCCGCACTGGGAGAGGGAGAGAGAGATAAAAGCTAGGGACATGCATTAGGAGGTTTCCCCGATCCCCGGTGTTCATTCAAAATCTCTTTGTGTTGCATCGCTCTGGCCACACTCAACAGCTAAGCGGCACTGGGAGAGAGAGAGAGAGAGAGAAACTAGGGACATGCATTAGGAGGTTTCCCCGATACCCGGTGTTCATTCAAGATCTCTGTGTGTTGCATCGCTCTGGCCACACTCAACAGCTAAGCCGCACTGGAAGAGAGAGAGAGAGAGAGAGAAACTAGGAACATGCATTAGTCGGTTTCCCCGATACCCGGTGTTCATTCAAGATCTCTTTGTGTTCCATCGCTCTGGGCTTAACAGATTTCACATAATCATAAATAGTTGCCAAAGTTTGGAAACTTTTTGCCGGGAAAACCTTTTCTGCTCTGCTCTGCTCACTCCAGCCACAATAATTCAATTATGAGGCGACCGCACACATTTGTGTGTCCGCATCCTTACGACAAATTGAACAAGTTGTGAAGGTCCTTCCGGTCTGGGCACCAAGATTACCCCAAGCTTTTAAGAGTTTAACTCACTTTGTGGGAACACCCCCACCCCCACCCAGACCCTGCCCCTGCCGCTGCCCCCGGCTCTGCCAGTGGTCACTCGAGTGTGGCATATCCTTCAGTAATTGTAGTGCTAGAAAGTTTTTAGTGTTTCAGGCCTACAATTTAACTAAAAGGCAATGGCCATAACAGTTTAAAAGGTGTTCTTGCAACAGGGGGCAATCATGGGAATGGCCTTGGCCCCTCTGTGTGGCACATAAAACCTAGTTGCTCGCAACAGCAGAGGCAACAAATCCAATTGGAATCGCTTGTGCCCTCTGAAATCCATTTAATAACCAACATAAATACTGCTCCAAGACGCCATTTACGACTTGAGTGCCGCGCCCCACCCCGCCCCGTGCCATGCCGCGCCCCGCCGCGCCGCGCCAACTACATCAAGAGTGAAAGATACAGATACACGTACGAGCTCAGTGTGTAACTGGAGGATAGCACTATGCAAATGTGTGATTCCCGCAGCGACACTTTATGGCATACATATATTTGGTATGTATTTTCGCAGATTAATCCACGTTATCCACTCGATTTGTCCTTGTCCTCGATAATGTGAATATTCCTTGGCTCCTTGGCAAACCGATTGAATCGCTGTAGTCGTGTGTTCTCAAGCCAAGTGGATTTTGTGCCTCCTGTAACCGAATAAAATGCACATAAAAATAAATCAACACATAAACCATATTTAATGAAAAGTATTCGTATGATTTGATGATGATTATTCCGATAGTCCTGTGCCCATATGAATGTGTGATGATTGAATCTGAATATTCATTCAGCGCCCAACAGATTGAGTCTCTACAAAAGACATTTGGGAACCTGATCAAGGGGTCATAAATGTGGTGCTGCCCCTTCTGTGTGGGATTGATTCCAAAGGGAAGTACAGGAAATACAGACTGAATGCCGAAAGCCAGTGACCAGTCATGGCCTTCTCTCACAGTGTGTCTTAGCTGCAGAGCATTTGGGAACCAGATCAAGGGGTCATAAATGTGGTGCTGCCCCTTCTTTAAGCGATTGATTCCAAAGGGTACAGACCTCTGCGTCCTATCTGAAAGCCAGTGCCCAGTCATGGCCTTCTCTCACAGTGTGTCTTAGCTGCAGAGCATTAGGGAACCCGCTCAAGGGGTCATAAATGTGGTGCTGCACCTTCTCTGTGGGATTGATTCCAAAGAGTACAGACCTCTGCGTCCTATCCGAAAGCCAGTGCCCAGTCATGGCCTTCTCTCACAGTGTGTCTTAGCTGCAGAGCATTTCTCTATTTCCTGCCAAAAAAATTGAAGGCCCCTTCTTCTATTATGTGTAATTGCATTTTATTGCCATAAATAAAACTTTCTCCATGGCTTCGGGCATTGAAAACGTTGGCGGCCACATCATCGACACACTGGCTGTGGCAGTGGCGGTGGCAGTGCCGACTGCCTCTTTCATGCCACATCTTTCCATCCCCATCGCCATCTCAATTAGGACACAAACAGTTGCAAGTGCAGTTGAAATATTTAAGCAATTTCCACCAAGATTTCTTAATTAAAAAGTTGCTCCATCGCCGGGCTCTCGTCTCTCGTCTCGGGTCTTGAGTTCTCCTCTACTCTCTACTCCTCGGCGTTTTTTTGTTGAGGTGTCAGCAACAATGAAAATATTTTCCACTTACCAGCGGGCGTGCGAGCGAGCGAGCGAGCGAGAGAGAGGAAAGTGTTTTTCGGTATTTTCTTTGCCACTTGTGCGAGTATTTTGTATCTTGTATCTCGTCTTTCGGCAATTTGTGCTTTTGCACATTTTTCTTCATTTACTTTGCAGCCAGAAATCTACGAAATTTCATTTGCAGTTATGTGCCAAAGAACACGTTTTCTGGCCAAAAGCAGGCGGCCACCAGTCCCCCCCCCCCCTCCCCCTCCCCCGCTCCCCCTCGGCCAGCATCCGCCCCGTTTCCGTGCAAGTCAGTCACTGGCCTAAAATATTTACACAGCGCTTCACATTGGACGCATAGTCAAACAATTTTGGTCTTTTGGACTTGGACTTTGGCCAGGACCTACCAAACGAATGATGTACAAACTCTCTGTATTGTTGCCAGTCAAGGCCCTGCCCCAAGTATGCTCTTCCCGTTTTTTAATGCCATCTCAGAGACTACAATTTTGGGTTTGTGTTTTGCAGCCTAATGCGAATGCTATTGTCCAAGGGAATGTCCTGCTGCTGCTGCTGTTGCACGCTTCACTTCTTTTCTACGGCTGAAAGGTTGTTGAAAACATACGAATATTGCATTTGAATATTTCTGGAGGGGAAAGAGCGGAGTGCCATATACTCTGCCATCGAGTGGGGCAATTTGCTAAGCCACACTGGAGAAGAGAGGCAGGACCATCTTTTATTTGTTTTCGTCTTGGAGTTCAATCCATCTACGAGATACATACCTCTTGGTCTTTCGGTAGGGAATTCTTTAACCCTTTATGTCCTGTGCCTCATCTTATTTACCCTTCCCTCCCCCTCTCTCTCCCTCTTTGTCTCTGACTCGGCCTTTGCTGTTCTGCCCCTTCCCCCCTTCTCGGCACAGGTCAATGCGTTCTGAAAAACTCACTTGCTTAAAGCCCATAAAATGTGTTCCTGGCCTTGGTTCAGAGAGGGGGGAGAGTGGGGGGGGGGGAGACCTCAAGTGAGGAGAAACAGAGACATAAGGAGCCATAACTTGTACCTTTAGTTGTAATTGAATTTTAAATGCCAGCCACACACACACACACAGACACACACATTCTGCACTCTCCTGTCTGCAGATGCGTCTGTGTGTCCCCACAATATGCTACCATGCCACATGCACCGCATGTCTGCCACAGCGTATGGTAAATTAATTCAATATTAAGCAATCAAATATTGTCACCACATCATCAAATGCTGCGGCTGCCTCCAAATGTCAATAGCCATTGGCCCCGCCACTCCCTATCTGTCTCTCTCCCTCCCTCTCTCTCTCTCTCTATCTGTGTCTCTGTCTCTGTCTCTCTGTGTGCATCTGTGCAATGTCTGTGCATGAAGTGTGGTTATACTCGTATTTGCCAAAGCCTTTCGATTAGACTATGGCAAATTGAACCACGATGCAACAGCTTACGAATACGAATACGAATAGGAATACGACTACGACTACGACTACGACTACGAGTGTATGTATATATTCAGAGCGATTCACAGCGATTCAAAATGAATTGCAATCAATGCTCCTCCACTGCGGGTGGGCTGCCGCCTCTGAAAATTCATCTAACGCGCTTTTATTACATTCTACTGCCTCCAGACAGCCCCCCCCCCCCCCCCCCACCCGTGCCACTCGTTTCGTCCTGCCCTCATATGATTGGCTATGAGACGAGAAAGGAGTGCCTTTTCACGCCCTGCATTTTTATTAATTTCCCGTTTGTCCACCACCCACACCCCGCCCGGCCGGGCCACCATCTAGGTCTCTGTCTCTGTCTCTATCTCTGTCTCTATCTCTGTCTCTGATTCTGTTGTTCCTACTGTCTTTTGTCGAGGGTCTGGATTTCTGCATGCCCTCTGTGGGTGTGTGCGACAAAAGAATTTAATTAAAGCGCATAGCCAGCATCCAGCGCCCTGTAGATGAAACTTAGAAATAAGTAAAAAGGACTGGGAAGATTTTCAGAGGTGGTTTTCAAGCAAAAAGACAGATTTTTGGAGGGAAAATCCCTGGAAAAGCACGTAATTCGATTGTGGGCACAGGGATCTAGGAATCCCCTTACCGGTTTTTCCTCCCCCCCCATAAAACAACACTTTGAACTCTTGGCCCTTTTTTCGTGTTCTCTCAAGGTTAGCCCACATTTGGTGCCCCACAAGGACTCTCTTGACACACACAGAAAAATCATATTTACTCGTAAACGCACTTGTGTTTTTCTTTTTGCGACTTTTCCAATCTCACTTTCCGCTTCTTTGGTTTCCATTATGCTCGACATTCCACCCATTGGCAAAGGCAGCAAAAAGGAAAAAGATGGAAAACAAAAACCCCACCCACACAAAGCAAAGCGGATTTCCACATTTTTTGTTGCTGCAATTAAATGCACATCAAACACTGGGGAGAAATGTCAAAATGAGTGCGTGTACAAAATGTCTGACATGCCACAGCATCAACATGCCACACACGAGTATCCATGACAGATGCGGCGGCCTCAGCCTCAGCCTCAATCCCAACTCCAAGCTCCATCTTATAACCCAGTCAGAGAAAAAAAAAAGAGTACAATTACAGTGCCAGCCAAAAGTACACACACACACACTGCTGCTCTCTGTACTGTAATCCCTGTACATCCTCTTGTATTTTTCGTGCATATGTAATTAAAAAAGTTTTATAATTTGTCGCACAGGATGACATTCACGGATTGCACACACATTTCACACCTGAGCGGAGGAGCGGAAGAGCGGAGGAGCGGAGAGAGCTTCATGTAAATTATAATTGTTCTCAAAGTTATGGCCACGCTTCAAATTATATTTGTCCAACGTGGTGGCAATAATCGCGGGGAATGTTGGGCTTTAATTATGAGCAAGACTGTAAGAGGCAGGGCCAAGGAGAGCGCGGAGGAGCAGAGGAGCAGAGGGACTGAATACTGAAAAGAAAGTATAGAAGATACGTGACACAAGCACTGATTGCACCATCAAGTGGCCCAAGGGACAACCAGCCGAAGAGTTCCGCGTGGCTTCCAAGGAGAAACTCAACTGCGACCAAGGGGCGCTGCCGCATGACGCGATTCCAAAGAAAACTTATGCAAATATCATTAATTGTGCAGGGACTGTGGATGCTCTCCTGTTTGGGCTTCCCTTCTTTATTTTATACAAACCCAACCGAGGGGTGCTGCTGCAAGACGCCTGACTCAATATTCCAGAGAAAACTAATTCAATCTTTAGCTAAAAGATAGCTTGGGTGATGAATTCTGTTTCCGCATTGAGTTTCATGTAAAACCAACCGAGGGGATCATACCGCATAACGCGCGACGCCATATGCCGTAGAAAATTTAGGGAATTATCATTAATTTTTCAGAGAAAAGACAGCTTTCTCTACTTTTTGGGCTTCCCTTCTGCATTTTATGCAAACCCAACCGAGGGGTGCTGCTGCATGACTCCTGATTCAATATTCCAGAGAAAATGAATGAAATTAGGATTCAATCTTGAGGAAAAAGATTCCTTTTAAATTCCGCATTGAGTTTCATGTAAAACCAACCGAGGGGCTCAACCGCATAACGCGAGACGCCTTATGGAAATATCATTAATTTTTCAGAGAAAAGACAGCTTTCTCTCCTTTCTCGGATTCCCTCCTTTAATTTTACACAAACCCAACCGAGGGGTGCTGCTGCAAGACGCCTGACTCAATATTCCAGAGAAAACTAATTCAATCTTTAGGGAAAAGACAGCTTGGGTGATGAATTCTGTTTCCTTTGGAGTTCCTCATTGAGTTTCATGTAAAACCAACCGAGGGGCTCAACCGCATAACGCGAGACGCCTTATGCCGTAGAAAACTTATGGAAATATCATTAATTTTTCAGAGAAAAGACAGCTTTCTCTACTTTTTGGGCTTCCCTTCTGCATTTTATGCAAACCCAACCGAGGGGTGCTGCTGCATGACTCCTGATTCAATATTCCAGAGAAAATGAATGAAATTAGGATTCAATCTTGAGGAAAAAGATTCCTTTTAAATTCCGCATTGAGTTTCATGTAAAACCAACCGAGGAGCTTAACCGCTTAACTCGAGACTCAATAAGTCATGGAAAACTAATTGAAATATGATTCGGACAATGCTCTTCTTTGGACCATTAAGAAACTCCTTATTTACTTCTGCCTAATTCCACAAACATCGTTTGACAAGGTTTCATTTGGTAATGTGTAATATCTTTTATTTGTCTAGAAATTGATTAGTTTTCCATCCCAGAGACAAGAAAATCGTTATCGCCTTAATCCACAATTTGCGCAGGAGATGGATGCATTTGATATGTATTTGGTAAATGAATCAATTGAAATGTCATCGGGCGGAGCAAATCGACCTTCTGTTTGCATCTCCGACTCCTGCCTTTGTGTCGCATCCACTGGAAAGGAAGGAACCCCAACAATGCGAATTACATTTATCTGCTGGAATGTCGATGGCTTTAATTATAAAACGGTTTGTATTATGCTGAATATGCAGCCCAGTGGCGACTCAAAGGAGAGGAATTTCGTTTGTGCGAATCGATTTGCCAGGCGGCGGCAGTCCCCAAAATGCGGAAAAACGAATAAGGAAGAAGGAAGTCGACTGTTTGTCCCGTGTACATGCCGCTGTTGCCGCTGTTGCCGCTTATTGCAATGGTCTATTATTATAGCCCATAGCCACAGCCGGCCAAGGGTCAGAGGGCAGCTCTCTCTCTCTCTGTGGGGGAATCGGAACTCGTGTCATTTCCGCACAGAACAAAGTTTAGCATGCTTTTAGGCTGCGGAGCCCCCACTTAACATGGCCCACGATGTACGATGTGTACCATCCGAATATCGTAGGGAGTTTGTGGGACTTCTCTGGGCCGCTGATAAATTGAAAGTGGGAACATCCTTTGAGCGTTTTTCTTTTGGGGGGTATACGATAAAACCAGGGCCATTTCCTGGCATTTATCCATGGATCTGCATGAGAAATTGATAGGAAATTGGCCATGGGAACATCCTTTTACAAACTGCAAATATCTACACTTTCTTGGCCTACTTCCTGGGGAGGACAAGCAAAAACAAAGTGAAATTTGAGAGAGAGAACACTTTCCCTTGGGGTTTTTATGACCCTGAAATAGAAGGGCAAGCCTAAGCATGGCGTGTTTTCCGCATTTCCTCTCCATTTCCTGGCATTCACGAGAAACGTCTGCGAAATTAGCTTTGGGAACAGCTCCGGGGCCATTTCCATGCTGATTTTTCGCACAGCCACAGCTGTCGTTGACCCTGAAAGTTGTTTAATAAATGTACTCACACATGCTTATGGCCAGGGACCGACCGGGCTTATGGGCCCAATGGCCCGCCCAATCGAGTGGTCGCTTTCCGCTTTTCCTGCTCTGGACATTTTCGCCATTTCCCTTATGAGGAAATGCTGAGACAGCAGCAATGACCTTGCGCGTCCACAACTTTTTTAATAACGATTTTTTGGTCAATATTTATCTGAAATTGTCTACCGATTAACATATATTTTGCGCCGTGTGTGTGGCGAAGAGAGTGTTTCTGATTTTTGGGCTGTATTGCATTTAATTTATGGCACTGGGTTGGCTGCTTTGGTGGACCGGAGGTTGGTTTATTTATGGCAGAAGTCTGCTAATTACGAGCGCCTTTAACGAGCAGCAGTTAAAAGTCGCAACGGATCTTAATTGAAGGCGCTGCCGTGCTCTTGGCTGTCTTTCGTTAATAATTTGAGTGTCTTTCTTGGCTTTGCCTTTAGCCTTCGTTTCAGCCTTGGTTCCAGCCTTTTTCTCAGCCTCAGCCTCATTTTTAGCCCCATTCTCAGACTAATTCTAAGACACTTTCCCTTGCCCTTGCCCTGCTCCTGCCCCCCCCTTTTTGTCTCACTTTTGTGCAAGTTTTTAATGAAGTTTACTGTGTCTGTTCACGCCGCCTGCCGTTACCTTTGCCGAGGATTAAGGAAAAACCTGAAAAGACCAGCTCCGTTTTGGGGGTCGCAGCCTTTGAATACCCTTGAAGATCCATGATTTCTTTGATAGCCCTCAAACCAAGAATCAAGAAATCTTGGGGCAAGCAGAGGTGTTGAAGATGCATAAAAATAAATCATAGAGCTATATGTGATAGGGGGGGATTTTATATGTAAAATATGGGGCCACGAAGACAATGACCCCAAACTTGTTTATACAATATAATCTAATATAATATATTCTACAATAATATATAATACAATAATTATAATTATTTATTTCTTTATTTATTATATTGATTATTATAATTATATATTCTACAATACAATTTCAATAATAATCTATAATATAGATACCTAAATTATCTTCCAGATTGCCAAGATTCGTTGAAATCGAAGCATAAGTTTAGCCGAAATGAAGAAAACAAGTCGAGGCTCTCTGAACACCTGATCTAGTGGGTTTTCTTCTGTATATGCCAGCAGATATTCTCGGACTGATTGTTTCCTTTATCCCACACTATATCTATGTATATATTCTCTTTGAAAGCATCCATCGCTGTGAAATCGTAAGATCTCTGTCCTAGAATATCCGAATAAATCCCTTAGTCGCACGCATAAAACCGAAATGCAAATAATTTAACATAATACCCAAGCATTTTTCTTTGCTTTTCAATTACTAAATTGAAAATGTGGCCAGTTCTTTATGAGGATACGAGTATCTTTTGCCAAATTATTTCCAACTAAATTTTGTTTTTATTTATATACATATGTATGGGTTTTGTGAGTAAAATGGAATTGTGGCAAACAAAAAAATTGGGGCAGTGGCAGCATCAGAGTAGAATAAATTTATTAGTTTTTCTCTGAATTTATTGACCATAAGAAAATATCCTGAGTCATATTTCATTTTTGGCTAAAAATCTAGACAGAAATTTGCGTATCTGCAGAAGAGAGAGAGAGAGAGAGGGAGCGAGAGCGATGCGTTGATTGAGAATTTAAATAATGTGATAATTGTAGGAATAAATAAGCCTCTTCTGGGTGGATATTTGATTTGGACAGAAGCCAGGACGCAACCCAAGCCTGGAAATTGAATTAAAGCGAGTCCAGGCCATGGAGTGATGATTGGCCCGAGAAAGGACCTGCTAATTGGTGTCCATTATCCCACCGACAGAACCGAAAGAGTGAATGAATAACCGACATACGAATGGATCCGAAAGATTGCCCTCGAGCAGGTGCTCGGCCGTCACTAAATATGTGCTCCCATGTCTAGACGATGATTTAGCCCCCAGGGCGGCAGGTCCCAAGGTCCAAAGCCGGATTCGGGCCATCAAATAAATCTGTGCTGGGTTTCAATCTACCCAATCTCCCCGTTTGCCCAGCTTTTCGCTTTGGGGGCTTCAAACTCGTGCTCTTTTTCATGTTGTTTGGGCTTTCGGGTTAACCAAATAAATGTGCTTTTTGGGGTCAATGTGCGTATCGCCCCCCCACCCACACACACACACACACACACACACACACACACACACCAACCCGCCTTAACTCTTCCTACCTCTGGCCAAGCTTCCGCCTTCTATGTATAGCCCGTACTATATATCACACATATATATACTATCTATCCATCTTTGTGTCGGGATTGTGTGCTCTGTGGGGCGTTGTCGTTAGGCAAACACATGTAAACACAAACGAAAGACAAAACTTAAACACGTAGAAATCAGCTTAACACAAGTCGCTTTCTTGTTTGACTTCACAGCTGGGGGGTGGAGTTACAGCTGGGAGGAGTGTGTTGTGTGGAAGGATGTTGCAGGCAGGACCTGTCTGTTGAGTGTTGTGTGTGTCCTGGCTTCGCTAACAAAATTAATGCCCCTGGCTTAAACAGATTGCCAAACTGGACTCTCTAAAGTCCATTCATTTGAGATTTCTGGGCATAGAGACAAATGCGAAATTCGGTTTTGGGTTTTCAGGTGATTATTCCTCAAATATGCCTCTCTGTATCGCGCGTCTGGCGCTTGGTATTTGTTGGGAAAAAGCTTTGCGTTGGTCTCTCCAACGATGGAAATGATTTCACGATTTAATCGGCTTAAAGGTGTCAATGATTCTAGGTGTGACACCGCTGTGAATACCCGTAATTGACGGTTCAAGCGGCTTAAAGGTGTGAATGTCAGCCAGAGTTCATGGGCCATAATGATCTATGAGAGAGACCAATCCACATCCAACTGCTTTACGTATGTTTTGTAGAAGAAATTTGGAAATTTCGAGCATTCAACAGCTTTTCATGGGACCGAATAAATGTCTCCATATGTCAAAGTGGCAGTACTTTCGCCATCTTCCTTCTTCTCTCTTCTCTCTCTCTCTGATTGGTGGCTGCAGTCCCCCTCAGAAGACAGTGCCAAGCCCTTCCTGGAGGAGGAAAAGCGAGAGTCATTTCTATAGATAAAAGATGAGAGAGGAATCCCTATGGACACCGAAATAAAAGATGCACCCCAGACATACAGAAAAAAGAGAGAGAGAGAGAGTGGGAGAGAGGGAGACTGAGAGAGAGATTTACATAGATGTCGATTTTGCATGCAGTGAAAAGTTTTCTTTTGGGGCAAAAGTTTTATAGCCCAGCTGTTAACACTTTGATTGCCTGAGAAGTTTTAAAACTGTCGACAGACCAGCCAACCCACCGACGGACCGCTGCCCCTCTTCAAGACCCACAAAAGTTGCACCCGAAAAACCAGCGAAAGGGTGAAGCCCCTCTCTAGCCCCGCAATACTCGCATGCAAATGTTCTTCTGGGTGGGAGGGGAGGGTAGGGGGGAGTCGAGTGCACATGGGGGCAAATGCCAGCCCAAAGTTTACTCAACTGTAACGCCAATTTATTTGGGCTATCAGGGAAATCTATACGAATGCCAGGGTATCGGGCTGGAGAGAGAGAGTGTATCCCTGGGCATATAGACAAAGAACGGGCACTGTGGCATGAGCTTATGGACTTGGGAACACAGTAATGGATGCAAATCTGATGATTAATATGGAGGAATGCACTGAAAGGGGATTTGCTTGAATTTTTTATTGGAATAATTGATTTTATACCATTTTAATCCACATTCAAACAACAGGGATATTTGAACTGCACCAAAATGTGGCAGAGGTGTACAATTTCTTGATATTTTTCTATAGCATACCTTTTTCTGCATAATAACTATTTGAACTAAGAACATAATACAGATATTGCACTGAATCGGGATATATAGGCTTGTCTTATACGAAAACTTGATAAATAACCATTTTACTACGATATATTTTGCATAGAATCTATTGTAACTAAGGAACTCTCATAGATATGGTACTCAAATTTGGTATAAATGCATTTCTTATGAACATATGAGATATCTTTTACGAAAACTTAATAAATAACCATTTTACTACGATATATTTTGCATAAGATCTATTGGAACTGAGGAACTCTCATAGATATGGTACTCAAATTTGATATAAATGCATTTCTTATGAACATATGAGATATCTTTTACGAAAACTTAATAGATACCCATTTTACTACAATATATTTTGCACAGAATCTATTGTAACTAAGGAACTCTCATAGATATGGTACTGAAATTAGGTATGACAGCATTTCTTATAAATATATGAAATATTAGACAATAATAGTCCATAAATAGTAACTGCTTCATTCTATATACCGAAAACTAACCAAAGGAACTGAAAAACTATCAAAGATACCTTGATAAAATTTGGTATTCTATAAGATATGTATGCAGAAACATGAAATCAAGCATTCCCATGGATATCCATCATCGAAACTCGAAATCTATAACACTTTACTGAATGAAATTTGTTACACGGCTACACTCGATGAGAATATGCGGTATTTTACAGCCTCCACACATTATATACCCCATTCGGATACATTTTGAGAGCCCCTCCACTCCACGAAAACATTAAAATTCCTCCTTTAAGACCATTGCCAAGCTATTCAACCATTCATCAATTGAAATTCCTTCAGGGGTTCGCTGGCCAATCGATGGACTCTCAAGTGAGGCAGCAAATGGACCAGTGAGGGGGGGGGGGGGGGGGGTGCCTTTGAAACCATCCATCCCGCCACTTGAGGGGCAAACATGCAACACCTTGGAGCCGCCGCCGCGCTGCTTGGATAAACACTCTGGTAAGTGCATTTAACAATCGACTGCCCTCAATTAGATTTCGATGGAAAGCTGCTCTCCGAATTAGATCCGAATGGTGGGCGGAGGCTGCTCTTTTGCGAGTCTTCAAGCATCAGCATTCGATGGGTAAATAATACGAGTGCTCCGAGGTAAACTGTCTGACTGTCTGGCTGTTAACTTTGTTTAGCTGCAAAGTACTTGTGTTTAAGACACAAGTACAGTACTCTTTAGAGGGCTGCCAGGTTGCCAGAGCACAGACGCAGCCGCAGCCGCAGCCTCAGCCTCAGCCATAAATAAATAAGATTAAGCGGCACAACTCTTGAGTCCAAGCAGCAGCGGTGGCAGCGGTGGCAACAGACGTGACCGGAATGGGAGAAACATGAAATAAACATTTGCCACAATGCGAAAAGGGACACAGAAGAAACATTTCCGCGTGCCGCATAAGTGCAGACTGCATTCGGAATCAGCGCTCTCTGACTTTGCTCTGCTCCAGAAGGAGCATCTTCCTCCTCCGCCTCCTCCTCCTCCTGCTCCTCCTCCACTCTCTCGTCTCTGCTGCTTTCAAAAACCACCTTCTACTCATAATTCAGGAAGTGTGCAGCGTGCACTTTTTCGTAACGGCAAAGGACTTGCATTTCCTCCAAGTCCTCCTTCCACTCCACTCGAAAAATCTCATGCCCACTGGAAACAGCTTAATAAATGTCAGGGAAAACCAACAGACCTACCAGGAATTTACTACAAAAATGTCATGAGCTTAACCATTCAATTCGAATGCAATTTAATGAGTTTTAATGAAAACATCAAAACAATAAAAACGCAAGGCAAGGCAGGCCATGTCCATGCGAGGTATTTGGAAATCTGTTTAGGTTTTGGCACTTCAAAGCTATAGGTTTTACAGGTTGTAATTGGATGTACCTAAGGAAAAACGTTTTTTTTCGAGGCACAAACGAAAAAAAGTAAAGAATTTTAAAGATATTTTAAACGGTTTAAGCACAAAAATTACTGATTGTGGTGTTGTGATTGGAATAACTGCAGGAAAACGTTTTGTTCGAGGCAAATGCGGTAGAAAATACGATAGAAGAATGCCTTCGGGGAGCACCTATGTATAAAAGACAAATTATGAAACCCGTGCCTGGACACTAAGATACAGAGCATAGCCCTACCCTTTGACAGGATATTTTCTGTTCTGAGAATATAGTTGGCTCCTGTCTATACTGATTTAAGATTATAGATCTCCAGTCATGGCAGAAATACCCTCCAAAAAGATAGATAGAGAGAGAGGGGGGAGGCAGGGAAAAACAACCCGCCGAGCCATTGTCAGTTTTTAATGAGCGCGCAAACAGAGTGTAAATCGTGGCAGATACAATCCAACAAACTACTCGTATCATTTAATGCTGGCAGCAAACATTTGGATAACACTGTGCTATAATTAATATAAAAATCAGAAGGCCGTCCGGCCCACCGTCTGCTGGTGTCTGCATTTAATATTGTTTAATTAATCAGCCATTGTTGCGCACTCGAATGCCTGTGCTGTGCGGTTGCCACACGTCCGTTTGCCCATTTGTCATTTGATTAATTAAAAATCTGTTTGCGTTTGTCGCCTAAAAGTTGCAGCCAAAATGTTGCCGGATAATGCACGTCAGATCGGGGCAAACCATTCAATAAACCTGAATGGCGACCATCATTTGTGGAGTTTATGTATATTTAAAAAAAACAAATTATTATAATATTCGCGGGCTTAAGCGCACCTTTGATGTGGTCTACAAAAGTGAGGACCAATCTCCTGACATGTCGACACACGATATATTAAAACGCTATCAGGGGCTTATTTTTTAGAGCTTTTTTTCAATATTTCATGATGAAATGAAATCAAAATTGCTGTTGTATTTTTGAAGAGGGTATGATGGGCTATAATGGAAGCTGGGATAACGAAGTATTTTTGACCTTTGAATGTGCATTTTTCTTATATAATTCAGATTAAGTGGTTTTTAAACATTTTTTTTAATTTAAAAAATATAAAATGTATTAGCCACTGTGTTTTTAAGAACTTTCTTTCAGCTAAACGATATATATTGAGCGTCAGAAACAATTAAAAATAAAACTACAAAAAAAAATAAAACAACATTTTTTTTTTGTATATCAGTTTAAAATAATTTAAAAATTTGTATTTGTATTTTATAATTTTAATGAGACACTTTCTTAAGCATTTTAATTTATTTTTTGTATTTTTAATTAATTTGTTTAAATCATTTTTTTAATTAATTTTTTTTAAATTTAATATATATTTTTTTTTATAAATATACAAACATTTGCAGATTAGTTTTCAAGTTTCCACACTTTAAGCCCGAAAATCTGGATTTTTATCGTAGTGAATTTTTAGAGCCAGGAAATGCCCTAAAAAAAAAAACCCTTAAAAGGCGAAAAGGTGTGTTTATTAATAGAAATTAGTTTAAAAAAGTTATATAGGTGCTTAAATAGGTGCATTAAAAATCTCTTATGTAAGTCCGTCCTTGAACAATCCTGATCGTCCTGATCGCTGATACGCCTCACAAAAATCAACCAAATATTGAGCTTAATCACAGATAAACCCCATTGCCACTTATTTCCTGTATAATTCACTAACAATTTTCCCGATTAAATTGTCATTTAATTATTGCTCTGAATTAACGAATTCATTGCCTGCTTTTACGGGCATTTTCTTGGGTATATTTTTGCCAACGTTTTTCCGCCGCTTTTCCACGCCTCCCTTACAAGTATTTCTGCGATTAAACAATTAGTGAGGACTGAAAGAGAAGCCGAAGAACGAAGTGAAATGGGAATACAGTTGCAATTAGCAGCGACACACAAATTGCACTTAATTATATAATAAATTCAATTGACAGATGCACGTTTTTTTTTGCGCCGTGTCGCTTATGAATTTTTGCCCGTGTGCATAATTTTCGTGCTTTATTTATGAGTTTAGCCTTATCTTTATTTATGCACTTGTTTGCCATTATGATGCAATTATCATACGATATATTTATATATATATATATATAGATTAACCCGACTTTGCATGGCGACTAATTGGCTTTTGTGGCTTTATCCGATTGCTTGCCACATGACGGACGTTAATTGTGATTAAATCGATCCAAACCGAGAGCTACCGCACTGCTGCACCCTCCACCCACCACCCACCTTGCCACACACTTTTCGTATTAGCCGCAGGCACAGTTTTCAAGCTGTAACTCGAGTTTCTGTTGCTCCTCCTTCGGGCTGTACGGGAAATCAAAGAATGGCCGGAAATTCAATCAAAAGCCGGCCTGGTATTCTCATCAGAAATGGAATCCCTTTGAAAAACGCAACAAAATATCACAAATAGATTTCAATATCTTAGGTATAGATTTATCGGAAAAAAACGAAACAAGAGCAAAAGTTTTTCCTCACCGAAAAAGTTTGTTTTGTATCCTTCGGATAAAAGTTTATTGTTGATGCGCAGATTTCATTTGGATTTGTTTAAAAGCGAAACATATTTTCTTGCCAGAAAAATCACGGGCGGAGACCGAGCGACAGAGCAATGGAAATGGAAATCGAGTGGACTGCGTGGGCCTAGGGGGGGTGATGGGGGGGAGGGCCATGCAAATTGGGAAACTCTGGGAAAAAGGCTCTCACGGAACAATGGCCAAATGGCAGGTAAAGCCCGCGCCAGACTCTAGACCAACAAACATTTACATAGATACTCCACTTCGTTTGCATATTTTTTGTAGTCCATTGTTGGCTTTAACGGGGTATTTCAAGGGTATATTGGGCGCTTTAAAGGATAACTTTTGATGAGGGGGAATGAGGACAGGAGTTAGGCCTGGATTAAAGCCATATATCGACTGAAAAACAATCACTTTTGATATCACTGCAGGTTAATGCCAGCTTTTTATATAAAAAACCCACTCTTAAGGTTCTTTTTCATGGATTTCCCTGCAGTGTTGCACTATGCTCAAGCAGTGTTGCAAAGTGTGGCCTCGGCGTTGCCAGATTGGTCAATAACATAACAGAATACTGCTTTAAGCTTTGGGGGGGACTCTGTAGGGTATAGATTCCTCTATAAATCGCCAACTGCTGGTCATCTAAGAGTCCATTTATGCAATCAAGAGTGCCGGAGCCGACAATGTGCCCATTGGAATTTGCATGCAAATTTGTTTTGTGCAATTTCCAATGATTTCTCGTCCGCTGATAGCTGCTGATGGCTGATATCGGGTCCAAACAGAGGGCCTCTTTACACGGAATAGAGGGGCATATTACGCATACGCCCAGCTCTGTCCGTTCTCTGGGTTGACCGCCGGAATGAAAGATAAATGACGTCAGTAGACGACAGTCGGGAGACGGTGGAGGGAGGGGGATAGAAGGGCCTTGGGGGCATATTTTGCCGCTGTATTTAGCAGCTAACCAAGCAGCCGTATTAATTAACTTTTATGACGGGCCAAACGGTGCCGAGGGGGGCAAGGGGAGGGGAGGGGAGGGGCTGAATCGAATGAGGGTTAGATGAGTGCCACCACTCGTATGCGTAATATTTCATTATGCGGCTGGCTATGGCAACCCACTCCGTCTTCCGCTCTTCCTTTTGATTCTATCTCTGGCTGTCCGGCCGGCAGGCTGGCGGGGAGGGGGAGGTGGAGCGGGAGCAGGAGGATCCTTGGGGGCTCACAAGATTTATTGCCAGCTCGAAAGATAAAGTCATTATGATGGCATTATGGGGAAAAAAGGGAAGACAGGCGGGAGACTGGAGGCCGCTGTGCGGCATTTAAGCGATATGAATCTTTGATGCATGTAATTGCCCCAGGAATCTGTGGCACCGACCTACAGCGAGCACTACCCTCTGCATCTGGCCCAACTCTGAGAGCGTACCCTTCTTTATATGAGGTTCTCCTCATTGATTTTCCCTTATGCTTATGCCTTTCCTTTCCCCCATTTATGGTAATTGTTTTAGCTGGTGGCAGGCGGCAGGGGCAGGCGGCAGGGGGCTGGGGGCTGGGGGCTGGCTTCGCTTCGTATATCATTTTATCGCTTGTCTTGCACTAATTAAAATTTCATTAGCCACACATTTCGTCAGGACGTGGTGACGGCGACGGCGACGGCGATGGCGATGGCTTTTTGACTTTTTGTGTGTGATCCAATCCATTGTGCATTAATTATGCATGCCACAAGAGTCAAGCGGCAGCAGCAGGCGTGTTGACTGACGGAGCCGCACAAAACTGACAGCTGTCACCGCAGACAAGACAGCGCCAGCGCCACCACCAGCACCAGCACCCCCACCCACATCCACATCCACCTCTCTGGAAAATCACCTAGAAAATCAACACACATAATCAATAATTTTCCACACGAGACCCGCGGATACCATTAAAGAGTGGATGCCCCCAGGCTTTGAAATATTTACAGTTAGAATGTCAACGAACCAATGTAACACCTCCAATTATTGTAATCAATAATTTTCAAGCCATCAGAGGGACGTAGGAAAGGGGCGTGTATAGGGGCGTGCCTCCATAGATGGTTTCAAGAATGTTTACAATACTTGCATAGCGATTCCCTCTAATCTAAGGAACTCCTTCAATGATAGATTAATATGCTGATACATGGAAACATCTCCCAAAAAAGCTAGGGAGAAAAAGATACTCTTAAAAGAATGTAACCAGAAAAATTCTCTTCTATCGCTCTAGGGAACTGGCCGAATTTTCCAGTTACCCATTTCTATATCTATTCCTCGATCTGTAGTTAAAATTCATTGCAATAGTTGAGTCTTTTTGGTGTCTTGTAGTATTTTTTGTAGTATTTTTAAGCAAATTTAAAATATAACTTAGAAAATTTGAAATCATTATAAATACTACACAGATTATGCAATATGTTACACATTTTTTAGTATTTTTTCAGTATATTTTAGTATTTTAGTGCTAATATCTATTTTTTGGTACTATTTTTGGTTTCTTGTCAGTATTTTTAGTATTTTGTGATATTTGTAGTATATTTTTAATATTTTCTATTTTTAAAGAGCCACTCTTGACGACACACGGTGGTAAATGGACCTTTCGCCATTATACCGCTGTTTATTTAGTGGTATTTTCATTCTGTTTGTATTTTTAGTGTACTTATGGGAGCTCCCATCATCCCATAATATCAAGCATCAGCCGAAAGAAACTACGTGTGTCTCTGCCATTGAGATAGTACCTCGCAAAAAGTGCATTTAAGCAAACATTGTGCTGACCTGAAACGAGGTTGTCGGTGGATATGATGGCTTTGCTTTTGTTTGAAGTTTTCCGCTATACGGTTTTCGCCATTTCGCTGGCATTGTCTGCCCTGTCCTCCATTTGGCAGACTTTCAAAAACTGCCAGCATCGACTACGACGAGTACTCGCGTAAGTTGCAGAGACACATCATGCAACAGCGACAGGGACAGCGACAGGGACAGGGACAGCGACAGCGGGACAGGCGCACGGACCCCAGAAAGCTCCAGTGTCCGACACAGACACAAATACAGACTGAAAGGAAGAGCCAGAACTATGGCCATAGTGGCGCCTAAAAATTCAGAGCGGAGCGGGACAGCCGAAAAAATGGCCGACAAAATGGCGTCAACGTGGGGGGGTGGCAGTGGCGGTGCAATGGCAGTGCGGGTCAACGCTGTTGAAGCCATTTCAAGGTACGATTTTAAAGCAGTTGAAGGGATCTTTGGAGCACAGACAAATGTCCCCCCCCATCCCCTCAAAAGAATTTCCTTATTTTATAAGAAACGAAGAAAAGACCTTGAATTAATATATTTTTGTTCCCCTTCTCCCTGCCACCACCCACCTTAAAGAGCACGGCTAAAGAGCCATAGGGGTAGGAAAAGAGGAAAGAGAGGATCAAAAATAAAGACTTGGAATTATTACAGTTTTCCGTGGCTCATCCTCTCATAAACGCACTGCCATCCCTCCCCTCACCCATCTTCATGCAAAAACAAATTCGTATTGCAACTCTTAACTCTTAACTTGTTGCCCTGCTTCAGGACATTGCACTGCTTTCACTACCTGCAGAGAAGGGAGATTTAAAGATAAGCACTCATAAATAAGCTAAGCTGCCTTCGTCATCCACGCACTCCCCGTTGCCCAGGCAGGCAAAAACAATAACGATGCATACGCCAAAGAAGAAACAACAATTCCCGCAAACACTCATACATACAATGCAAAAGCAAAGCCGCTCTCAGCGAAGGTGTTGCGCTCTTAAGTTTTCGCCTCCCTTTCAGGGCATTGCCCCTGCACATACAACACATGCAAGAGGAAGAGAGGATCAGCAATAAGAATAATATACACACCTCTTCTATGCTGATGTGGTCATCTATGCGCTCTCTCCCTCTACCCTTCAAAGCAACAGCAAACACCACACATAAAAGCAAAGCCGCTCTCAAATTTTCTCAGAGAGTGCGTTCACCTTGAATTGACCGCATGCTGCGGGAAGAGCGCTCGTCGCAGGCGCATTTTTTTTTTGCAACGTGAAGCTAAAATTGCGGAAAAATAGTGGAAAAAGTGCGGAAAATTATGTAAAAACCCGTGTGGTAAGTGTAGAAAGGGTTTACAAAGAAAATCTGCAGGAAAAGTGGTGAAAAATGTTGTGAAAAGCCAGAAATGTGGTGGAAAAAGCCCGCAAAATGCAATTCCATGTGTATCGAGAGCCACAGGATAAGAAACAATTAATAAAGATCACTGGAAGTGCGCCAATAATCAATTTTAATGCCTTTTTTCTACTTGAGAAAAGGTCCGAAAAAAATCAATTGCGTCGCAGTTTTAGCGCTGCTTCCAGCGCTCGTTTCCAGCTATGGGAATTTGAGCGGAAAGAAGACGATGCAAAAGAACGGCATCATGGCGCGTCTTTTCGTTTGAGTATTTTTTTGTTGAGTTTTTTTTTGCTTTTTTCTGCTGTGAAAGGGAGTGTAAGGAGTAGAATGCCAAGCCGTGCAAAAAGTGAGTGAAAGTATTAAAGTGAGATCAAATTAACGAAAATTTACCGCTAGAACTGTATAAAGCGCGTAAATAGGAGTACGTCTGGCATTTCCCTCAAGAAAAATGCTCTAACGAGAGCAGCAAAAGGGAGAATATCAGCAGCTATGAGCGGAGAGAAGACGGTGGATGGCAGACGGTCTGTCAGCTTGAGTATTTTTTTGTTGAGCTTTTTTTTGCTTTTTTTTTGTTAAAGTGAGTGCAAAAGCAGGATGGTCAATAAAAGCCTTCCTCAATTGGATTCCCACTCAAGATTTCTAGTATGTATCTTGTTTCTAATTACTAAAGTTTCACACACATTTTAATACATATTTACAAATGCACTTTTTGTTTAGCGAACATCTCCAAATGATTGTACAAAACACTTCAAATTGTATTTTCATTTGATGAATTAACTTTAATAGCACTAATTTGCATTGTTCTATGTACTCTGCTCTCTTGTTTTATTTGCCAATTAAATTTGTATATACGCGTGTTTCAAACCATTTATATGCCACTGAATGTTCCACTAAAACTGAATTCACGCCACATTAACTCTTAAATCGTTCAACAATTGATGTTCAATAAAGTGCTAAATGTTGAATAATGATTGATTTTGAAACGTTTTGTTAATGTATTAAAGTGTTAATTAAAAAAAATTGTGTGGCATCATCCGTTTTTTAGATTCTTTGGCACATCACGTCGTGATTTAAATCGTTTTTTAAACGCCGTTGCCTGGACAGCATTTTTAGCGTTTTTTGATTGTAGTGCAAATTTCGAAAATGTTAAAAAAAAAATAAGGATAACTCCCCTTCCAAGAAAATTCGCTTGCCATAAATCGTTTATACCCTTTTTGGCTACTCTACGAAGCATCGTTGAAAATTCTTGCGTGATGGATGGACCATGTTATTCATTAACTGTATCTCTCCCACACACTCGCTCTCGCTTTCTCTCTCTCTATCCAGAGGAACACGCCCGACGCGCGCTCTCTTCTTGTTGTCCCTTTCGATCCTCTCTGAGCGAGTCGCCTCTCTCGCTATGCGCTCTCTCACTAACATCCACACAGCAATAGGACAGACAGTGAACAGAGGAATAAGCATGCACAGCAATCGGGCAGGCAGTGGACGAGAACAAACGGTAAATCCTAAGGAAGGCAACGGAAGACAAAACTGCGAACAATCTGGTGGCGAATTTTTGGACGGCAAACAGACAAAAATACACTGAGAATAGTTTTAGGAAGCGACATGTATATTAATATATATATAATCTGTGCCTCTCGCAGCTCTTCTATTATTCAAATAGTTTAATTTTTATGATAAGTTTTGCCAACGGCTTTCGAGGCCAATAAAAGCGGCAGTAAAAGCGCTGAAAACCCCTGAAAATCGCATTCAACACCTTGGGGCACTATTTTTGCATGCGGAAAGTGTATTTTTGAGTATTATAATATTAGTACCATTTAATTTCCATCATATCCACCAAAAGCACTCTCTCAACTATTATCTATCCTCAGATCTATTTTGGATGGAATGGAGAGCCCTCTTTATCTCTCGTGTCTCCATCGAGTGTTTCGATTCTTTTATTTCTCGCAATTTCCTTTTGCAGCAGCCCGCCTGCTGCTGCTGCTGCTGGCTCTCTGCCTCTGCCTCTGCCGCTGCCTCTGCCGCTGATTGAATTTCCCGAATGCCTTGAATGCCGCTGGCTGCATATGTTGCCACTTGCCGGCTTTTGCCTCCTGCCTCTTGCCTGCTGCCTGCTGCCTGCTCCTGTGGCAATAAGAAGAAGTTTATTGAAAGCGACTCTGACACACTCTCCGTCGCCCGCCCCCCCCTGCATTTGCATAGCGAGTGGAGCAGTGGGGGGCGGAGGGGGAGTGGCACGAATGCCGGGCGAAATTTACCCAGATTTATGTTAATTTATTGAATTTAATTTGATTTTTTTCGCACTCGCACTCTCTCGAACGCTCTCTCGAAACGATACTCGACTCGTATGTTGTGTGTTGCATGTGGCATGCGGCATGGGGGGGAAATTCAATCAAGTTTTGTGCATAAATTACACCTTTTTGGCACCAAAAAAAAAGAAAAGAAAAGAAAAAAAAGGTAAAGGCCTGAACGCAGAATAACAACAATAAGGCGGCCATTTGTTGCTGCCAAATTTTATTTTATTTTTCATAATGGCAAAAGTTTTTGTGAGTGCTTCTCACCGGATACCCGCTCGTATTTGTAGGTCAAAGGAGGGTCCTCCGAGGTCAGGTCATTAAAATGGAAGAACCAAAGCCCCCCCGCCCCCGCCCCAAGAAAAAAAGGTGCTGCCTCTTCTCCTTCTCCCTGGGTCCCTGTATTCATTAAGTAATTGGGCGGCAGGTGAGAGAAAAACCAAAGCGGAGATCCATGACCGGGCCGGGGTCGGGGTTGGGGACGGGGTCGGGGCAGGGGCAGGGTTCTTTTGCGGGCTACTGCGGCTTGTGGCATAAATTATTTGTGCTCTAATTTAATTATCATTTAATTTGTCGCTCGACTATTCGTGTTCCCTCTGCCAGAGGTACGACTGTAGTTGCTTTATTTCCGATTGCTGGACAAAGTAGACGACGGCCAAGCCGATCACGAGGTTAAGCCGCAGTTTCCACTGCCCCAAAGCGGTATTTAATGTGACAAAACATGTCCTTTTTCCTATTCTCCGAGAGAGGAAACAAATGGAAACTCGTTGATGATCGAAAGCGCAGATTTGCGATTGGAACTGCAAGAGGAAAACAATAGTTTTAAGGGGAATAAAGAGTGGAACAATACTTGCCATGATATCAAGAATATCCTCCCCAAAGGGGACTTTCCTCCCCTTAAAGGGGGGGATTCTACTTTCTTGCCAGCAATGGCCAATCAATGATTGATACTCGCTTTGCTGCAGGTGTGCGGCAGCCAGGAGGAGCAGCCACAAGGCCAGATGCCAGGCCAACAGATACATGGACTCGCGTAGCAGCTGCTCCGGAGCGGTCAGATCCCGTAGATTTTTGCCATTCCAAGCCGCCTCATCCTCGAGATCGTCGCGACTCTTTTGCTGCTGCAACACCTGCGTCGCATCGAAGCGCAGGAGACGCGCAAAGGCCACTATGCGAATGGCAATGAGACACACAAAGCAATCGTAGGTTACCCTGAAGTAGAGGCCCGCCAGGAGATTGAGTCTCCTTTGCAGGGGATACAGCATCCTGAGGAGCAGCTGAAAGCACTTGAGGTTCCTATCCAGGCGGAGATTCTGCAGGGACTGGAGCCAGCCGGCGTGCAGCAGGTGATAGAGGATGTGCAGGGCTATCAGCAGGACGAATACGAGTTGCGGCACGCCCATCAGATAGTTAGCGATGTTGTGCATATCGCTGGCCGTCAAGACCCTTCTCTGGGGGTGTTCTATGAGCGGAAAATCCAGCCAGAAGGTCTTGTATCCCATGAGGAAGAGCAGCAGCAGCAGGGCTCCGCCGTAGACGAGCGCCTGCCAGGAGCATTCCAGGATCAAGTGCCTGCCCAGAAGGGTCTTCAGTTGCTTGTACGCCATCTGTGATTGATTGACCAGCTGCCAGAGGGACTTGTGCCTAATCAAGGACCATATCATGGCCGCGAGATACATGAGACTCTGCAGATACTCGCATCTCACGGAGAATCCATCTGTCGGGGGCCGCGAATCGGTCTCCAGGGAATTCATGAGCGCGTTTTCCATTTCCAAGCGTTGGCGCGCCATTTGATGCAGCAGCAGGATGCATGCAACAAAGAGGCATGGAATGTATCTGCAGCAGTTGTATCTATGGGTGTACAGACGCCGGGATCTGCTGAAACGGAGCTGCAGGAAGCCCAGCGAGTGGAAAAGAAATCGAAATACTTTGAGCGCTTTCCAGAGCCACTGAATGCGTGACATTTCGAACGATGACTGAGGAAGACTCGGCAGTGGCGCCACCGAAAGAGTGCGATGGGTAATTGGCAATCAAGTGAATGCATTCATTGTTTATTCACTCGAATTCGTCATAGAAATAGAAGCGATAGACCTGGCTAATTGTCTGCGTTACATTGCCGTTGGAATCGTCGTCGAAAGGCCCCTCCCCCTCCCCGCTTTCGTCCGAATTGAAGTGTTTGTGGAGCAGCAAACGAAGGACGAGCAGGAGCAGCAGCTCCCGCAGGTGGCTGACGAGCAGAGCCCGGAAGGTGGCCAGAGTTAGGGCCAGGCTAAAGGCCTTGCAGCCCACGGAGGAGAGCAGCAGGGGATGTGGCACCAACTGAGTGGCGGCAAAGTTTGTGGAGAACTGAAAAGAAGAAGACACAATGGGGAAGGTGGGGTGGGGAAAACTATGGATACTCCCTACCATTGTGGTTACAATATCCTGATTCCTCCTCAAGTGCTGCCGCCGCCTCATCAGCGTCACACCAAAGGCCTGGGGCAGCGTACGATGCTGCAGCAGACGCCACGACCTCAATACGAACAAGTTGGGGTCGTCCCGCAGGCGGAGGAAGTTCCGCTGGAAGCGCCGCCGCTGCCGCTGCAGATTCAGGCCGATCAGGAGGAGGAGAGCCTGCAGCAGCAGGAGCAGCACTACGTAGACCAGCTGGAGGCTCAGCTGCCGCCCCGTGCCGTGCTGAAGCATCAACAGCAGCCGGATGCCGGGCAGAGCCATGAAACTCACGAAATGCAGGCCGAAGTACCGCGTGACCCTCCGATGCAGGCGCCAAATGGCGGACTGTTCGCGCAGCAGGGCCCTGAGCAGGCCCAGGCGGTCGCTTCGCATGTGCCGCCAGAGGAAGGCGTTCAGCGAGCGGTAGATGCAGGACAGCCACAGGAGGTAGCTGCCGAAGAAGAGCAGCTGCAGGTGGTAGATGAAGGCCACGCCGGCTATGAAGCACGACTGGTAGAAGGAGTACATCCGCAGCTGCCACGAGAGCAGCGAAACGAGCATGACGATCGAGGCGAGTGTGTAGGAGCACTCGCGACGGATGCGCACACAGAACAGTGCCCCGAGCACCCGCTGGATCCTCCTGTGGGTCGTCGCACACTCGTTCAACAGCTCCGTGAGGTGGCGCCGCAGCAGCAGGAAGTACACGTACAGCGGCACGTACAGCAGGAACACAAACGGCTCGTAGGTCCAGAGCTGACTCAGCGAGAGGTAGGCCAGGCTGGCCAGCAGATTCACCAGCGCCATCAGGTGGACGTAGAGCTGCTCGTCGCCCACGAAGCGCCGCCGCTGCTCCGCATAGCCCACGTTGTAGTAGCCCAAGTAGAGGCCGATCCGGCCGATTGTGTGCCACACACTCATCAAGTGGCACAGGCAGAAGCCCTCGGCGGAAGCGTGACTCTCCATCTGTCCGAATCGACTGCAACTATCTGCGGGATGGCACCCCACAAAAGTGTCCCAATGTATCTATCTATGATGTCTAGCCATTTGTTTAAGCGTTTCGAGGCGGGGGGCAAATGGTAGATACTTTCACGGCGTATGCTTATCGATTTTGAAGTATCTTTTGCCACCCAAGGAACTTTCACAGAGATAAAAGTATCCTTAACTGCTTGTAGAACGGTGGAAAAGAGCTCTTTAAGGTGGGAATTCTGTTCCACTGCTAGAAAATCTAGAGAATCGAAGCACAGATACTTTTGTGAAGCGATAAGAAGAGGACTCTTTTGCTTGTGGAAGTATCTTTTGCCACCCAAGGAACTTGCACAGAGATAAAAGTATCTTTTACTACTTGTAGAACGGTGGAAAAGAGTTCTTTAAGGTGGGAATTCTATTCCACTGCTCGAAAACCTACAGAATCGAAGCACATAGTGTACAGATACAGATACTTGTGTGAAGCGATAAGAGGAGGACTCTTTTGCTTGTGGAAGTATCTTTTGCCACCCAAGGAACTTTCACAGAGATAAAAGTATCCTTAACTGCTTGTAGAACGGTGGAAAAGAGCTCTTCAAGGTGGGAATTCTGTTCCACTGCTAGAAAATCTAGAGAATCGAAGCACAGATACTTTTGTGAAGCGATAAGAGGAGGACTCTTTTGCTGGTTGAAGTATCTTTTGCCACCCAAGGAACTTTCACAGAGATAAAAGTATCTTTTACTGCTTGTAGAACGGTAGAAAAGAGCTCTTTGAGGTGGGAATTCTGTTCCACTGCTAGAAAATCTAGAGAATCGATACAGATACAGATACTTTTGTGAAGCGATAAGAGGAGGACTCCTTTGCCTGTGGAATGTGTATCTTAAGCGATAGAACAGCTGTTCCACGCCCTTGTGCCTCGACGAAAACGTTTATCGATAGACTGTTATTCCTATATGGTGTTTCACTGGTGTTTGTGGCTCGACAACAACGTTTTTTCGTGGCATCTGCCCGCCCAACTACATATCCATAAAAGTAACCCCTTTATAGAGCGTAAAAACATTCAATTGAGTTGCTCAAAAAGTGCTGTACGCACTTGAACCATAAATACCAAGTGCACCTCTCTCTCTCTCTCTCTCTCTCTCTCTCTCTTAACCTCTGTCTCTCACTCCCTGGAGTACTACGTACCTGGGCAAAAAAAAAAAAGAGAGAAAAAAGAAAGATAACGACTGACAAATAATATTTTACGCTCTGTTTATTTGTGGACGGGCGGGCAACGAAACGCTTTAATAGTTTACACTCGGATGTGGCTGTGGGGTTGTAGGGATAAGGATTCCAGGGGATGTGGTGGGCGGGGCAGGGCGGGTGGCGGGTGGCGGGTGGCGGCGGGTGGATATGGTTATGGATATGGATATGGTTATGAAATGGAGGAGAGCACTTAAAATGGCATAAAGCCATAAGAGGAGGTCACTTCTACCCCAAACTATCTCCCCCCCTCCCCCCCCCCCCCCCCCCCCCCCCCCCTGCATTCTGCTCCATTCTTTCGCTTTTCCTGTAAAGATACCCCCACCCGTAGCCCATATCTTTTTTCATCGCTCGGCAAATGGTTTTACACGCATGTAACTTTTCTACGGGATACTGCCTGCCCCCTCCCCGTCCCCTCCCCATCCCCCCCCGTTCCCCCCTTGATTGTCTGCATATATGAATGCACCATTCCCACTTGCCACTTGCCATTTGCAGCACGGTGGCACGGTGGCACGGTGGCACGATGGCTTGGGTGTGGTGTGTGGTTCCGCATAGTATAACAATCACGAAAAAAAACCTGCATGTTTTTATTACAAATTGCAATTGTGAAAAATTTTATACATGGCCGCATTGTCCCTGCGCTCCATTCGCCCCTCCGCGGCAGCATCGTGTCACCAGAGCCAGGACAAGGACCAGGACCAGGACCAGGACCTTTATTCCCGCTGCTGCTGCTGCTGCCGCACCTGCAACAAAAAGTTGCCAAGCGATGGTGAAAGGGAAAAAGGAGTTTGTTTTTTTTTTTTGGATGCCGGGCTGGCAGGCAGGAAGCCTCTTCCTGGGTTGATAGTGTCGCCCCGAAAAATAAACTGCCACATAAAATTCCTGCCGCATATCCCCTGTCGTTGTCGTTGTCGGTGCCCTTGCCACTTGCCACTTGCCACTTGCTCCACTACGGGGCGTGGCTGTTTTTTGTTCAACACTCGCGTGGCGTGCGGTATGCATAAAGCAAATTAATTTATTTTTCTCGACTGCCAGTTTTTCAATTTAAATGCTTTTTGCTCCCTTTTCACCCCCCCCCCCCCCCTTTCTCTGCCTTTTTTCGGTATTTTTCTTCCTCTTTTTTATTGGAGTTCTTTGGTATTTTTCTGGTATATTTCTTTCGATATTTTTCTTCTATTTTCTTTTGGTTTTTTGTATTTTTATTGTAATTCCCTTTATCCAAACACTTTTTTTTTTTTTGGAGCCCTCTACGATTTTGCAGTGCGCCATAAATTTTTTGCATATTTTCATTAGTTGTCAGCGCTGCTGCTTTTGATGATTTATGCATGTTTTTGATGCGCTCACTCTCTCCACTCTCTCTCCACTCTCTCTCCACTCTCTCTGCACTCTCTACACTCTCTCCAGTGCTCCTCTGCCCCTGGCTGGCACTCGTTGCCCTCCTTTTGAATGCTCTTTCTGCGTGAAAATAATGGGCGGAGAAATGGGGGCGTGGCATGGCCATCAGCCACTGCCCACTGGCTATAACAAACCAACAAAAAAAACACAAACAAACTTATTAAAAATTTAGTTTGGTAAGGAAAAGTTTTTAAGCTAATGAAAATTGCTGTTGCACTGTTGTCAGAATGTTGCCCGTTGCCCGCCGCCCGTCGCCCGTTGCCAGTGGCCAGTGGAATGTTAAATGCGGGAACCATCTGCGCCACTGGAATATGGAAATTGAAGGAGATGGATACGGAGGGGCAGCAGGGAGCAGGGAGCGGGCAGCAGGCAGCAGCTGGGGGGATAGAGTGATTTTTAGGCAAAAAATACTGAAAGGGGCACAAAAATCTTGGCAAAAAGTTCGTCCAGAAGTGGTTAGAATTTCATGAATCGGAATATTATTATTTTTTATTTTTATATTTTATATTTTTATATTTATTTATATTAATTTTTATATTTATATTAATTTTTATATTTATATTTTATTTTTTTATATTTATATAATTAATTTTTATATTATATATTAATTTATATACATTTTTTTTCTCTAATTTTTCAAATTTTTTAGAATTTTATCTGAAAACAATAAAAACTAAAATAATCCAAGTATTCTAAAAAAAAGAAAAAAAAAAAAAAATAGGACACCTGGAAGGCTTTAAGTTAAGAAATAAATGTTTGCTTAGGATTTAAGATCTAAATTTTTATAATTAAAAAAAAAGAGACGTTTTTTGTCAAGGAGAGAGAGAGAGAGAGAGAGAGAGAGAGAGAGAAATATGTAGCTTCCTTGAGGGGAATTTTCCTTGGTTTTTCAATTTTGTTTTTCTCTTTTTATTCCACGTTTTTTGTCTTTGAAGAACTGTAAATTAAAGTGATTTTCCCTCGCTTGGAGGCGGCTTTAATGGACTCTTCCTTTGAATCCTTGATTTCGGATTGCCTTTAAATATTTTCTTTGAGTTTTGTGTGGATCCTCGGAGGGGGGGGGATACCCATTAAATGGAAGTTAATCGACAGGTAAATCATGCTCTGGACTGGGGCTTTCGTTCTATATACATAATGAGGGTCGCACCGTCTTCCCCTCTCGTGCCCCTCGTGCCCCTCGTTCCCCCTCGTTCCCCCTCGTCCCCCGTCTCGCTTTAAGTCGCGCACACAATAAAGCGGTCGACAGTGATATCTGCTTTGCTCTGGTGCTTAGGTGCGAAGTGGCATCTCTCCATCTCCTCCTCCTCCTCCTCCTCCTCTGCTCTTTCGAGAGCGGCCCATCTGCCTAACGGTGATTGTGATGTTTTCCAAACGCCCACATTCCTGCCCCTCCCCCTGCCGCACGGCCAGGCCATACTCCAACGAGTGACGTCTCTAATGATTGTTTGACAAACATGCCCATCCGTAGAGCACTCTCCTCTCCTCCTCTCCTTCTCTCCGCCTTTCTGTCTACCCGCCAGCCTTCCATCGGGATTCCGTAGAGCTCCGACGGCTCCTCTGTGTCCATAGGAGAGGGTCTGCCTCTGGCTCTGCCTCTGGCTCTGGCTGTGGATCTCTTTATTGAATACCAACACGGCGGCAGGGTCCCGCTTTGAGGCATGGCGGCAGCCTTTGGGCGGCATCAGCCGTGCCTCGGACGACATGTACAGGATTTTAAAAATGCCACAGAAAAGCGTCACCATCGAGCGACGACGAGCAGCGACATGAATTCTAAAATTGAAATGACAAAGTAAACGAAAGGCGAGAGGTGAAAGGTGAAAGTTGAAGGCTTGAGAGAGCTGGCAAGGAATGGAAGGAAAGGGGTGGGGAGGGGAGGGGTGTGGGGGGAGTCAAGTGGAAAGCTAAGCAGCCAAGGAAGAAGGAACAGAAGAAGCAGGACCCAATCCCCCGCTCGAGTTTGACATTTTTGGGTTATGCTGCGATGAACATGGCCGATATGCTGCCTCATGCTTCGTGCCGCGCCCCGTGTGCCTCCTCCTGTGCATGCAAATTTCTTTCAAAGCAGCGGCAGCATCGAGTGGCAAGTGTGGCACGTGGGAAAGCGTAAGCAGCGATTGAGACTTGAACAAATTAATCGCCGGGACTCTGGTTTTGACCGAGTTTACAGAGTTTTTTTTCTGCCTCCCTCTCCCTCTCTCTCCCCCTCTCTTTTGAAGGTGTCCTTGGCTGATTCCCAGTTTGCAAATAAATTAGTTTGCTACGTGAACGACGCAAATCTGAGGTGGGTTTGACAGCCATGTAGCCCCTCTCCGGCTCCAACTCCGGCCTTTGCCTTTTTCTGTGGCCTTGTTTTTGGGAAGTATTTAGATACCCTTTCGTTTTCAGCGATCGGATGGCTCTGGGCGGACCAGAGCCCACGCCATTTACTACTCCCCATCCACAGCTCGGCATTCTTCAAGTATGACACGATAATTCCCTTTTTTCAGGCCTATAAATAGTTGTATTTAATTCAAACAAAATTATGATAAATGATAATTGGCTCTGCCTCACTTTCCCTCTCACGCTTTCTTAGCTTGTGCATTCGTGAAGCGCTTTCGAGTCCCTTAAAAACTCTCTAAATATCCCTAAATACTTGCGATGCAGCCCCTTTTTATCGATAGAAACACATACCCCCATCTCTGAGGATATTGAAGCCACAACTGTGTGCTTTTCTATCGTTTGCGGGGGTGTACGGGTGGGCAGGCTCTGTTCTCCATATTTCCACTTTTATTCAACGAATTTAAGGAAGACATCGGTCTAACTATCGATTCTGCTTTACATGCCACATGCCACATGCCCTACTTTTTTATTTTTATTTATTTGTATTTATTTCTATTTTATTATTTAAATAATAGCCTCCAAATATAATTTACATATGTCGTTAATTGAAAAAAATCTACTAATAGTGAAAAAAACTAGTGAAATTTTTGAACAAACAAAAAATTAAGCATTTCAATGTTTCGAAAGAATTTCAAGCATTATTTTGTGGCAAAAACAAAATGCTGTTCACCTCATCCTTTTGGATGTCCTGAAAATTCCCGAAGAATATGTAAATGGCAAAATCTATAAATGAGAGAATTTGTGGAAAATTTACGTTAAAAAACATTCAGCTCTAAAAGGAAAAAATAAAACAATTTTTTTTTGTTAGTTAATCAAAAAAAAAAAAAAATACTTTGGTAATGGGAAAGTTTTTGGAGCCCAATAAGAAAAAAAATTCAGTTCTAAAAGGAATACAAATAAAACAATTTTTTGTTTGTTTATTAAACAAAAAAAAAAACTCTGGCGAATGAAGAATGAAGAAAAAAAGAGCTCCTCTCTATCACTTTTTTCACTCCCTCCTTTTTTCTGTCCCCTTCCTCCCTCTTCCAGAGTATCTGAGCCATTAAGAGAGGATTTTTACAAGGGCAGAAAAAACCAATTGAATCTGTGATTTGAACAGGGTATCCCCAAGAGCCATACCCTATCGTGATAATATTTGCATTTTCATTCTTTAAAAAAATTAAACCAAGTGAAAACTTATCGATTCGATGGTGTTCGGAGGGACAGAAGCCGCTAATTGAAGTGGATTTCTCTCGCTGTGTGTGTGTGTGGCAGAGCCATCAATTATCCGTGGCATGCCTTTGCCCGTGCCCCCACCAAGAGGCAGCTAAAAGCATTTACACAGCAGCAGAGGCAGGAGGAGGCGGAGGCAGGGGCGGAGGGCTCTAGATTCTAGTCGGCAGTCATCACATTAGTGGCTAAGTACTCACCAAATTGTTACCACTTTTTCCTCGTAGCATGAGGCAGGCAGGAAGGCACAGAGCTCTCTCTCTCCCGTTTTCCCGTTTTCCCATCCCCGTGTGTGCGTTCAGTCTTTGCTTGCAACATGCCATCGCCGCAGTCGCAGTCGCAACCGCAGTCGAAGCCGAAGCCGCTGCACAAGCTGCTCTGCGTGTGCCACATTGTCAGCTACTTCAATGGCCAGAAGTGGGTCTGCCATCTGCTGTGCCTCTTCAACCTGCGCTACGACGAGGCCCAGCAGAGCTTCGCCTTTGGCCAGCAGGTGCTCGTCGGCCTGGCCTACACCTGGTGTGTGTGGAGCGGCCTGGGCTTCGTGGTCCTGCTGCCGTACGCGCCGTGCTGGACCATCGACAGATACACGGTCGGGGCGTACGGCCTGCCCACCGCCTACTGCCTGGCGCGGCGGCGGTACTTGCTGCGGATCCTCAACGAAATGGTGCGCGTCCACCGGCGGCTGCAGCGGGCCATGGGCCCCCTGTTCTGCGTGGACGTGAAGCGGGCCTTCTGCTGGGCCCTGCTGGTGGCCCTGGAGCTCGTGGCCACCCTGTACTGGGAGGTGGCCTCGCAGGAGCCCTGACAGATCTTTTTCCAACTGGGTTTCGTGCTCTGCTGGTACCTGCAGATCCTGTTGCATGCCAACAGCTACGTCTGGCTGCAGGCCATCTATGTGGTGATGAATCAGGCCTTTGAGGCGCCCCTAAGCCCCAGCCAGCGCTGGATCATGATGAGGAGGCTGCTGCGAATCCAGCCTCGCCTGCGGAGGATTCAACGGAACGTGGCCGACTGCTTCAGTGTGCACGTCCTGTCGGCTATGGTCCTTGTATCCTTTAAGTTCTTTGTGAGTTTCGCCACCTCCCCGTGGGACCTTGAGGCGCCCCCGGAGGGGGCTGTGGGGCTGCGCTTCGAGGTCCTGCATCTGCGTTACTTGGCAAATCGCTGCCTGCTGATCTGCAGCCTCTTTCTGGTGATGAATGATTTCCAAAACGAGAGGAATCGCTTCCTGACGAGCCTCTGGGCTATGCCGCCGGAGACCCCGGACTGCAGGCTCCACAGAGCGCATCAAAGGACGCTGGCCGTGGTCGATCTGATGGTGAGATCGCCGCCTATATCTGGCCCTAAATCCTTCGATACATCTCTTGGCTCTCTCTAGATTCTATCCGGAAATCGACCCAGCGATCTGCGGCCCACGAGTGCGATTCTGTGGGAAATCCGAATCGAATCGAAGGTCAAATGCGCCGCCACGATGAAATCCTTCGTCAAATATCTTCTAATGCTGCTGCCGGTGGTGTCTTTCGTGCCCCTTGTGGCCGTTTCGAATGGCTTCGATCTCAGATGGGAGCGTTATGTCCTGCAAAACGATACCCTGGCCAAGTGGCAGGAACTGACGAAATATCCCTGAAACCGAATGCTGGAGGAAAGGATGGAAATTATGCAAGGCACGTCCGACGGGGGGGGGGGGGGGGGGGGAAAGGATTGAACCAATAAATCAAAAAGAAAAGAGAAAAAGGATGCCAAAGCACACGAGGAAGGGGGCGGGGGGTGGGGGAGGATGCGGCGTGGTTCGATTTATATACAAAATGTCAAACTGGAAATCTATTAAATCCCATCGATATGGCACTTCTCTTGATGTCTGTCTCCCTCTCCCTCTCTCTCTTTCTCTCTCTCCCGTTTCTCGCTGTGCTTCCGTTAATTAGCTTCCCCAATAGAGATTTGTGCAACGTGGCGTATGATTAACACGCGACTAATGAACGTCGCGCGATTGCCAGGTTGCAAGTGCAGCTCTGCCTCCTGCCCCTGCCCCCTGCCTCCTGCCTCCTGCCTCCCGATAGCCATTCGCCTGTGAATGATTGAATTATTGAATCCATTTGATGGACCGACGGACTACCTGGCACAAATCAATGGGATTTATTGTCCCCCACGCCCCCCCCTCCCCCCTCCAGTCCTGCCCCAGAAGCAGACTTCAGTTCGTTGCACAATGGAATGCCACACGGCAATGGATTGCCGTGATTTCTAATTTCCATGGAATTTCCATGCAAAAGGGAAGCCGAGTGTCCAAAATATTTCTCTCCGATTAACTGCATTCGAAATATTCGGGCTCTGGGGGGTCTGGGGGAGGGGTCTGGGGCCTTGCAACATTAATGAGGCGCACGCCCCAAACAGTAGTGCCCCATTAGCAGTGCTCATTTGTCGGGGCGTCGCACACACACACACACACACACACACCAGAGAGCGTGTGGAAAGCCAATAGAAAAACGGAAGATTCCCAACAGAAGGGGCAATCGTGGGCCTGTGGCAGTGTTTGATACCCTCTAAGGGGGGCTCTCTCTCGCTTTGGGCTTTAAGGAAAGCCTCAGCAGACTGTAATCCATGGAATTCCTTGGTTTGCCGCCTTCCTGGTCGAAGTTTTTGTATCTGAGAAGCAAAGGATTCTAAAGAAAGGCCTATTTGGCTATAATAATTAGACGAAAGGAAGGAAAGGGTACTCTTGGGATGTGTAGAACCCTTGGAATACCTTTCAAAGATATCTTTTTCCATAGGAAATTCGAATCTCTATCCAAGCCAGCCATAGATCCATCCTTAAAGTTATGCCTCAATGGGAAGGCCCCTCCTAATTGTCCCTTCCCTGGATATCTTTGCAGATATTTCGATCGCAAGAAGCCACACAGAAATACTTTCGAAACAGAGAAGATCTTGCCCAGATCTGTACTCGATTGTCGCTACCCTTTTTGTGAGGGTAAAACACGGACTTAATTGATATGCATGTGCCTCTGTGTGTGACGAAGGGGGGCGGAGGGGGTTTGCTGTAAATGCAATTTCCTTGTTGCCACTAAGCGCTCCTTCTGTTGGTGCCACTGTCACTGCCACTGCCACACTCTCGCACTGCATTCTCTAATGAGTTTGAAATAATACCAATGTTCAGGGCACATCCATCCAGCACAGACACAGACACACACATAGATCCCTCCCTTAGCCATTGACACCCCATAAAAAGGCGGCAATCCTCCATCGGCCTCGCCCCCGCCTCCGTCCCCACCCGATAATCATTTGATATGCGGCTCAATAAATTCTCTAAAATAGAAGCAAACCCCAAAAAAGAAGCGACAACAGATAATAGGAAAATAAAGAGAGAGAGAGGGAGATAGGGAGGAAGAGGGAGAGGGGGAGGGGGAGGGGAACATGGAGCGTATACGTATTGCAATTTGTGCAAAATGCAAATTTCCTCCACTGATGACAGCCGCAATTTTGTGCCCCATTGTTGTTAGTGCCACACCGAGGGTCGTCTCCATTATCTCTGTTGTTGTTGTTGCTGTTGTTGTTGTTGTTGCTGTTGTTGTTGTTGCTGTTTCTGTTGTGTTTGCCAACGTCCATTCCCATTGTCCGGAACGGACTCCTCTCGAGTGTAAGCATGTGTGTGTGTGTGTCTCTGTGTGTGTGTGTGTGTGTGTGTGGAAGGGGCACTGTATGTGCCTCTGCTGCTGTCACGGATCAACAATTGAGGGCAAATCAATAGAAACTTTACATATTTTCGGGTTGTCATTTTAATTGCAACTAAAATACATTTTTCTTGCAAAATTTGATTGATTTTTCGCTGAGTTTTTATTTTGCCCAGAGAAGAAATAAAATCTTGAAGGGCTTAAAAGAAAAATGCATTTATTTCTAAGGCTTTGGTGCCTATCATCTAACTAAAACCCATAAAATATATAGAAAATGGAATATTTTTAATGGAATACTTGTATAGTGCCCCCCTTGCCCCGTTGCCCCTTCCTTTGAAATGCAAATATTTAGAATTTTTATGTGCCTTAAAAAGTTCCTTCAAATATTTCTGACATCTTTTCTTCCTTGAAATGTTTTCCTTAATTAATTTTTTACTTTTTTTTTTAATTATTTATTTTTTAAATTGATTTATTTGTTACATTTACTTATTTTTTAAATTTATTTATTAAATATATATTCTAAAAAAATATATAGCTAAAAAATTTAAATTTGTTGTATAAATTTACGAAAAAAAAACCTTAAAGAGTAAACAAAATTCTAAATAAATTTCAATTAATTATGTACGTTCCTGCTCCTAGTTATAAAAATTCCGAAATACTCTTTGAGTGCCAGATACATTAGTTTTCTCGAAGTTTGTGATGGAATGAATGCAGTCCCAAGGCCCTTGAACGGTGGTGGCTATTCGCATGGCCCCGAGTGTCGCTCCCCGCATGTCATGTCAGACATTGTCGGTTGCATACCAATAAACGCAGCAGGCTGGCAAACAGGCAGTCGGGCAGGCAGGCAGGCAGGCAGGCAGGCAGGCCATAGTCCGGGTTTTAGTCGAAATCCAAAGCCAAAGCCAATGCCAAAAGCCAGCTCCGAGCTGAATTCCTGACTAGAGAAAAATGTCTGTCTGTCTGGCGTTTGGCCACTGGAGGGGACAACAATGGTTGACCAGCATTACTGCTGCTCTCTGTCTCTGTCTCTCTCTTTGGCTCTCTCTCTCTGTCTCTGTCTC
This sequence comes from Drosophila pseudoobscura, assembly GCF_009870125.1. Taxonomy (NCBI): domain Eukaryota; kingdom Metazoa; phylum Arthropoda; class Insecta; order Diptera; family Drosophilidae; genus Drosophila; species Drosophila pseudoobscura. The sequence goes on from NC_046683.1 coordinate 54,641,247, forward strand.
TGCTGTCTCGTGTCTCTCTTGTCACTTTTTGATTAACAATGATGGGCATTATTTTTGCAAATAAATTCGAATGTCCAAAGAGAGGGGGGGGGGGGGCCCAGAGCATAGAGGAGGGGAGGGGGGACTGGGACTGGGGTTCAAGGCTCAAGGAGGAATTTGTGTTGTGTTTGGCCAATCGTTGACGTTTTTCCATGTCCTCAAGTTGCACTTTATTGATTTGTGGGGCTCGGGGGGGCACATGGGGCATGTGGCATGTGGCATAATTGCACATTTGCAAGGACACATACAGGGCCATTCCTCCGTCCGTCTCTCCTGTAACGATTGCAGCCAGCCAGGCAGGCAGCAGGAAGCTTTTAAGCAAACAGGATGTGTGCTCTGCCTCTCTCCATCTCTCCCTCTCCCCCTCTCCCCCTCCCTCTCCCCCTCTCTCGGTGAAACGAACAGCTTTTGTGGGATGGAACGGACGAACGGACGGACGGATGGAACAATACTTAGAGCAAGTCCGAGAACTTGAAGTGAAAACAATGCATTTGTTATGCAAAGCCTTTGATGTTGTCCTTGGGGCAAAAGAGTGTTGCCTGCCTCCTGCCTGCCTCCTGCCTCCTTCCGTCTGCTGCTGCCCCTAAATGCAGGCGGCAACTACTTATCAATGACACAAATGATTTCGGGCAAAGGCCCAAAAGTGTTTTGCCTTTCTATCGGAAAATGTTCTTAAAGTTTTCCCACCGACTTTTCCATTCGTAGTTCGACTCCAGAGGCTCTCCTGCCTCCCCTGCCAAATGGGTCAACAGAGCCAACATCTGGGCACAACTTTTGCCCACGACTTGGCAAAACACAGAGCAACAGAGGGAGAGGGAGAGAGAGGGAGGGAGAGGGAAAGAGAGCGACAGCTCAAACAACAAAATAATTAAGGCCCTTCAAACTTATCGACGTTTCTGTTTTGTGGTTTAGGCCAAAAAAGCCAGCACATTTTTGTATTTTTTTTATTTATTCCAGAGATAATAATTAGGATAATAATTAGACCCAAAAATACAAAAATAAAAAGAACAAAATCCAAAACAGCAAACAAAAAAAAAAGAAACAGCAAGTGATAGGGTAGGGGGCGGGGTCGGAAAAAGGGAAGCGCAATAAATTTATGAACGAAAGTTCGGATGCCCTTAATTCAAAAAGTGCCTAAATGATTTGATCTATAAATATATAGAAAATATATAGCAATAATATAATTATTCGATTAATTAATAAATAATAGGGAAAGGGGTTCGGGTGTGGCGAAAAAAATACATTGATTTTGTTGACTATCAAAAATGTTGTTAAATTTTTATTAAAGCCAAACTAAATTTTTGTTTCGTAAATATTTAAAAAAATACTTTTAAAAATATTCAAAAAGTGGGAATAACTAGATGAATATTCATTCGTTTTTATTCGTCTTTGTCCTGGTCGAAAACGAGCAAGAGCCTTGTCGATATTTTCTCTGGAGTTGGATCTTGAATCGCTCAGCCGGCAGGGGGAGGGGGTGTGGGGGCACAACCGAACCAAGGCCCCGGGCGAAGCCTTTGCCCCATAATTAATCGATCTAAAAGTGATCGAATTTCGGCAGTTTCATCTGGATTATTTGAGAAATTTCAATACATTTTTCCTAGAATGTGGGATGCCTATATAGCACGATTTGGTTCGGTATCGTAGGACGTATATTTAACACGATTCGGGGTTGGTTTTATTATTTCCTTGCCACTTGAATGTTTCTCTGTCGCCAAAACCACGAAAAGTGAGACCGATTCGGGCCACAAGTCTCCCCAAAAAACCCTATCGATATTTATTAGACGATGTAAGATATATATATGCTATTGGTGTCTCCCTGTATTATTTTATTTGGTTTTACTTTTGTTTCAGTTAAAGAAAATACTTCGAAAAATAATCTGCATTTTATTGGATTTCTTTTTTTTGGAAAATCAGTTCATTCTTTGATGGATTCCTTGTTCTTCTTGTGCTTCCTTAACATATTAAAAGAATGTGGATAATTTCTATAAATTAGAACTCTTTGGACTCAATTTTCTATTGAAAACGGACGAAAGCAGAGGATTTCGTGTCTAGGATCGTTATTCTTAGGATCAGCAGTGCTATGAGATGGTTCGAAGAGTCTTGGTAACGAATCGGCAGGTGATTCCTAAGTATCCTCTGGTTGGAAGAATGTCTGGGGGGGAGTCGACTGCGATTCTCTCTCTCTCTTGAATACCCTACAGAAACAGGGGCCGTCTAAATTTCTACATAAACGAATGTCGGGCGCACTTAGCAGGCAATTGCGAGATAATTTAATTATGCGAAGGAGGAGGAGGATGAGGTGGGAGGAGGAGACGAAGGCGAAGCCAAACAGAAGGAGTAGAAGGATGCCAGGAAGCAGGAAACAGAGGACACAGACAGAGACAGCGACAGCGACAGAGAACACCGAAAGGGAGCAGAGAGTGCTGCTCAACCGCTCGGCCCAAACAGGATAACAGGATAATGATAACGAAATAAGTAAACCGAAAGGGCTTACAGCCACACGGCCACCGTGCAGCCGTCGGGCCACCATAAAGACCCAAGCGAAAGCACAGATAAAATGTGTGGCTGTGTGTTTGGCGGTGAATGAAATGAAAAATGGCCAACGGAGGAGGAGGAGGAGGAGCAGGCAGGAGGCAGGAGCCAGGAGCCAGGGATAACCCGAAAAAGTGTGTGTAACGGAGCGATAACAATAATGAGCGCATATCGGTCGGAGCAGCAGCGTTGTGGCTTAAACAAATTGCAGCCTCGACTTAATTGCTGCAACGGAAGTGTGCCACAAACTTGTCGCCCGGATGTGGATATACCCTATACATATACCATGTACAGTAAGGGCAGGGGGCAGGGGGGAGGCAGGGGGCAGAATGGACAGGTAGCAGCTTGCAAATGCCGCCTCTGCTGGCCAATAATTAGCGTGGAAATGCACGCTTAATTTATGCACAAATTGAAAAGGTCAACCGACAGAACAGCAACAACAACAGCCCCCCCCCCCCCCCTTCCCCCCTCCCCCCATTCATTCCGCTACATTTTCCACATTTTCCACATTTCCCCACATTTTCCCACATTTGCCTTTTCTCTCGTTTTACATTCATTTTTCACGCTTATTTTTGGTCTATATTTCTCGATTGTGGTTTATGCAAATGTGCAGGAGAGAGCGAGAGGGGGCGAGAGGTGAGCGAGAGGGGGCTAGCAGTCGTTTCAAATGTGAATGATTTGTAGTTTTGCGGCGTGAAACATTTAGTTTTTTGGTCAAAGGTTTTATGAAAATTCTGCACATTTTTTTTTTGGCAATGCGATTGGCATTTTAGAGGAACTTTGGAGAACCATTTGGATTATACCGGATACAGATACATACCAGATAGAGATACAGATACAGATATATACATGTGTCTATATTTCTAGCAGTTCTTTTTATTTCTTTTGGGGATTTTCTTTACAATTTTAGACCCGACCGACTTTTGATTTCCTTTTGAGTTAGAAATTTTAATTTTTCTATATTTAAAAGATTATTTGTGTAAATTTTAATATTATATATTTATAGTTAATTGATTTAAAATACGATATATATTTATAGACTATATGGAAACATATTTCGAAGCCCTTTTAGTGGTAGAAAATCGAGGAAAAAGCTCAAAGAACACAAACTGGCAAAGAGAGGAAGGACTTTGGCGAATAGAGGCTCTGATTAAATTCCATTTGTGGCATTTAAAGGTGATTCGAGACCAAGGACCTCCACTCCTTAGTGGAGGAGAATTTCCCTGCGTATCCATTGGATACAAAAAATCCAAGATTTATGGGAACATTTTTTGTGCATTTTTTGTGTGGGGAAATTCTTTGTTGTTTCATTCATTGATTGATGGATGGATGGAATCATTGGCGGCACCACTTTTGGGGAATCTTTGGGTGGCCTTCTAGGCCTATTCCTTGAGGCTATAGGCCGGAAAATTGATTGGCCAAGATGGGGAAAATTCCCTGTATATTTCGCCCGTTCCGCCCTCTCCGCCCTCGGCCGCGTCAGAGCCAATGGCTAACATGGTTAACGGTTAAGCATGTGCCACTGCCACTGCCACACTGGAGAGTTTGTTGCCCCAGCTGTAGGTGCAGTGGCAGTGGCAGCTGCATGTGTTGCATGTGTGGCATGTGCGGCATGTGTGGCCCCCAGGCGGGGGCAGAAGCAGAAGCAGAAACAGAAACAGAAGAACGCCTTCGTTTGGTGGGTGCCTCGTGTCCTCGTTTCAGTTTCAGTTGCAGTTTTTCCTCGCAGCTTTTCCTCGTAGCTTTTCCTTGTGCAATAATTAAGTGAGTGCCAAGTAGAGTGAAGCGTGAAGGAGTCCTCATTTGGCCACCCTCCTGACCCCTTGCCACCCCCCTGCCCCTGGAAAATTCATGCGTTAACAAAATGGTGAAGAAGGAGGAGACGGAGAAGGAGGAGACGGTGGAGAGGGAGAGGGAGTGGGAAAAGGAGTGACGAGAGCTCTCGAAGGGAGCTCCACGCTCGCGGGGCCAACGCGACGGCTGAGTAAACGTTGCACGCATGAGAAATCAAAAGGCGGACGCCACACCCTCAAACACTTCTCCCCCCCCCCCCCCCCCTCCACTCAAGTGGCAGCTCCTTGGAGCCGCCCACAGCCCGGCGGCGACTCCTTCGAGGATTCGTCTGCCCCCCGAAACTGTTGCCATATGAAGGGGGGGTCCTTGGGGGGTGCCTGGGGGGGGGGGTGGTGGATTGTAATTGTAAAATTACAATAACTGTCTTCGAATGTGAAAAAGAAGCTGGAAAAACACTTGTGTGTGTGTGTGAGGAAAAACATTTGTGGAAGAAGAAAAGAAAGAAAATTGAATGCTGCGGGAAATTAACAAGAAGCGCGGGGGGGGGAGTGGGGCTGGTGAGGGGTAAAATATCGGCAAGCAATGCGGGAAAGTTTTCGCAAAGAATTCATCGATGATTTGGTGAAATGTTTTCTATATTTTCTCTAAATTTCTCTCTCTCCCCCCCCCCCCCAAAAAAAAACTTGAAGCTTTTCTTACTCCCATTTTCGATGGCTACCAGTTTTCACTTCCCTCCCCCTGCCCCAAGCCACTCGAAGTGCTTGCCACACACACACTTGAGGGAGGGGTGTGGCGGGAGGGGGGGGGGGTGTGAGGCAGGGAGCACACGACACGTAAACTGCCGCAACACGCATTCACTTATTTTGCCATCAAAATGCTCGAGCACTTGAAATCAAATTTAAACATTTTCCTCTGCCTCGACCTTCGACCCCTCCAAACGCAACACACACACACACGCATCTATCTATGACATGTATTTATACCCAAGAGCATATCCCCCCCCCCCCCCCCCCCCCCTCCTGCAAATGTGCGTAGTTTTTCTTTGGCTTTTCTTTCATTTTTTTTCTTTTTTTTTCTCATATTTTTTTCTAGCTATTTCCGCAGGTTCTCTTGTACCGCTTGTAGTGCTCTCCCCCACTGCCACTGGTTCTGCTTGTTCCTTTTGAGGCAAGCGACACGTGCTTCCGCTCATGAGGCAAAGCCATAGCCAAAGCCAAAGGCAAACTAGAGGCAGCAGCAGAAATGATGGCCAACAACTACTTCGAATGATGGCCAGGGGGGGGGGGGGGGGGGGGAAGAAAAAGGAAGCAAGGTGGCACAACTAATACCCATCACACACACACATGCATCGTAGATACATATATTTTTGAACAGTGTAACGAGATAATATTTTTCCAACATATTCATGTGCAGAGGAGGGGGTGGGGCGGGGAGGGGTAGCGGCTGGGGGGCAGGTCTAAATGATATTACCTGAAGGAACATCAACATGACTGACAGAAAGGAGGCAAGAAGGAAGGAAGAGCAGGGCGGAAGGAGGGGGGACTCCTGCAGCAGGCAGGGGCAGGGGGTGGGTGTGGGGGGCACCACACTAACGGAAACCGGATGTGCTTCGGCTTGGCAGTTGTGAAGTGATGTTTAGGCCACCAGAACGAGGATGGGGCATGCGGCATGCGGCATGTGGCATGTGGCAATGCTTGCTCATGAGCGAGCCCCATTCGATGTGCGAACTCTCGCCCGTAGGCATCATCGAGTGCCACGTTTTATGTCTTGCCAATGGCAGTGGCAGACGAGGCAGACGAGGCGACTCCATGAGAGTCGTATAGAGAGTGTCTGTGTGTGTGTGTGTGTGTGGAGCCTCTGTTATGGCCCCAAAGGCGCCACTCACACTAGATGTGGCACACATCCCCCCCCACCCCCCCTTTGCTAGTAGTTGTGACAGCATAAATCGCTGCTATTGCTACGGGGGGCAATACTGGATCTAGTGGATAGACAGAGCCACAGAGAGAGAGAGAGAGAGAGAGAGAGAGGGAGAGTGAGAAGGGGGAGGGGGGGGGGGGACAGACACACTGAAGAACAATAAAGCCATATTGGCAATTTAATGTGCTGCAAAACATTTGAAGATTCGATTTGCTCTCTGCGCCGCCCCTCCGCCTGTGACCCCTCACCCGGCGGAAGTGGACGTCGAAGAGGCAGGAAGAGAGGCACGCACACACCGTCACATGCGAATGCGAATGTCGCTAGCTCCAAAGGAAGGATGGGGGGGGACTAGGGAATGGAGTGCATTTCAAACAGCAACCAGAACGATAAGCACGTATTCTCCACAGAGGAGAAGGCGGTGAGGTGAGGGGGGCAGGGAGGGGGACACTGTTGCAGCTGCAACGTAGCTTAGTTTACCGTTTACTTATCTTTTGGACTCGCTCCCACGCAGAGCCAGAGCCAGAGCCACAGAACAGCTTCATTTGCAATCCTTGCCAGATGCCAGATGCCAAATGCCACAAAAATATACAAAGAAACGGGGGACGGAGAAGGGGTAGGGACAGGGGTAGGGGTAGGGGTGTCCTTTAAGGGACTGCATAATGAACCAATTTTCAAGCGAAATATAATTGCTTTCCGATGCATCCCTAGAGATCCATGTACTCCGTAGTATCCAGAGCCTAGCGCGATGCCATCCAAGAGATCCCTTGATTTCTGGGCCACAGAGTATACGTTTTTGTACCCATTGGGGATCTATGGGGATTACTTCAGGGATTACCACAAGGATAAGAAGTTCCAACATTGTAATGCCCTCTTTTTGGAGGGTGGGGAAAATGGGGGGAAAACCCACTTAAGGAATACCATTTTTAGCCCTGGCTCTGGCCCCAGCCACTGACCCTCTTGCCGGGGGCAACATCTCTTTCCCTCTCTCTCCCTCTCCCCCTCTCGCCATCTCTCAAAGGGCGCCAGCAGCAGCGTTTGCTCGTTCTCTCGTTCGCTTCATTGTCGTTTGCATATTTTTCGTAGCAATTTTCTCGTTTTCAGAATTTGTGTAAATTCGACCTTATACAATACTCGTAGTACACCCCCGCCCCCCCCTCCGCATATATGCAGGAAGGTGCAAATCTGTTTAGCGTCCACGCTGCACCGTGTGGCAGCCACCGAGAGGGGGAGGGAGAGAGCGTGCATCAAAATGCATTTATGCAAGGGCCAATGGAAACTTACAACGGAATTAAATCAGCCTCTGGAAGGGACCCCCCCTCCCCCTCCCCCCCCACGACTGATGTTGACAGAAAGAGAGCTTCACAAAAGGAGAAGAGGGCGACAGGGGGAGAGTGGTGTGTGTGTGGGGGTGTGGGGGGTGGAAATATATACATCAATATATTAGAGAAATGTTTGTGGAATTTTTCCAAGCGAATGGAGAGAATTTGTATATATATTTCTTTTTTTATACCCGATACTCAAAATGAGTATTGGGGTATATTAGATTTGTGGTAAAAGTGGATGTGTGTAACGTCCAGAAGGAATCGTTTCCGACCCCATAAAGTATATATATTCTTGATCAGCATCAATAGCCGAGTCGATTGAGCCATGTCTGTCTGTCCGTCTGTCCGTCTGTCCGTCTGTCCGTCCGTCCGTCTGTCCGTCTGTCCGTCTGTCCGTCCCCTTCAGCGCCTAATGCTCAAAGACTATAAGAGCTAGAGCAACGATGTTTTGGATCCAGACTTCTGTGATATGTCACTGCTCCAAAAATATTTCAAAACTTTGCCCCGCCCACTTCCGCCCCCACAAAGGGCGAAAATCTGTGGCATCCACAATTTTAAAGATACAAGAAAACCAAAAACGCAGAATCGTAGAGAATGACCATATCTTTTAGACTGCAGAATCTGAATTGGATCGTATTACTATTATAGCCAGCATCAAGAAAACAATTTCATTTTTTCTCGCCCTGTCTCTCTCTAACACACACGTAGCATAGGCGGCTTTGCTTAGAGTAAAACATTAGCGCCTAGATCTCAGAGACTATAAAAGCTAGATCAACCAAATTTGGTATCCACACTCCTAATATATCGGACCGAGACGAGTTTGTTTCAAAATTTCGCCACACCCCCTTCCGCCCCCGCAAAGGATGCAGATCTGGGGATATTCATAAATCTCAGAGACTATTAAGGCTAGAGTAACCAAATTTGGTGCACACACTCCTTTAAGATGTCACTATAAAACGTATATCTCAGAATTTCGCCCCACCCCCATCCGCCCCCACAAAGGACGAAAATCTGTTGCATCCACAATATTGCAGATTCGAGAAAACTAAAAACGCAGAATCATAGATAATGACCATATCTATCAGATCGCTGAATCTGGATCAGATCAGATCATTTTTATAGCCAAAGGAAACAAATCAATTTGCAGTGGCTACGCAGCGCGTGACGTCACGCTCAGACTGATTTTCTGTCTCTCTCGCACGCACTCTTTGTCGTGTCGTTTAATATTAGCGGCGTCTGCCGGAGGAGAGATATACTGATTTAGTATCGGGTATAACTTTAGAGTTGCGGTGTCCGCAGCAACTCACAACGTTCCTCCTCGTTTTTTTGTACATTTTCGGAATCTTTGCCTCCACGGATTTATAAATAATTTAAAGGCAAAGGTCCTGCCCCAAAAAATATTTAAATGTGTGAAAAAAGTATTTGCTGCGTGTGGGATTTTTTTAAGGGCAAAAAGGTCGAAGACGAAGACCTTTAAAAAAGCCTAAAAAATGCCTGGAAAATTTGCAAACATTTTATAAATTCATAAAAAATTCCTTGAAGAATACCTGCTGGGCTTTGTTGTAGAATTCCTTAAAATGTTTACAATTTATTTATGATTTACGTTCTTTAAAAAAAACCCTAAACTTTGGGCTTTGTCTTTGATTCTAGTAGATATTTCCATGCCACACTTTCCACAGCTCTTTGTGGGCCTGAACGCAAATATTTGTGGAAATTGTGTTGTGTTTTGACCAGGAACCACAGCCCCCTCTCTCCTGGTATCCCTATATCTATATTCAAACTAGTGTCAAAGGCATTAGAGTATGCTCCAATAAAGTGGGCTCTAAGCACTCTATAATGAGAGCTAATCAGCGAAGGAGCCCTCCTGGACTCTTTTTCGCCTGTCAATAAATGCAAATGGTTTTCCGCTTCGTCCCCCAGGCACAACTTTTGCGAGGTTTTACGATGCTCGGGGATTATAAAATCAGAGGCCATAAAACAGGCATCCAACAGACATCATTTTACCATCAATTTCGGTAGCACCTCAACGGCCCCCCACCCCCCCCCCCCCCCCCTCTACAAGAGGATGGAATAGATTGTGTGTGTGTCCAAAACAGTAAACAAAAGCGAGAAACGACGAAACTTTATATGAAATCACAAATTTAGAAATAATGTTTAGAGTTTTAGCCATAAAGTCCCCCCAGCCTCCTCTTCAGGGGGGGGCGACAGAATTTTGATAGAGTGTTTTGCCAATAAATTATTATACGATTTGTGGTGCGATGTGCGGGGGAGGGGGGGGGGGGGGTGGGGGTGTTTGCTAATAGCTCGAAGAGTCAACGAAAGCTAATGTTGCTGACAGCTCACACACACACACACACACACACACAGAGGCCACAAAGAGACACCGAAATGGGGGGAGGGGAGAAACAAATCGCATTACGTATACGCCCCACCATCCAAGCGCATTTTGGCCAGCTTTTGGCAATTGGCTTTAATTACTTTGCCTTCAAAAAGTCATGCAACAGCAGCAGCAGCACAAGACTCTGTGGGTGTGTGTGTGTGTGTGTTTTAGACCACGACGATGTCATCAGCTGCTGCGGGGCTGTGGAGCTGTGGAGCGAGGAGGGAGGAGGAGGAACTTTCATTAGTTTTTTGGTGGCTCCCCCGCCGGCTGCCTGCTGCTGCTGCTGCCGCTGCTTCATGCCACTAAAAGTCGTCTTTACATTGCATTGCACAAGTGCCACGCCACAGATGTACCTCACTTCAGAGGCGCCTCCTGGCCCCCCCCCGCCTGCCTCTTGCTGGCATAACTGTACCTAGTGCGGGGGGAGGGGGGGGGACATCTCTTATATGAAAACAGTTTGTGAAATTTAATTTTCTGCACACTTGATTTTTGAAATGGCATCAGGGAGATGGTAGGACTTCATGGAGCAATGAAATTCGCTGTTAATTTGTACAGCAAATGTCTCTATTAAATTTTAAATTGGTTTTGCCCTCTCTCCATCTCGCTCTCTCTCTGTCTCTCTGGTAATTTTAATGAATTGGCTCCACATTCGAGCAAAAACAGAAAAGAAGATTATAAAAACGTGTTCAAGAGGGAATGGGAATGCTCTCTCAATGCATTCAATGCGGCGGAGGATGTGGACAGGAGTGCAGAAAGGGGGTGCGGGGGGTGGGGAAGGATGAGTGCAAGAAAGAGGAAGAGTGAGGAGGAAGACAAAGAGGAGGGGCAGTGGCGGAGGGATGGAAACTCCCCGAAAACGTAGGCAATGAATGTTTCTGTTTTGTTCTTTATTTAAAATCGAGGCAATAAATAAATACGACAGTCACAATATGCCGGGGATCAGGGGGTCGGGAGGAACTCCATAGATACACATGCAGATACATGCACTCGAAGATACAGATACAGATACAGTTGTGGCCAGGGCCATGCCCATTCCCGTCCTGGCCATGTATTTTGCTGCTTAAATGTTTACTTACTCTTCCGGAAAGCGAAAACGGATTCGGGATTCGGGATCGGGGAATCGGAATCGGAATCGGTGGATACGAATACCGCACACCGGAAGTTGTGTGATGGTATTTTTTATTTCATTTTCGTTTATGATGCTGCATTTTTGTGGCTTGCTTGGGGCCTGGGGGCATGGGGCATGGGGGCATTCATCCGCTTGTCCTCTGGATGTTTATTCCTGGCAATTACATCGCATATACGACTGCTTCGGTTTCAGGCTCCTGGGAGAGCCCCGACCAGAGAGAGAGAGAACAGAACCGTGTTGCGCATCGTAAAAGAATGGAAAGGGGGCAGAAGGGGGCAGAAGGGGGCACGGCATGGCACTAATCTCTAGCCAAGCGACACATTGGGGGCCTGTCTGCTGCTTGGATGCCGTGCAATTAACATTTTATTCCCCCCCAACCCCGCCTCCCCTTTGCGGGGGAGTGGGAGTATCTTCAAGGATAGTAGTCGTATGTGTATCTTTAACTGGTTTCGGATTGGTATTTTTATGGTAAACCAGAAGGAGTCCATGAAGGGATGGAAACACTGAATTTTCTAGTATTTTAAGCTTTTGTTCCCACTTGTAGCACTTTTTAAGCACCTAAAATATACATTCTTCTAGAGATTCTATAAAATGTTGTTTTCTTTATAGATTTATCGAAAAGGAGACCGCTTCTTACTCTGGAACTGAAATTACTGCACTTTTGAAAGGTATTGTGACATTTTACCATCTTAAAGATACATTTTTCATCACATATATAAACATTATGAAGCCTACGATCTTTGGTAGTCCTTAAAAAATGGTTTCCTGGGTGGGAATAGGAAACACCGTGGGAATTTATCCATTTTTGTATCGTTTTTCTTAATTTTTCGGGGAATAAACGATATTTTTCAGAAGCAGATGCAGATTAACACACCTCAAAGATACATTTACCCTGTAAAGGATACAATAAAATCTGGTTTAAATATGTTCTTTTACAGATATTTTACACTTTTTTACACTCTAAAACCTTTTAAGAAATATAAAAATTTTATAAGATTTCATAATTTAAGCATAAAGAAACCTGTATATGAAATCTGCGGATATTATTTGCACTTTTTTAGGCACCTAAACGACCTTTGACTTGCTCTCCGCTTCTCTCTTTTGGGAATTGTCCTTGCAGAATATCCGCTCTGCAGTTGGGTCTTATTTTTGGGGCATTTCTTCCTTGGGCCTGCACTTGGATTCGGCTTTGGATATGTGCTCGCCTTTTTTGAGATACTTTCTTTTGCGTTCAGGATTTCTCTTGATTTTCCACAGCTATTTTTCGTGGCAGGATTCGGGATGAAACTTATCCCCTGAAGGGTGATCACAAAAGAGCTCAAGAGCGGGGCTTAAGGGTTAGAAATGGAACTGGACCTCTGACCGATGCTAAGGGGAGCTGCCTTGGTTGGGCTTGCCGCAGACCAAAGCCGCGATTGGATTCTCGCTTGGGTTCAGAAGGATGTGGGGCACCCATTTGGAGGCAGCTGAAAAATTTGTCGATGGATTGCGTATCGCTGTATCGTGGGTAAGGGAATATTTATTTGTATTTTTCTTTTTGTACAAATTTCATTGGCTATTAGGAATAGGAATTTTCCTTTTTTTTTTAGATGTGAAATTTCATTAGCATTGTCACAAATTTGATTTATTTTTTTTGATAATTACATTTATTTGATGGCCAACAAATGAGTTCTCCCCCTCGCTCCCCCCCGCCAGTTTTCCTTCGAGTTTTCCCGGTTTCCCTGTTGCGAGTGGGATTTTTGGGGAAGTAATTAGGCAAAAAACTTGGGCAACTTTTCTTTGGTTTTTGTTTTATTTTATTTTGTTTTGTTTTTATGCTATCATCTCACGTTTGACGAGCCTTGACATGGGAAATAGGCCAAAACAAAAGAAAACCAAAGCCTAGGCTAGGAAATTGGGAGAAAAGGCACACAGAAAAAGAAAAAGAAAAACACAGTCGGAACGCAGACGTGACTCGACACCGAGATACCCGGTGTTTGATCTCAAAGTGGAAAACGCCGTACATTCCCAATTAGATAATATAAAATATTCCACCTTAAGGTTCCTTAAAAATACTAACACTATTTTGAATATCATGAATAAATACCAACATAATTGTAAAATGAAAAACTCATAGCAAAGCACTTGAAAAATACCACAAAATACTGAAAAAATACTAAAAGTAAATACTGAAAAATACTAAAACACAAAAACAAACAAAAAACATACAAATTAGTTGAAAAATACCAAAGAATACTGCAAAAATACTTAAAGTAATTACTGAAAAATACTAAAACACATAAACAAAAATAAATAAAAATTTGTTTAAAAAATACCAAAAAGTACTGAAGAAATACCAATACTGAAAATTAGTAAAAATAAGTACTGAATAGTATTCAACATAAATACTGAAAAATACTTAAATTAATGCATACAAAATCACTAAAAACAAAGGTAGAAATTAGTACTACAAATTAATACCGAAAATACTTAAATAACTATACAAAACACTTATTAAGACCCCCTGGAAAAATACTAAAACAATACCTGAATCCCAAAAAAATACATAAATATTGCACTATGTACAGACGAGTGTGCAGTGATACGGCTCATGGCTGTGGCGTGAATGGGGCTCGAAAGCCTCTGCCACACATGTACATTTATACGAATTAAATATGCCCCATTTGGGGCGTGAATACAGGGTACAAGCAGAGGCCTTGTCAATTTTCTACGTGCAACCCATAAACTTGATGTGTAATTTCTGTGTTTTTCTTTTCTTTCGAGAATAGAGAACTTTTACAAATTCTATTACAAGTTTTAAAATTGTATTACGAGAAAGAGGAAGCACTCCCCCTCTCGCCCTCTCTCAAATAAACCATAACTAATGGGGAGAGCAAGGAAAACTCTTAAAAGATGGATACTTTTGAAAGGAAATTCCTGGAGACAAATATACGGAAGGTGAAATGGCAAAATGAAACGAAACACAGCCATATTTCAATTTAATATAATTAAATAGAAACAAATGTATACTATAAATACGAAATAATTGGCAATAAATATAAATAATTAAATAAGAAATGTATTTATTTTAAATGTGAAATATATTTAGATAAAATACATGAGGGAAAATACTTGCCTTTCAATGTCTCCAATCTCGGTGCAAATTGTATGGAATAAGTATTTAAACTATTCGGTTCTGAGGTATTTTTTCTCTAAGTGTACCACTGCCATAATCAGTTTTGGGTAAATATTCAGCAATTCCAGTAAATTATACTATTCAAAGGATATTTGATTGCTTGAAAGGCGATGCAGCGCAGGGGGATTGAGGGATTAATCCATCCAGCGACGGAAGTTGCCAGGCAGCAACAGCCAATATATTGAGCTATAATCGATATTCGGTAAACGTTCAATCCGAATCAATCGTGAATCAGAGGTGGCGAAAAGGCTTAACAGTTGGCCTCCATCTTGCAGGCGGGAAAGTCCCGGGTGGGGCATCCATTTGGTTCAGCGATCAGCTGCAGATTGGCCTTAAGCTGGAGCAGGTCTGCAGGTCTCCTTCGACTCCGTTGAGTCGCTGCCGTCGATCTCCCATCATCGCCTCGAGAGGCGTCGGGAATCTTTAAAATGGAAACGTTAATGCCACAAACAAGTGGCTGCACAATAGCCAAATGTGAAGCCTTTGATGGGCTTTTGAATACACCAAAGAAAATACCGAAAAAAGAGGAATAATCCGGGTATCGTAAACTCTTTATTGTGTCTGTTGGACATGCGAATAGAATGTATAAACCATAACTAATCGGCAGAGCAAGGAACCCTCTTGAAGGATATACATTTGAAAGAAAATTCTGCTAGAAAAATATAGAAATTTCCAGCATTTAAAGCCGCTTAGCAGCAGTTTTCAGTTTTCATGTGCCCCACAAAAATAAACAAAAAAAAAAAAACAGAAAGAAAAGAAGAAGAGAGAAAAAAAGAAAACACAAGAAGAGGAAAAACTAAAGTCGAAGGAAAATTGAGTGCTAGCGTAGGAGGGAAAACACATCGCAAACAAAAGTAAATGAAATTTCCGCTTAGAACAAGACTCCCGCACTCTGGCACACTCCTTGAAGTGTGTATCTTTTCAGTGTATCAATAACTGCAGATACTCGGATGCTCGGATATGCGATATAGGATATGGGAGGCAGGGCGGCAGGGCGGCAGGGCAGGGGCCTGTGACAAGTAGAAGGTCCTCTGGCTCTTTGTTTGTGCTGCCAAATGAAGCCTCCTGCCGCCTGCCTCCTGCCGCCTGCCTCCTGCCTTTTGTTTGTTTGTTTTTTTGCAATTTGAAGTGCCGGAAATATGCTTTAGCTTTATGGGTTTTTAGCGCCCTCTCTCCAATCTCCACATCATCCAATCTTCGCCCCTTGAAACTGCTTCCAAATTACTGCGTCTAGCCGCACTTTGGGGCAGAGAGGGAGAGAGAATCGTTGTCGGAGATAGATAATATCTTTTGATTAGTGGCAACCGCACAAAACTTTAATTAAATTCTCGCACACACAACTCTCTGCTCTCTTCTCTCTGCTCTCTGCTCTCCGCTGCTGCTCCTGCTTCTGTGTGGCGAAAGTTTATGCAGCATTTGCCCTGCCATGTCACCAGATATAAGTTTTCCCTACAAACCGAACGAAGGGACACTCATGGGCGCGAGAGAGAGACAGAGGGAGAGAGAGAGAGGGTCCAGAAGAGTTCCTTTGTTTGCCATTAGACCAGAGAGCCAGGAGAACCAAAGAACCGGAGCAGCGGAGCACCAGAGAGCGAAGGCTTTAAGTTTTCAAATAGAATATTCGAAAGACAAAAAAAAGGCAGAGCGTGTGGGGGCCGAAAGATACCTCGTAGTAGAGTTACAGGAGATTGCATCTCTGAAACCTGAAAAACCCTTTTTTCCTAGAAGCATACCACGTTTAATGGTTTGTTTTTTCGTATAATCCAATCGAATAACTTATGAAAAGGCAGTAAAATTTAACAAAAAATATATGAAAAGTATTATTCCTATAAAGCTTCGTTTCTTGAGGATTTATGATCAAAATTATGAGCGAAAACTACGCTTAAGAGTCGATGGAGAGTGAATATTAATTGAAAATATATTTTCAGCATTCTGGAAACTAGTTTTCTTCACTTTTGCTGGTAAAACGTCCTCCAATCGCTCTAAATTTTGCAATATCGAAATAAAATGCAACTATTTTTGAGGGACTGTGGATACCACATATTTTATAGAGGTTTTTATAGATACAAATGGATATATCAACGGAATTTAATGATACGAATCAAGAACTTTAAACCTTTTTAGCCTTGAAATCAGTTTTTTCCAGGAAAAGCGAGGCACCGTCACGTTTGGAAATGAATTCCTTCCGAATCAACCGATTGTGGATATATCTTGGGAGGATAGGTCGCTACTGAAACCGTTTTGGACTCTCCAAAGTTGTGCCAAAGCACATTCATTGTACTTTTTCGATTCTACAGCTTCCTTCTTGTGTGTTTTCTGCTTGAAGGACCTCCTCGCCTGGGAACCACATGTTCGCTTAATTAATTTTTCAGATTTTTGCCAATGGCTTCATGCCGCAACCATATACCCTGGCTACTCCTTTATTGCCAGGGCATCGAAAAGAAAGGGTGAACATTCCCCCCGAATGGAAATGGAAAACTTTTCGCACAGAAAAGTTATATGCCAATATGCGAACAGGACGGGTGGGGGGTCTGAGGGGGGTTTGGACTCTTCTAATGAATTAATTAGTTGATTTTTCGGGAGGTGGTGGGCGGTGGGGGGGGGGGGGTACCACAGTAACCCGAAACTTGCCACAAGCCACCACACTTGAGGGGGCAGGCAGGCAGGCAGGCAGCACTTGAGAAATTCATGAATTGTTTATACATTTTATAAAGTATTTCATTTATTTATTTATTTCATATATGGTTTTTCCATAACTTTAAGGACATACGAGTTTGTCTGTGTGTGTGTGTGTGTGTGTGTGTGTGTGCCATAAATATCCATTTTGCCACTAGTATCCGAGGGTATCCACGGGGGCAAGGGCAACAGGCGTCAGCGAGGTGGCACAGAACCGAATACTCGCAGCCGCCCCGCCCCCCCCAGAAGATGATTCAACATATCCCTCGAATGTTGCACCATTTGTTCTGGGATATTTTGAATTATTTTCCGGGTGGGGGAGGGGGGGGGGGGAGGGATTCGTCGTTGGATGGTGTTTTGGGGATTAAACATTTCGGTGCCACACTCTCTGGCCTCTGCGGCCCGATGCCACCCACAAAAATGGAGTCTCGTATCTTTTGTGTGTGTGTGTGTGTGTGTGTGTGGCAGGCATTTATGTATTTTTTTCTGTTTTTCGTTTGACTCTTTCGATTTTGTTTTTCTTTTTTTTGGATACGATTTATCACAGCTTACAAAAATAAAATCATAAAATCAAAAACTCTAAGGATTAGAACTCTTCATATATGTAGATCGTGCAATGGCATCCCATCGGAGCCACGCCCACACGCGGGGCGGGGAGGGGACGCCCACTCGTTCATCCAGATACATTTCTTCGCTCGCACTTTCCGTTCGAGTGGAGCCCGCACTCCCCCCCTCCCCATCTGTGTGGGCATCGCTGGCACAATGGGATCTATCGATCAATCAATCAATCAATCATTACACCAATCTGTACATCATTCATTCAAAAGTACAAAAAGCTAGAAAAATCAAAGGAAAGGGGCGTGGGGGGTAGGGGGAAAATATGCTTAAACTATGACTAAAGTTTTTCATTCGTTTGTCGTTTTTTTGTTTTTGTTGTTGTTTTTCTCTCTTGATGATTGACTTATTTGAGGCTCTTCTTCTTTTTGCTGCTGCTGGGGATCTGCGCCCACAGCCTGAAGAAGTACTCGTCGCGTTGCAGGAGCCTGCCGCGGGCATACGAATGGATATCGGCGTCCATGTTGTGGTCCCTCAGCCACGACGAGGTGTTGCAAGTGCTCATCTCAGTGCGTGGCTCGTCGGGCAGGCTTTCATGGCCTGCAAAACGGAGGAAAAACGGGGGAATGATCTCTTCCGGCCTTCTGCCTGGAGGGCAAATCCCCTTCTGTTGATGCCTACCTGCTGTCATGACCTTGTAGGGCTCCTCCGATTCGAGAGGTTCGCTCAGACCGATCTCGTTCTTGGCGAATATCCGTATCATGTACTCGTGGTTCTCCTGCAGGTCCCGGATCTGGAACCGCTGCACACCGGCCGGCACACGACCCACCTCTATCCACATGGTCTTCTTCATGTCGCGTATGGCAATGTGGTAGCCGAGCAGTGGCGCACCACCATCTGACTCGGGTATACCCCATTCGAATATGTGAGCGTTGGCGGCTAGGACACGCGCCTCCAGGGGGGCAGTCGGCGGCGACGGAACGGCTGCGGAAAGGGGAAACAAGAAGGGATTTCACGTTAAAGAGACGACCTCGAGGGAGGAGGGCTTCCTGGGAGTCTTACTGGCATGTGTCTTGAGGGATATGCTCTCGGTGACGGCCGGGGCACCCAGGCCCATCTCGTTCTCAGCCGAGACACGGAACCAGTATTCGCATTTCTCCTTCAGATTGTCGATCGTGTAGTGCAGCTGATGTGCATCTAGGGTTATGACCTTCGTCCAGGTCGTCGACGTCGAGGAGCGTTTCTCCACGCAGTAACCTGTGGGGTAAGCAGGAGAGAGTTTTATGCGGGCCCTTTTTTCCACAGCTCTATCCAGGGTTTACCTGTGATTTCGGAACCACCGTTGCGCGCTGGAATCTCCCAATCGAGGGTCACGCTGCGGCTCGTCACGTCTGGGGCTCGCAGATTCTGTGGAGGCGATGGCGGGGCTGCGGGCAAAACAGAAAGAACGATTAAGGTTTTCCCCCTACTCCTCGGGGCTATGGTTTTCCACCTACCCATCGTACCAGGATCGTTTTCATTAGCTGTGTTAGAAGTGGCAGCAAAGCATTAGAAGCGTTTGTGTTTTTGTTTGAAGAAAAGCAAAAGCCAGAAGCAATAAGCATAAGGAAAAGCTTGGGCTTTGAGCGGGAAAAACTCACTTATTTTACGACCCACGAGGATCTTTTCTGTGGTCTCGTAGGCCTCGCTGGTGCCCGCCTCGTTGCGGGCGTAGATCCTGAAGAAGTAGCCCTTCGTGCGCAGCACCTGCTCCACATGGATGTTGGTGACAGTGCCCAGGGTAACGCCCACCGAACGGTAGACGGTTTCAGTCTCTTCCCTGATCTCCACAATGTACTCGAGGATCTTGGAGCCACCATCGCTCTCGGATGGCTCCCAGGCCAGGGTAAAGGAGGTGTCGTTCATGCCCGAGACATTGGTGGGGCCGCGCGGGGGCGAGGGTTTTTCTGGGGGTAATCAAGATACAGAATTTATAGACCCATTAGATAGGTGTTTGATGATCTGCTTACCAAACTTCTTGGTTATCGTCACGGTCTCCGATTCCGTGGGCTCCGACTCTCCGATGGGATTGGCGGCCACCACACGGAACATGTATTGCGAGTTCATGGACAGCTTTTGGATGGCATACGAGTGAATGTCCTTGTCAAAGTCGGACACCTTCATCCAGACGTTGTTCTGGACGTCGCACTTCTCGAGCGTGTACTTCTGGATGTCCAGACCGCCATCGTCCACCGGCGGTGTCCACTCCAGGATGATCGAGTCCTTCTTCACGTCCTTGATCTCCAGGGACTGCGGCCGGCTGGGCTTGTCGATCACCTGGACCGTGCACTCGACATACGAGGAGCCCGACTCGTTCGTGGCCGTCACCTTGTACTTGCCAGAGTGTTCGCGGCTCAGTTTCTTCACGGAATACGTGGACGTGGTCTCCGTGGTCTCAATGGACGTCTGTTCTGTCTGCTCGACGGAGTCCTTGTGCCAGGCGACCGTGGGCCGGGGATAGCCGCGCACCGTTGCTGGAATGGTGAGAGTGCTGCCTGTGCGGAGCTTCTGCTGCAGATACTTGTCCTCCACCTCGACGACGGGCCTCTGCTGCAGCTTCAGTCTACAGGAGGTCTCCACGGAGCCCCTCTCGTTGCTAGCCACACACGTGTACGTGGCTTCAGTCTCAATTGTTGTCTTTTCGATAGTATATTTGGCCACACGGTTCTCGTAGCGCAGGCTGCTCGACGACTCGAACACCTGTCCGTTCCTCTTCCACACGACCCTTGGCTCTGGAATGCCGCCAAACACGCAGGACAGCGTGACCTCCTTGTCGAGCTCCGAGCACAGGTCCTGCAGGGGTTCGCGCACACTGGGCGCCTCGGTTTCGACCTTCGGCACCAGGCGAATGGGCGGCGACAGCGGCGATGGCGGGGAGGGTCCCACCTCGTTCACGGCTATCGAACGGAACACGTATTCGGTGTCGATCTTCAGCTTCGAGATGGTGTACGTGGTATCCTTGATTTTACGTATTTCAGTCCATCTGCAAGCACAAAAAAGGAGTTTGAATCGGGATCTTTTTCTTGTGGAAGAAACAACAAGAAGGGCGAAACCTTTCGATTATGTTTTTGCCTCAAAGGACAGTGCGTGGGCCTCAAAGAGAATATAGGGGGTATGTGGATGTGTGTACCATCCAGAAAGTAGCATTTCGGACACCATAAAGGACAGGATCAATAACCGAGTCGATCCCGATGAGCGCGTAGAACTCAGGGACTATAATAGCTACAGCAACGAGATTTACTCTCCGAATACGAGAAAACTAAAAACGCAGAATGTTAGAGAATAACCGTATCTACCAGTTTGCCGAATCTGATTCAGATCGGATCATTATTATAGCCAGAATGCATAAATCAATTTTGCAGTGGCTACGCCTACCCCTTCCACGCGCTTGCTCAATCTCCCTCTCTCTCTCTGTCCCTCTCTCACACACTCTTTCTGCTGCAGTGCTGCGGTGGCGGTCGTAGCGGTTTCCCCTCGTTTTTGCTTCGTTCACTGCCGGCCAGTGTCGGGTTCTTCTGCTTGGGAGATCGGCTACTTGTTTTCTCTCTCTCTCTCTCTCGCTTACACACAGATTTGCAAGGCAATTTGTATTGCATTTTTTTTTTGTCTGCTTTATGTTGTTTTTGTGCTCGAGAAATAATCTGCAAAGCGATAAGCGCCTCAGCAACAACAAATGGACGCTGGTCTGGTTGAAGTTTTTGCTCATTTGCTTTTGTCTTGTATTTGTTTTTGTTGTCAGAAGGCAGTTGCAAAAGGGTGCACGGGGTGTCAGGTAAAGAAACGAGACCGCGATGTGCTTGGGTTTTTTTTCTATTTCTGATTTCTTTTTTCATTGGACAGATCTCGCATGCGATAAATGTATTGAGTGTGCCAGAGGCAAAGCTCTCCCATGCTATCGTTCGGGCGATACTTTCTTTACAAATGAAATTTTAATGGACATAACCATTTATAGGCTCAATAAATTGGCCAGAAACAGTGGAAGATGTTCTTGTCGCAGGCTGTCATCTTCGATATAATCCCACCCGCAGAAGGGGGGGCCTTTTTGAGTGCCAGGGCGGGGGGCTACTTACTTTTCTTCCTTAACATCATGGTATTCGAGAATGTATTCAATTATTTCGGACTTTCCATCATCCTCGGGTGCCTTCCAGTACAGCGTAATGGAGTCATGCATCACCTCCAGTGGCTGCGGAGTGCCAGGTGCCGTGGGTTTGCCTGCCGAAGGAAAGGATAGGATTATTTTAATTATGATTTGGGTCTTGCCACAGTTAGTGGCAGTGGCAGCTGTTGTACTTACGCATTATAACCAAATGTAGGCTGGCCTCTGCCTCGCCCACGGGATTCACCAGCTTCACCGTGTACTCGCCCTCGTCATCGTCGACAACCTTTCGCAGGGTCAGGGTGGCACACTGTTCATCAATCGATGGAGTAACGCGCTTTGACTTGGGTATGACAACATTCCGGGTGGTCCAAACGGCCTCCGGCTGGGGGGCACCGCCCGTGTACTTGACAGTGAAGGTGGCATCCTCGTTCTCCTTCACCTTGAGGGTCTGCTCCTTGTCAGAGGTAATGACGGGCGGCAGCTTGAGCTCCTCAACGCACAGCTTTGTGCTGCTGGTGACGTTCTCGGCCACACAGCTGATCTCGCCGGCATCCTCGTCGTCGGCCTCGTGGATGACCAGGCGCCGGACAGTGCCCTCGACGAATACCTCATGCTTGGGATTGGGTTTGATGGGCTTACCCTTCTTGAACCAAGTGACCTCCACATCGGGCTGCGACAGCTCCACCGTGAACTCGGCATCGGTGGTCTTCGTGGCCAAGGTGACGTCTGGCAGGCGGACGACAAAGTCCACCAGTGGCTCCTCCACTGTCAGAGTGGCCTTGGAGGTTTGCTCGCCCACTTGGATGGAATACTCGCCGGCATCCTCTGGCCTGGCCTTGACTATGCGCAGGGCCTGCTTCTTGCCGTCGATGGCCAGTTGAACGCGGTCGTTGAACACCAGCTCCTTGCCGTTTTTGAACCACTTGACCAGGGCGTCGCCCTTGCTGAGCTCCAGCTCGAAGATGGCGTTCTCTCCCTTCGTGACGGAGACATCCTCCAGGGGATGGATGATCTCGGGCGGCAGCTCGATGACCGTGAGCTCACAGGAGCACTCGTGGCCCTCGATTTTGCAGGTGTACTCACCCTCGTCGTGGATGGTCGTGTCGCGGATGACCAGACGACGCGACTTGCCGTCCTTGATGAATTCCACATTCTTGTTTTCGATCGTGATCTTCTCGCCGTCCTTGAACCAGGTGACCTCGGTGGCCTCCGTGGTCAGTTCGACGTCCAGAATGGCCGTGTCCTTTTCGGTCACCTCGTAGTCCTCGAGGACCTTGATGAAGTCGGGCTTGCGCTGAAGGACCTCCACGGTGGAGGTGGTCTCCTGCTTCTTCACCTTGCACACGTACGTGCCGGAGTCCCGCAGATTGGTGTTCCGGATGACCAGCTTGTGCGTTTTGCCGTCCTCGACGACCACTCGGTGGTCCATGCCGGAGAGCTCTTTGCCGTTGAAGAACCACTTGGTGGTGACGACGTGGGAGGTCTCGCACTCGAGCGTCAACGATTGCACCTCCTCGATGGTGATGGTTTTCTTTAATTTCTTCGTGAACGTGACCTCGTCGACCTCCACGATCACGCGGGCGCCATGCGATGTCTTGCCAATGGGATTGCTGGCAATGCACTTGTAGTCCCCGGAATCGGTCTCCGGATTGGCATCCTTGATGATCAGTTCGATCGTTTCGCCATCGTAGATCTGCTGGATGCGTTCGCTGGGGAACAGGGGGGCGTTGTTGAACAGCCACTGGACCTCGGGCACGGGATTGCCCGAGACCTTGGCGGGCAGACGTATCTCCCCCTTTTGCGGGACATTTTGCTCCTCGAAACGCTCCACAAACAGCGGCGGCTCTGCATTTCCACTGGTGGGTTCTGCGGGATGGAGAGAAGCAGCCACAAATTAGAGAATTTTCCGCAGGGAAAGACACATCCTTCTATGCTGTAAGACACGGAACAAAACCTACCTTCGATCGTCAGATTGGCAGTGGTTTCCACACTGCCCAAGGGATTGACCGCCTTTACCGTGTACTCGCCCTTTTCGGACTTCTTGGGGGTGATCAGCGTCAGGGTGTGCACATCCTTGTCGGACTTGGCGTTCTTAACGGGCTTACCGTCCTTGTACCACGTGACCTTCGGCGGGGGATTGCCCACGATGTGGGTGGACAGGACAACGCTCTCGCCCTCGCGTATGACCATGTTGCGCAGTGGCTCGAGGATCTGGGGCGCCTCCTTCTGGCTGGTGCGCACCTTGAGGGTGATGGGCAGACGTGCCTCGCCCTCGCGATTGGTGGCAATCACCTCGTAGACGCCCTCCTGCGACTTCTTCACCTTGGTGATGTGCACCACGCTGCAGTACATGTGCATGTCCGATTCGGTGACGACTCGAATGTTCTTGATCTCCTCCTCGTCGATGTCCTCCCCGTTGAAGGTCCAGACAATGTCGGGCTCTGGCACAGCCACCAAACGGCACTCGAGAATCACGTTCGTGCTCTCGTCGACATACTGCGCCTTCGGCTTCTTCGAGAAGGTGGGCGGTATGCCCTCCAGAATGTCGGCCAGTGAGGACTCACGGGACATGCTGCGGCGCGACAGGGCAGTGGCGTCTGAGCCGTGGTCCGACAGGGGACTCTCGACAATCAATTCCGTGGTGCTGGACGTGAAACCGGCGGCATTCTTGGCCACGCACGTGAATTTGCCAGCGTCCTCGGGGAACACCTCGCGAATGATCAGAGTGGCGACGTTATCGTCATCGTAGAAGATCTGGAAATCCTGCGAGGGCTTGATGATGGCCGTCTCGCGGAACCAGGCGATCTGCGGCCGAGGGCTGCCCTCGACCTTGCACTCGAACTGCACCGTGTAGCCGTCGGGCGTGTGGATGGGCTGCAGTTTCTCAATGAAACGCGGGGCAACGGGCTTGTCTTCGGGTCCCGGGCCTTAACAGATTCACAGAATCACAGAAAAACAGAACAACGATCATCGGTTTGTTAGTGAAACAATAAACGAGGACAGCAACAGTACTCTCACAGTGGTTTTAGTTGGATCAAAGATTGGAGAACGCAGCGGGAGAGCCTAAGCTGTTCTCCCGGTTCATGGTTCTTCAATCTTTATAGAGGATTCGAAAGAAGAATCAACTTACGTTCAAAGACCGGCAGCTTGTCGATCTTCTCGTGGAGCTTGTTCTGCACATACTGTGCATACTCCTCGGGCTCCATCAGGTACTGGGCTGGCACCCAGCCCTCCTCCTCGGTGATGCTCTTCTTCACGTACCACCACTCGGAGCTGTGGCGTCCCACCACGGTGACCTTTTCACCTTCCACCAGATTGATGGCCTCATCGTTGTCGGCAATGTAGTTGCATATCGAATACATGATATTGGGATTTTCCGATTCTAAAAGGTGCGCAAAGAGTGGAACGTAAGTGGAGGGTACTTTTGGGGGAAAAGGTGTACTCAGATTCCCATAAACGAAAGAGAATATTCAAAGAAATTTCTCCATAAATGAAAAGAATCATTCAAAAACTCGATGTAGAAATTTCCCATAGGCGATTAGGCACATTTATTTCGTAAAATACGAACATGGACCATACGCCACGGGTGTTTCTAGGGCTTAATGTATTCGAATTGTTGAAAATATTCAAGAAAAAGATTTAATAAGACTTTTTCAAGAAAAATTGAGTGAAATTTTGTGGTAAATTTATCATTGGAGGAGTATTCTGCGAATTGCCAATGGAACAGTGATTTTTGAATTGAAACATTGGCAAAGGAACATGAGCCTTGATAATGGAACATTGGTAATGAAACATTTGCGTTGAAACCTCTTTCTTTCATTACAATTGGGACTGGGACAATGGAACAATGATAAAAGAACATTGATAAAGTGAAACATTGGCCATGGAACATACCTTCGACATTCATTTCCCTGGTGATATTCAGCGAGGCTCCATCTGTACCGAAAGAGAAAAACAATGTTAATTTTCATTCCAGCGAAAAGTTCCAGAGGTTTTTATTTTTGTTGCAACAATAAATGGGTGGGTGGGGTGTGGGGTGTGGGGTGGTTATGCATTAGCTACTGACACACAAATACTTTTGTCGGGTAAACATTTTACCTTGCCACACGCTGTGATATCATATAAGCAGAATGTATATGTTTTTTGTTTGTTTTCAGATTGAATAAAGCATTAGATTCCTCGCTCTAGACCTCTAGAGGGGGAGCCCGACTTACCTTCATTGTAGAGTTGTTGGATAACCTTTCGCTTCTTTTTGAACGTCAGCGAATCCTCATCGTAGGTGATGGAGTCCCGCTTGGGCTGCCGGATGCCAATCAGGAACTGTTCCTCCTCCTCGTCCTGAACGGAGTAGCTGGGCTTTGGCTGCTTCTTGGGCTTCAGCTTGAAGTCGACCTCATCCGGCGGCAGCTCCTCCACCATGTACTCTTCGGGCTCCTCGACCTCATCGATGGTGTCCTCGTCGTCGCGTATTTCTTCGATGACTTGCTCCTGGCCATCGTCGTAGTCCTGCATGATCTTGATCTTTGCCTCGTCGGCGGCCTCGTTGTAGGTCTTCTTGATGGGTTTCTTGATCTTGATCTTGCCAGACATGGAGACCTCCTCCTCCGCGTAGGAGTCGAGGGCAATGTTGAACTCCTGGTCGACATCCTCCTTGGTCTTTGTGCTTCTCGCACGGAAGGTCACGTTCTCCGTTTCCCCGTACTCTGGAATGTCCACCTTCTTCCGGCGCAGCTGCTTCTTCACGGTGTAGGCCTCCTCGTCCTCTTCGGTGATTTGCAGTGGCTTCTTCTTGGCCCTGGCGCTGACGACAAACTCTTCGATGTCTTCGCCCTCCTCGTACTCCTCTTCCTGGCGTTGGATGGACAGCTCGGCGGCAGCCTCGTCCAGGGTTTGCGGCTTCGCGGGGCGTTTCTTCAGGACAGTGCCGGTCTCTTCGACGCCCTCGTTGATCGTGTGGGGCTTCTTGAACGAGAGACTGAACTCGGTTTCCTCGTGCTCCTCCACAGAGGGTTCGAAGGGTTTCTTGGGCTTGCGGCGCACAATGACGGCCTCTTCGACGATTTCCTCCTCTTCGATTTCCACGGGCCTCTCCTCGACGACGGTCTGTTGCAGCTGCAACTCATCGGCGGCCTCCTCCACGGGTTTCTGTGGCTTCTTCTTCTTCTTGAGTTGCACCGTTTGATCGGAGGTCTCTTCGGTGACGATCTTCTCCTTTGGCAGCTTGACATCCACAGAGAATTCCTCTTCCTGGATCTCCTCGGGGGCCTTGGGCTTCAGTGTGACTTCAGCAACCACTTCTTCCGGTTCGACAGGTTCGGGTTTCTTCAGTTTGATCACGGCAGCATCCACAATGTCCTCGGGGACGGGTTCCGCCTTGGGAGCCTTCTTTTTCTTCACTTGCACCTCCTCGACGATTTCTTCTTCGACAATCGGTTCGGGGATGACCTCCTCTTCGATCTTGACGGTGAGTTCTTCGGCGGCGACCTCTTCGACGGGCTTCTTGGGCTTTTTCTTGACAATCTTTGCCTCTTCCTGGACCTCCTCGACCTTTGGCTTGGGTTTTAGGGTGACCTCAGCCTCGGGTTCCTCCACGACTTCGGGTGCCTTGGGTTTTTTCTTGGGCAGACGCACCTCTTCCTCCTTGGGCGCCTCTGGTTGTACCTCTTCGATCTCTGGCTGGGTCTCCGTGATGCCAATGGTGTACTCCTTGGGTTTTTCTTCGGGTACCTCTTGAGGCTTTTCTTCTGGGACCTCCTCGATCTCCTCAACGATTTCCTGGACCAGCTCTGGCTCTGCGGGCACCTCCTCTGTGATGGTTACCTTGAGCTCGGCGGCAGCCTCTTCGACTGGAGCCGCCTTCTTGGGCTTCTTTTTGATCTTGGCCTCCTCGGAGACCTCTTCCACGGGCTTCTTGGGCTTCAGCACAAACTCTGCCTCGGGCTCTTCCACCACTTCGGGGACAGCTACGGGGGTCTTCTTTTTCTTCTTCTGCAGCGTGACCTGCTCCTCGGGCAGCTCCTCCACGGTGGGGACGGGCGTCTCCTCGATTTCCTCAATCTCTTGGACGAGCTCCACTTCGGGGGCCTGCTCTTCGATGATGGTGATCTTGAGTTCGGCGGCCTCCTCTTCGGTGGGTTGTTCGGGGACGATGGTGATGCTGGAAACAGCCTCGACCTCTTCGACGGGCTTTGGCGCCGGGATCGAGACGGCCGCTTCGGGCTCCTCCTTGACCTCTGGCTTGGGCTTCTTCTTGCGAATCACCTTGACCTCTTCCTCGATGGACTCCTCCACTATTTCCCGTGGGGTCTCTTCAATGACCTTTACCTTGTGCTCTTCGTAGACTTGGGGCTCGGGTTCTTCCACAATTGGTTCGGGTACGACCTCCTCCTCCTGGGGAATCTCTTCCACAGGCTTCTCGGGAGCTTCCGTTTCCGTGACGCCGATCCTGTAGGTCTTGTCCTCCACCTTTGGAGCCACGACTTCCTTGATTTCTGTGACCACTTCCTCGACTTCTTCGATGATGGGCGCCTCCTCGGGGATTTCCTCTGTGATTTGAATCTTTAGCTCCTCCGCCGCCACTTCCTTGACCTTCTTCTTGGGCTTCTTGGTCTTGATTTGGGCCTCCTCGGTGACCTCTTCGATGGGCTTGGGCTCCTTGAGGATTATCTCTGTGGCCGGCTCATCGGCGAAGGTCACCGATTGCTTGCGTTTCTTGACCGTGAACTGTGCCTCGCCTTGAGGCTCCTCCACGGGCTTTTCTGCGGGTTCCGTTTCGGAAATGCGTACAGTGAACTCTTGTGGTTTTTCCTCCACGATTATTTCCTGCTTTTCCACAATTTCCGGTTTGATTTCCTCGGGCACTTCTTCGGGAACCTCGGGGGCTGCCTCCGTTTCCACAACCTTGATCTCCAATTCAGCGGCTGCCTCCTCGGGTTTCTTTGGCTTTTTGGTTTTCTTCTGTTTGATTTCGGTTTCCACATGGATTTCCTCCGTTTTCTTGGGTTCTGTCAGCACAAATTCGGCCTCCACTGCCTCGGGCTTTGGTTTGGGCTTCCGCTTGAAGACGGCCTCGGCTGGAGCTTCCTCCTCGGGCTGTTCTTCGATGGCAGTGACCTTTTCAGCCTCCGTTTCCTTGACGCTGATTTCATATGAATCGAAGGACTCGATAACCTGTTCCTCGGGCTTCTCCTCCTCTACCTTGGGAGCTTCTTCGATCACTTCCACGGGCTTTTCCTCGACGGGTGCCTCCGTTTCTGTGACACTGAATTCGTATTCCTTGGGTTTCTTGGTCTTTTTCTTTTCTTGGGGCTTCTCCTCCACCACGACTTCCTCCTCTTCGACTGGTTGTATCTTTTCTTCTTCTACGACCACAATCTCTTCCTCCTTCACCTCTTTCTTGGGTTTCTTCTTGGACTTTTCCTTGACGGTGACCTCCTGGGGCAGAGGTTCCTCGGGTGTGGGCTCCGTAAGCTTCAGTTCAACCTCAAACTGCTCTGCTTCCTCGACGGGTTTCTCCACGGGAATTGTGACCTCTGCGGTGACCTCTTCAACCTCTGGTTCCTCGACCTGGGGCTCTTGGAGCGTCACCTCGTACTCTTCGGGCTGCTGTGGCTTTGGCTTCTTGCGGCGCGTCACAACCTTTTCTTCGATGACTTCTTCGGTGGTCTCGTGGCGCTCATCGAAGTCGATGACTCGCACCTTGTGCTCCTTGGGGGCCTCTTCGGGCTCCAGGACTGTGGTCGTGATCTTGTACTCCACGGGTATGTCCTCGGGGACTTCTTCGGGCTGCGGTGCCTCCTCCTTAACCTCCACTTGGGCGACCGGGGCCTCTTTGGGTTTCTTTTGCTTGACCTTCACCTCCTTGGGCTTTTCTTCTTCAATGGGAACCTCCTCGGGTGCCTCTTCCTCCTTCAGAGAGATCTCAAACTCCTGTGGGACTTCCTCGGAGACCTCCTCCTCCTTTGGTTGGATCTTCTTGGCCTTGGGTTTCTTTGGTTTCCTCGCTTCCTCTTGGGGAGTCTCTGGGATCTCCTCCGCTTTGGGTTCCTCGACCTTTGCCTGGACGATGGCTGCCTCCACGGGTGCCTCAGGCTCACGGACCTTTGGCACTGGTTTCAGTTTGACTTGAGAGTCTGTTTCCTCTGGAGCTTCGCTTTCGGGAATGCGGAACTTCACCTGCTGTTCGGGTACCTCCTCCTCCTCCTTGGGCACGCCCGGGACAATCTCTGAGATGATTGTCTCCGGCTCTGGCTTCGACTTGTCCTTGGGCTTGTACTTGGTTTTCGTGGGCTTCTTCTGTTTATCGGGCTTCTCCGGATGCTCAATGGGCTCCAGTTCCTCGGGCACGTACTCCGAAGGCTCAAAGTCCACGGGCTCGAAGGGCGGCACCACAAAGTGTCCTTCCTTGGGCTCCTTGGGCTGTTCCTCGATCACAACGACTTCCTTGGGCTTTCGCTGGAGCTCCACTTCCTCTTCGACCTCCTGGGGCTTCTGTGGGATCTTCTTGAGGGTGACATTCTCTGGCTGTTCCTCCTCCTTGGGCTTTTTCTTGCCCTTTCCGAGCTTTATTTTCACTTCTTCTTGCTTCTCCTCGGGCTTGGGCGTCTTTTCGGGCTTCTGGTAGGGCTTCTGCTCCTCGGGCTCCTCCTCGCTGCTGACATACTTCTCGTACTTCTCGAGCTCGACCTTCTCCAGGTCGTCCTTGATCTTTTTGATCTTCTTGGTCTTTGGTTTCTTGAACTTGAGGGCCTCTTCGGCCTCCTCGATGTTGCGCGAAAGCTCTCCATTGTCCTTTATCGCACCAATCTCGGTCAGCTTGGGTATCAATGGAGCCGGAGGATACTCGACCATGACCATGCGGGCCTTGAGCCGGAATTTGGGCAGCTGTACGGACTGCTCTTCGGTGGGTTTCTCCTTGCGTTTTCCTGGCTTCAGTTTGACCTGTTTCGGGACCTCTGCCGCCTCCACAATCTGCACTTTGGTGGGCTTCTGATCCTTTCGCTCGATTTTCATGGGCTCGAGATTGGCGAACTCCGGTTTCAGTTTCTTGGGCAGATCGAAATCGATCTTTTCGTACTTTTCGAGCTCCGTTTTCTCGATTTCCTGCTCCAGTAACTTGCGGATGATCTCATCGTGATCATCGGTTTTCTTTTTGATGATCTTCTTCTTTTTGGCCTTGGGCTTGCTGACATCCTCGGGCTGGTCCTCGGCTATGGGCTGCTCCTCCTCTTCCTCCACCTCCTCGATGATGGGCTGCGATTCCTCGATCTCTGCGATCTCATCGATGACTCGTATCTCGTGGATCTTCTCGGGCTGTTCCTCCTCCTCGACGATGGGCTCCTCGTGAATGATGCTGATTTGATAGTCCTTGTGTACCTCTGTCGCTTCACCTGTGTGGAAGATGCATCAACAGTTAAGTAAATTGTGATCTTAAGGGGCGCAAAAAGGATAAACCAGGATCCAGGATCCAGGATCCATTGGGGTTGGGTACCGTGCATTGCTTTTGCCAGAAAGCAAGCAAAAATCGTTGAAACTTTGGACAGAAGACATATAATTTTTTGAAAGGCTATATTTACAGATACAGATAGAGATATGTATATATATTTACAGAAGGATTGAACATATTTTGTACAAAGGATTTAAGGATGTGTTAGCTGAAAGATGAAGGTTATGCATACATATATTCTACAAAGGATTTTGGGATATTTTGTAGGTGCAAGATGGCTATTTTGTACAGAGGATTAGCTGAAAGATGGCGTTATGGTGGTGTTAAGTGGATCGTAAGAAACGGGTTAGAATCTAGGAACACACATGCGAAAAGGGTATTAATATTCGGGTTATTGTGTTGGAGGGTGGGGGCTTGGAAAAGGCTTTCCAGTGGAACGAACTGAAAAGGAGATTCAGAAGATCGTCAGCGACAAGGAAAGAATAGAAATTTAGAGAATTGTTGTGGGGTAGAGGGAAGACGCAACACGCGGTGTGGTATTCAACGAAAGGAACTAAAAAAAAAACATAGGCGGACAGGCGCGAAAAGACAAAAGTCACAAAAGGAGCAAAAACGGAGCAATAGACACAGAAAAAAGGGAGCAAAAAGAGCAGCAAAAGACAGGGAAAAAGATAACAGAGATAACGGAGCGTAAAAGGAGTAAGAGACATAGAAAAAGAGCAGCAAAAGAATTGGGCGAAAAAACAGGAGAGTAAAAGAGCATTTAAAAAAATTGTACATTGAAAAAATGGAGCGTAAAAGGAGCGAAAAATATATAGAAAAAAAGAGGAGTAAAAGTCATGGAAAAAAAGGAGCAAAAAACGGAGCAATAGACATAGACAAAACGGAGAAACAGACACGGAAAGAATAAGGAAAAGGAAAAGGAAAAGAGTAAAACACGCAGAAGTGAACGGAGCAAAAATATGCCGCTTTTGCTTTTGCTTTTGCTGCTGCTTGGCGGCGTCGGCGTGGGGTGGGGTATTTTTTTTTTCTTTTTTTTTTCTCTTGGACTTGATTTTTTTTTTTTTTTTTTTTGTAGGTGTGTGTGGGGGGGGGCGCTTCTCCAAAGCGGACTTACTTGTTGTTGTTTCTGTTTCAGGGCTTTCTTTGTGTGTTTCTGGTTTTGTTTTCTGTTTATGTTTAACTGTTTTCTGTGCTGTTGTTGTTGTTGTTGTTGTTGTTGCTGTGGGTGCCTCTTCTTGCGGTGTAATTTGTGCAGTGGCTGTGTCCTCTTGTGCATGTATCGGTGTGCTTGTTGTTGTTGTTGTTGTTGTGCTCTCTTCCTCATCGTCCTTGGGTATCTCTACAGTCGTCACGTATGTCTGCTCAGTGGGTTCGTCTGTCTCTGTCTTGGGTTTCTTCTGGGTCTTTGGTTTCTTTGTCTGGGGTTTGGTTGATTCGGGGCCTACCTCTACTGGCTGGGAGTCCTCTTCCTCGGGAAGTACCTTTTCCTCCTCGGGAAGAGGAAGAGCCTCTTCTTTTTCTACCTCTTTTGGTGTCTCCTCTTCTATCAACTTCTTAACATAATCATCTAGCTCCTCCTTCTTGACCTTCTTGACGGTTTTCTTGGACTTTGGCTTGGGTTTCGGTTCCTCTTCTTCGGGCTGTTCTTCCACGGGAACAACGACTGCCTCTGGCTGTGGCTCCTCATCCACAATGACCATCACGGAATCATTATCCTCGCTTTCGATGGTGGTTATCTTGAACGTGGTATCCTCCTTGGGTCCCTTTTTCTTCAGGACTCTCTTGGTGGTCTTTTCCTGAATGGGTTTACCCTCTTCCGTGACGATCTCTTGGATTTGAACCTCCTCCGGCTGGACCTCGACAATCTTTACCGGCAGAAGAGGCTCTTCTTCGGGAGCTTCTACCTCGAGGATCTTCACTTGGGCCAGTTCTTCGGGCACAGGCGAGGCTTCCTTCGTCGTTTGCTTGGCTTTCGGTTTCTTGTCCTTCTTTGGTTTGCCCTCGGGGGCTTCCTCAACCACATCGATGGGCTTTTCCGTGGGCTTGTCCCTGACAGTCGGCTCAAAGTCGAATTTCTCATACTTCTCCAACTCCGTCTTGGGCGTCTCCATGTCGATGAGCTTTTGTATGTAGTCGTGGATGTCGTCCTTCTTGACTTTCTTTGTTTTCTTCTTGGGTTCCTTGGGTTTCTCATCCTCTTTGGTGGGGGCCTCGGGCTCGTATTCCACAATTGTGATTTCCGCTTCCGGCTGATCATCCCTCAGGACTTCTATGATCTCGATTTGACCCTCGCCATCGGGTCGCTTGATCTTGCGCTTGGTGGTGACCTCCTTGTGGGTCTCCCCGGCGGCATCTGTGGTCTCCTTGACCTGCGTTTCGCTTTCGATGACCTCGATGGTGAAGGGCTTTTCTTCCTGGGGTTCTGCGGAGCTCTCCTTGATGGAAATTTGATAGGAATCGAGAGGAGTTTCTTCGGTGGTTTCTTGTGGCTTTTTGGATGGCTTTTTCTTTTGGGGTTTGTCCTGGGAAGCGGTTTCCTCCTTGACGGAAATGCTGAATATTTTATCGTCAGGTTTTTCAACGTCGGATTCGATTTCTGTCACTTCCAGAGGCTCCTCCGGGCGTTCTTCTTCCTTTGGTGCTTCCTCAGAAATGATGACCTTTGCCTTTGGTTTCTTTTTCTTTTCAGGTTTCGGCGTTTCTTCCGTTTGATCGATCTCATGTTCGGGTTCTTCTACGAT
This sequence comes from Drosophila pseudoobscura, assembly GCF_009870125.1. Classification (NCBI taxonomy): domain Eukaryota; kingdom Metazoa; phylum Arthropoda; class Insecta; order Diptera; family Drosophilidae; genus Drosophila; species Drosophila pseudoobscura. The sequence goes on from NC_046683.1 coordinate 54,675,096, forward strand.
CGGCATCGAAACCTCCACAGTAAAGACCTCTTCTGGCTGAGGAGTATCCTCCGGCACGCTTTCCACGACAGAGATTTCCTCTGGTTCTGGTTTTTCCTCTTCAACAGCAGCCGGCTTCTCCTTCTTGGCCTTCTTTTTGGGCTTTTCTGGCGTTGGCTCCGATGGCGTTTCTTCTGCGACAGCCACAACAGCCTCCGGTTCGATGGGCTTCGGAGTTTCCTCCTCAATCACGGCCTTGATGAAGTCCTCGACATCATCCTTTTTGATCTTTTTCGTACGTTTCTGCTTGACCACAGGCTCGACATCTACCGTCTCCTCCGAGGGAGTTGTCGTGGTGACTGTGATCTCAGATTCATTTGTGTCTGCATCCGTGACCTCGACAATGTCATGAACTACCTCCTGGGGACCCTTTTTCTGCTTGATTTTCTTTGTTTTGACGACCTTTTCCCTGACTTGACCCTCTTCGTCGGGCACCTGTTGAATCTCGACCGTTTCCTCGAGCACTACGATTTCAAAGGACTTTTCTTCGGGCTTTTCCGGCGAAAATTCTCTCACAGTGATCTTTAGTTTTGGCTCCTCCTTGGCCTCCTCTGCCGTTGGTTGTTCTTCCTCGGGTATGGGGGTTTCTTCTTCGGATTCTTGGGGTTTTTCGGTGGGTTTTTCCTCATGAACCTTGACCTTTTTGGCGGGTTTCTTTTTCATTTTCACCGGCTCATCCAAGTCGATCTTTTCGTACTTTTCCAACTCTGTTTTTGGTATATCCTGCTCGATGAGTTTTTGAATATAATCGTGGAGATCGTCCTTGGGGACCTTCTTTGTTTTCCTGACCTTTTTGGGTGCCTCTTCCTGGGGAATGTCCTCCTTCAGAGGCTCCACCTCTTCGGTGTGCACTATGACCTCGTACTCGGGTGTGTCCCCCTCCGTCATGGTCTCCACAATTTCGATGATCTCCTCCTTGGGACCCACCTGCTTCTTGATCTTTCGCTTCGTGACCGTCTGCTTGGTGGTTTCTCCCTTGTCGTCTGTGATCTGCTGCTCCACGGCCTCCGTTTCGAGTTCTTGGATCTGGAAGGATGGTTCCGCCAAGGGCGAAGGTTCCTCCGACTCCACGACGATGGTCGTATGTTCGGGGAAGACTTCTTCGGGGATATGCTCATCGGATATGGCCTTGACCAAATATTCTGGCGATTCCTCTTGTGAGGGCTGCTTTTGAGTCTTGGGTTTCGAAGGTTTCTTGGTCTTTGGTTTGGGCTTTTCGTCTGTGGAAGTCTCCTCTGTAACACCGATGGTGTAGGCAGGGGTTTCCTCGGGCTTTTCAATGAGGATTTCCATAGTTTCCACAAATATCTCCTCTGGTACTTGAGGTTCCTTCGAGTCCGCCTCTTCTTCTGTTTCTGTGACTGTATATTTCTTGGGAGATTTCTTAGCTTTCTTGGGTTTCTCCTCTATAATCTCTTCTGCCTCACTTTCCACGATTTCAATGGGTGCCTGTTCCACGAATTCCTCAATAACGTTAATGACATACTCCTCGATTTCATCCTTTTTCAATTGTTTCGGCTTCTTGAGGATCTTCTTTACGGGCTTGGGCTCTTCCTCTGTGATTTCCACCTCATCGGCGGTCACTTCAGTGACTGTCACCTCCGCAATGGGCTGATCCTCGCTGGTGGTTTCTGTGATCTCAAAGACCTTCTCCTGGGAACCCTTGCGGCGCAGAACCTTTCGCTTTTTGATGGTCACCTCCTTGATGGTGCCCTCTTCATCGGGCTGCTCGACGACCTCCACAGTTTGTTCGATTTCCTCCAAAGGAACAGCGGGGATCTCCTCCTTTTTGTCCTTTTTCTTCTTTTGGGGCTTTTCCTTCTTTGTCGGTATCGGTTTTTCCTCGGGAGTTTCCAGGGGTTTTACGGCCTCCAAGAATTCATCGGCAACGTTGACCAAATATTTTGTAGAATCCTCTGGCTTCTGTGGCAGCTCCTGCACGTCCTCTGGGAAGATCTCCAACTCTTCCGGTTCCTCCACTTCTGGTTCGATTTCCTCGACATTGAATTCATGGATTGTCACAGGCAAACCATCCACCACGTCCACAGTTTTCTTGTGATGCGTCTTGACCTTCTTCTTGGGCTTCTTGGGCTTGTCATCCATCTCCGTTGGCTCGTACTGTTCCAGCTCCGTTTTCGTGATCTCCTGTTCGATCAGCTCTTGGATGTACTTGTCCAGATCGTCCTTGACGGGTTTCTTTTTCTTGATCTTCTGAACAATCTTCAGGGGTTGCTCCTCCGCGACGTCCTTCGGTGCGGCCTCCTCCGAGGGCACTTCAGTCGTTGTGAATTCTATGATGGCCTCGGGATTGTTCTCCTGGTACGTTTCCGTGATCTCAATGATGTACTCCTTGGGGCCATCCTTCTTCTTGAGTTTCTTTGTGGTCTTCACCTGCTTGACCTCCTCGCCCTTTTCGTTGACAATGTCCTCGATGACGGTTTCGGGGGCCAACTCCTCAATGCGGATTGTCTGCTGCTCCACGGGTTTCTTTGAAGGTTTCTTTGGCTTTGGAGTTTTTGGTTTTTGTTCGGGAATTTCCTCGGGAACATCGGATTCGACTTCCTCCTCCTCAAACCTCTGTGGTTCAACAAATTCTTCCAGGACGTTGATGATGTAGCTTTGAACTTCTTCTGGTTTCAGTTTCTTGGGTTTCTTGATGGGTTTCTTCTCCTTGATCTCGGGAACAACTTCCTCCGGCTTTTCTTCTTCTATAATCTCGACTATAGTCACCTCCGCCAAAGGTTCATCATTCGTTTTGGTTTCGGTGATCTCGAAGATCTGTTCCTTGGGTCCCTGTTTCCTGACGATCTTCTTCTTCTTCGTTTCCACCTTCTTTTCGGTGCCATCCTCTTCGGTTACCTTAACGACTTCCACGGATTCGGAAATGTCTTCAATGACTGGTTGTACCCTTTCAACGTCCTCGGGGAATTCCTCAAACTTATAGGGCTCGACGTATTCTTCCAGAACATTGATGATGTAGTTTTTGACCTCTTCGGGCTTCAGTTTCTTGGGTTTTTTGATGGGCTTCGTTTCTTTGATCTCGGGAACAGCTTCCTTGGGCTTTTCTTCCTCGGTGACTTCGATGATGGTTACCTCCGCCAGAGGCTCATCGTTCGTTTTGGTTTCTGTGATCTCGAAGATCTGTTCCTTGGGTCCCTGTTTCCTGGAGACCTTCTTTTTCTTCACTTCCACCTTCTTTTCGGTGCCATCTTCTTCGGTGACCTTAGTGATCTCCACTGTTTCCGAAAGGTCCTCAATGACGGGTTCCTCAAATTTGTAGGGTTCCACAAATTCTTCAAGGACATTGATCACATAATCCTTTACTTCTTCGGGCTTAAGTTTCTTCGGCTTCTTGATGGGTTTTTTCTCCTTGATCTCCGGAACTTCTTCCTTGGGGGTCTCTTCTTCGGTAATCTCCACAATGGAAACTTCAGCCAGAGGTTCATCATTCGTTATGGTTTCGGTGATCTCGAAGACCTGTTCATTGGGTCCCTGTTTCCTTGAAACCTTCTTCTTCCGGACCTCCACCTTCTTTGGAACACCATCCTCTTCAGTGACTTGTGTAATCTGCACAGTTTCGGGAAGTTCTTCAATAATGGGTTGTTCTTGTATCACCTCTTCAAACTTGTAGGGCTCTACAAATTCTTCCAGGACATTGATCACATAATTCTTGACATCTTCCGGTTTCAGTTTCTTGGGTTTCTTGATGGGTTTCTTCTCCTTGATCTCCGGAACAACTTCCTCCGGCTTTTCTTCTTCTATAATCTCGACTATAGTCACCTCCGCCAGAGGTTCATCATTCGTTTTGGTTTCGGTGATCTCGAAGATCTGTTCCTTGGGTCCCTGTTTCCTGACGATCTTCTTCTTTTTCGTTTCCACCTTCTTTTCGGTGCCATCCTCTTCGGTCACCTTGACGATTTCCACGGATTCGGAGATGTCTTCAATCACTGGTTGTACCTTTTCAACGTCCTCGGGAAGTTCCTCAAACTTATAGGGCTCGACGTATTCTTCCAGAACATTGATGATGTAGTTTTTGACCTCTTCGGGCTTCAGTTTCTTGGGTTTTTTGATGGGCTTCGTTTCTTTGATCTCGGGAACAGCTTCCTTGGGCTTTTCTTTCTCGGTTACTTCGATGATGGTTACCTCTGCCAGAGGCTCATCGTTCGTTTTGGTTTCTGTGATCTCGAAGATCTGTTCCTTGGGTCCCTGTTTCCTGGAGACCTTCTTTTTCTTCACTTCCACCTTCTTTTCGGTGCCATCTTCTTCGGTGACCTTAGTGATCTCCACTGTTTCCGAAAGATCCTCAATGACGGGTTCCTCAAATTTGTAGGGTTGCACCAATTCCTCAAGAACATTAACAACATAATTCTTGACTTCTTCGGGTTTCAGCTTCTTCGGTTTCTTGATGGGTTTTTTCTCCGTGATCTCTGGAACATCCTCCTTGGGTTCCTCCTCTGTAATCTCCACTATGGAAACCTCCGCCAGAGGTTCATCATTCGTTATGGTTTCGGTGATCTCAAATATCTGTTCTTTGGGTCCCTGTTTCCGTGAAACCTTCTTCTTTCGCACTTCAACCTTTTGTGGAACACCGTCCTCTTCGGTGACACGGACTTCCACCACTTCAGAGATGTCTTGAATGACGGGTTCTGGCTTTTCCTCTTCCAGCACCTTGATTTTCGCTGATTTCTTGGGCTTGGACTTGGGCTTCTCTTCAACGACCTTTACTTGCTGATCCGTGGGAGTTTCCTCGACATCTTCGTGATCGCTTTCCTCTACCACTTCAACGGGTTTGAGATCTTCATGATCGATCTCAAACTCTTGGATGATAACCTCATAGACTGTTGTGGGCACACCATCCACCACCTGAGTGGTTTTCTTGTGTTGTTTCTTGATTTTCTTGGGTTTCTTCACCTCCGATGTCGTAGACTCCGATACACGGACTTCGAATTCTTCCAGTTTTGGCTTCGGAATATCCTCTTCGATCAGTTCTTGGATAAAGTTGTCCAAACTTTCGGTCTTGGGCTTCTTTTTCTTGACGATCTTTATCTTGTGCTCCTCCTGGGGTTGTTCCTCCGTGACTGGTGTGATTTCTGTGGTTTGTATTACGACTTCTGCCTCAGCTTTGTTCTCTTCATAGGTTTCAATCACTTCAATGAGGTATTCCTTGGGTCCAGCCTTCTTTTTGAGCTTACGTTTGGTGATCACACGTTCCACTGTCTGTCCCTCCTCATTGACTGTTTCTTCGATGATTGTTTCGGGTGCTAGTTCTTCCACCCGAATTGTAAATTCAGATATGGGCTCCTTAGGGGCTTCTTCCTTTGGTTTCTTGGCGGGTTTCTTGATTTTCTTGGGTGTTGAGTCCCTAACTTCCACAGAATATGATTCGGCTTGGGGTGCTTCCTCTGATTCAGTTACAGATACAGTATCTTCTGTGATGGTTAATGCCTCTGGGGTTCTTTCAGGTTCCGTTTCTGTTATTTTCACCTTTTTCTGCTTTTCAGATTTCTTTTTCTTATCCTTGGGAAGGCTTCGAACTTCTTCTGGTTTCTCCTCTTCTGGGGAAACCTCTTGCAGGGCTTCCTCTTCAACAACAGTCGTGGTAAAGGAGGTAATGTCCTCTTCTGGCGATTTCTCGCGCTCTGGAACCGGTGTATAATCTTCGGATATCTCCGCAATCAGCTCTGTAGGCGCCTCTTCCACAACCTTGACGATGTATTCCTTTAGTTTTTCCTTCTTCACCTTTTTCACTGTTTTCTTGGGTGCCTCCGGCTTATCTTCCTCTGGAGCATCCGTCCTATCTTCTGTTGTTTCTGTGGTTATCACGATGACCTTCGCCTCTTCGGGGATATCCTCGGGAGCCTCGGTTTCAATGATTTCAATCTCGTACACTTTGGAACCCTTCCTGGTCTTGACCTTTCGCTTTTTAGTGATTTTCTCTTCCTGGATGTCGAGTTCTTCAATGACTAGTGGCACAGTGTCCACTACCTCCTCGAGGACAACTATGGGTAGGGTTTCCTGTAGATCAGCAATTATTTCATCCAATTCCGGGACGATTTCCTCTTCTGGCTCTTCGATCTCCTCCTGTGGAGCCCGCTCCGAATCGATCTTCTTGATCAAGAACTCATCGTAGACCGGAATTATCTCCGTTTCAAGGGTTTCCTCTTCCTTGATGACTTTCTTGGCCTTGGGTTTCTTGGCCTTTGGCTTTTCCTTAGGCTCGTGTTCCGTGACACCGATCTGAAGCGTTTCACCCTCTGGGAAGACGGGTTCCTGAGGCTTTGGTTTCTGTTTCTTGGCCTTCTTTGGCTTGCCATCCACATCGATTTTCTCGTATTTCTCCAACTCTGTCAAGGGAATCTCTGCGTTGATCAATTGCTGAATGTAGGCATCGAGTTCATCCTTTGTCATTTTCTTGGTTTTCTTCTTGGGCTTTTCTCTTGAAGGAATAACCTTCTCCTCCTCCTTTGCTTCGCTAGAGGTTATTGTTACTTCATAGAGCGGCTCTTCACCTTCAGAAGGCAACGTTTCAACGATTTCAAGGATCTCTGTTTCATTACCCTTTTCATGGAGGATTCTGCGCTTCTTGGGTTGCTCCTCAGAAGGAGCCTCAGGCTGTAGTTCCGTGAGTTTTACCTCAAAGAAGTCTTCTGTACGAGTTTCATAGAACTTTTGTTCAGGTTCTTCCTTTATTTCGGCCACAAATTCCTCAAGTTCCTCTTGGTTCATGCGTTTGACCTTCTTTTTGAGTGTTTTCTTGGGTTTTCTATCAACCTGATCTGTTTCCGAACTTGTGATGGTAATTTCATAGATCTTTTCATCAGTATCTTTTGGTGAAACTTCCACTATTTCAATGGTGTTTTCCTCAAGATCAGTTTTCACCTTAATCTTGCGCTTTTTCTTGGGTTCTTTGATGGGTTTCCTCGGCGATTCCGCTGTTTCCTCGGGTGTGACTTCTGGTTGTAGTTCCACAACTTCATATTTGAAGAAAGGCTTAAGTTTCACTTCTTCCTGGACATCCTCTGGTCGTTCGCCTTGACGGTAGCGCAGCTTTAGGTCATCCTCGGGAGTTTCTTCAACGTCCTTTGGCTTTCCTGGAGTGATTTTGTGCTGAATTGTATCGGGTGAAGGTGTAACCTTCTTCTTTCGCTTGTGCTTGGGTTTTTCGAGTGTTTCAGTGTCTTCAACGATAGATGTATCCGATTCTTCAGGTTGTTCCGAAGTTCTTTCGAAATCTGTCAGCTCCAAGGGCTCAAAGTGGATTGTGTCCTGTGGTTTCTCGGACTTTTTGGACTTCTTTTTCTTTGGAGCCTCCTCTTCGACCACCTTTTGAGGTTTCTCTTCGATATCCTCTTCTTTGCCTTCGATTTTTACGGGTTTCAAGTGAACCTCTTCCAAGGTTTCGACATTCTGTGGAATCTTGCCCTTGCCAAGTTTTAGCTTTCGAATATCCTCAGGAATTTCCTCCGTTTTCTTCTTTCCACGCTTGTACTTGGGCTTAGGTTGCTCCTCATCCGAAGGTTGGCTCTCCTCAGAGTCAAAGGTCTCGAGATCGGGCTGCTCTAGCTCTGCCTTTGAGGGCTTGCGGTGTTTGAACTTCTTGGGGCGCAGCCGCAGGACCTCTTCGGCCTCTTCGACATTGCGCGAGAGTTCTCCACTCTCCCGATGGGTATCCAACTCGGTCAGGACATACGGGAAGCAGTACGGAGAGTACGGTATGAACCGTATCCAACTCTTGAGTTTCTTGTTCTTGAAGGAAGCTTCGGCCTTCTTCTTTTTCTCCACCTCCGGGCGTTGCTTGGGCGTTTTCAGCTTCAGCATTTGTGGGAATTCGGCCACCGAGGTGATTTCCAACATTTTGGGTCGTTTAAATTCCATTTTCTCGATTTTCATGGGAGTCAGCTTCATTGGTTGGGGCTGCTTGAAGGACGAATCACGACGAGCCCTTTGCGGGAGCTCCATTTCCGTGCGCTGATATCCCTGAATGACTGTCTTGGGTATCTCCTGATGGATGAGGAACTGTATGTACTCATCCAATTCATCCCGTTTCGATTTAACGACCTTCTTTTTCTTGGGCTTGTCTTTCTTCTCACCAGTAGCAGTAGGACTCTCCTCAACCTTACCCTCTTCTATGACCACTAATTTCTTTGGTTTGCGTTTCTTAACCCCTGTCTTTTCCCCAGGACCCTCCTCTGTCAGTGCCGTCTCCCCTGTGGGACCCTCCTCAGTCAGTGTCTCCCAAGTAGGAGACTCCTCCTGCTCCTGTTCCTCCTCAACAATTGTCTCCCCCTCAATGGGAGCCTTGGTAGATGGTTTCTTTTTCTGTTTCTGTTTCTGTTTGGGTTCCTTCTTGTCGTCTCCTGCACTTACAACATCTTCGGGTTCTGTGATAGTGTACTCTTTGTTGTTCTGTTGGTCTGTTTTCGAGAAAGAATTATGTGTGTTTTTTTGTGTTAGAGCTAGACTAATGTTTTGTACACTCTTATATTTGCATTTTATATAATGCTTTAAAACACCTTCAAACTTTGTGTGGAACAAAGTTTAGTGTTTGGAAACATACCATACGCTTGCAAAAATAAAAAATTACTTTGTGTGTGGGTTAGAGATTTCATTTCAATTGAAAATGTACGCAATTTCGTTTTTGGTTTCAGAATTTTTGGATGTCACGTACAGAAAAGTGCAGTGTTAGTAAATATTTTGTGAGAATTTATGAAGTGTTTTCTCATGTTTGCATGTCTTTATGTTTTGTATAATGTTACGAGTGTGATTCTTTTGCTAAAGACTGAAAGACTGAATGACTGAAGGACCTTTGTTCTTTGTTCTTTGAGACGCGGCTTGTGGTATAGTATATGGAGTACATGTTGTACATAGTATAGTTTGTTTATAAAGTAAAAATCACCTGTTGGCTCGCTGACTTCAACAATTTCAAGGTGTGGTGTTGATTGTGGTGTTGTAGTGTCTTCTGGAATGGGTTCGGTATCACTGAGTACCTCCTCAACAACGATGCCTTGCTGCTCCTGAGAGATTCGTTTCTGTTCGGTTTCTATTGTGGTCTCTCCATCTTCGTTTTGTACAGATTTGAATGTCGTTATGTATTCGGTTGTTGTGTTTTCGGGCTTTGCTTGTTTCTCCACTGTTTCGTTGTGTTTTGTTTTGTGTGGGGGGGTTTTTTTTTTCGTGTGGAATGTTTAAAGAAAATATGTTATTTACAGATCTAGATATCAGGAACTATAAGAATACTTTAAGTTGAATAAAATGTTGAAAAAAACTAAGAAATTTATGCGTATACTTCAATTTGTGTTGTAGAATGAATGTAGAATGGATAGTGTAGATAGTGTTTTTTGTGTTCTTACCCTTGGGTTTTTTGTGTGGCTTTTGTTTGTGTTTGTTGGTGGGTGAAACCTTTTCATCGTCGCATTTACTAATATCGATTATGTCGGCGATATCAGAGAGATTTTCATCGCTTACAACCCGTATCAAGGAATAGGGCTCTTTGCCCTCTTCCTCGATTGTTTGTATCTGGAAATATTCCAGATCCTCTTCCTCTGGTCCCTGTTTCTTGAAGGTACGCGTCTTCGTCGTCTTCTTCTTTGGCTTCTTATTGCTGTCCAGCTCCTCGGTGAATGTTGTCTCCTCCGGCAACTCTTCAATCGGTATGGGGGCGAAATCATCAGCAGGCACAACCTCCACTTGCACTGTTGTCAGGGGTTCCTTGTCGTCTTCGACGACTGTCTGAACCGTTGTCACTTCGTCGAGTTTATCGTCGAGGTTCTTTTTGAAAGCCCTGGACTTGACTGTCTTCTTCTTTTTGGTACCATCTGGAGAAGTGTATTCCAGCTCTGCCACTTGCTCCGGCAGCTCCAAGGACTTATTGTCTTCCGGTTTCGATTCGGTTAGAGGCTGTTCTGTCACTGATATCGAATAGATGGGCTCTGCATCATCTTGTTCAATGATATCAATTTGAGTAACCTCTTCCATCTTGTCACTCGTCGGCTTTTTAATCACACGTTTCTTTGTTTTCACAATCTTTGGCGCACCTTCTTCGTCTACTGTTTCCGACTCCAGGACCTCATCGGGTAGTACCACTACCTCAGAGATCTTTTCCTCTGGCAGTTCAGGGAAGGGCAATTCAAAGTTCTCTACTGTCACCTTTGTCTTTGGCTCCTTTTCGTATTCCTCGACAGTTTGAATCTTAGTTACCTCCATGTTGGAGCCCTTGATCTTTTTGATAATTCGTGTCTTGACAACAGTCTTTGTGGGAGTACCATCTTCCTTCTCTGAAAGAATAACAGACTTTCTCTCAGGCAACTCGACCACAGTCTCCTCATCTTCAGGCTTTTGCACAATAACTCTCTTCTTAAGCTTCACTTTGCCACCAAATGGAGTCTTCAGATCAGTTTCTTCCACCGTGACTGTTGTCTCTGGCTTCTTGTTATCCTCTTCGACGGTTTCGATCTTGGTGACCTCTTGCTTATCACCCTTGACCTTCTTAATTACGCGAGTGCGTATCTTCTTCGTCTTCGGTTTGCCGTCTTCAGAGAAAGATTCCACCACGCGAACCTCTTCTGGAAGCTCTTCCACCTCATCGGGTTTCTCCTCTTCGTAAGGAACCTCCTCGACGGTGACGGTAGTCTCCGAAGGCTTGTCATCCTCCTCGACGGTTTCGATCTTGGTGACTTCTTGCTTGTCTCCCTTGACCTTCTTGATAACGCGAGTGCGGATCTTCTTCTTCTTGGGCTTGCCGTCTTCGGAAATGGTTTCCACCACACGAACCTCCTCTGGAAGCTCCTGGATCTCCTCGGGTTTCTCTTCTTCGTAAGGGACCTCTTCGACGGTGACGGTAGTCTCCGAAGGCTTGTCATCCTCCTCGACGGTTTCGATCTTGGTGACTTCTTGCTTGTCTCCCTTGACCTTCTTGATAACGCGAGTGCGGATCTTCTTCTTCTTGGGCTTGCCGTCTTCGGAAATGGTTTCCACCACACGAACCTCCTCTGGAAGCTCCTGGATCTCCTCGGGCTTCTCTTCTTCGTAAGGGACCTCTTCGACGGTGACGGTAGTCTCCGAAGGCTTGTCATCCTCCTCGACGGTTTCGATCTTGGTGACTTCTTGCTTGTCTCCCTTGACCTTCTTGATAACGCGAGTGCGGATCTTCTTCTTCTTGGGCTTGCCGTCTTCGGAAATGGTTTCCACCACACGAACCTCCTCTGGAAGCTCCTGGATCTCCTCGGGTTTCTCTTCTTCGTAAGGGACCTCTTCGACGGTGACGGTAGTCTCCAAAGGCTTGTCATCCTCCTCGACGGTTTCGATCTTGGTGACTTCTTGCTTGTCTCCCTTGACCTTCTTGATAACGCGAGTGCGGATCTTCTTCTTCTTGGGCTTGCCGTCTTCGGAAATGGTTTCCACCACACGAACCTCCTCTGGAAGCTCCTGGATCTCCTCGGGCTTCTCTTCTTCGTAAGGGACCTCTTCGACGGTGACGGTAGTCTCCGAAGGCTTGTCATCCTCCTCGACGGTTTCGATCTTGGTGACTTCTTGCTTGTCTCCCTTGACCTTCTTGATAACGCGAGTGCGGATCTTCTTCTTCTTGGGCTTGCCGTCTTCGGAAATGGTTTCCACCACACGAACCTCCTCTGGAAGCTCCTGGATCTCCTCGGGTTTCTCTTCTTCGTAGGGGACCTCTTCGACGGTGACTGTAGTCTCCGAAGGCTTGTCATCCTCCTCGACGGTTTCGATCTTGGTGACTTCTTGCTTGTCTCCCTTGACCTTCTTGATAACGCGAGTGCGGATCTTCTTCTTCTTGGGCTTGCCGTCTTCGGAAATGGTTTCCACCACACGAACCTCCTCTGGAAGCTCCTGGATCTCCTCGGGCTTCTCTTCTTCGTAAGGGACCTCTTCGACGGTGACGGTAGTCTCCGAAGGCTTGTCATCCTCCTCGACGGTTTCGATCTTGGTGACTTCTTGCTTGTCTCCCTTGACCTTCTTGATAACGCGAGTGCGGATCTTCTTCTTCTTGGGCTTGCCGTCTTCGGAAATGGTTTCCACCACACGAACCTCCTCTGGAAGCTCCTGGATCTCCTCGGGTTTCTCTTCTTCGTAAGCGACCTCTTCAACGGTGACAGTAGTCTCACAAGGCTTGTCATCCTCCTCGACGGTTTCGATCTTGGTGACTTCTTGCTTGTCTCCCTTGACCTTCTTGATAACGCGAGTGCGGATCTTCTTCTTCTTGGGCTTGCCGTCTTCGGAAATGGTTTCCACCACACGAACCTCCTCTGGAAGCTCCTGGATCTCCTCGGGTTTCTCTTCTTCGTAGGGGACCTCTTCAACGGTGACTGTAGTCTCAGAAGGCTTGTCATCCTCCTCGACGGTTTCGATCTTGGTGACTTCTTGTTTGTCGCCCTTGACCTTCTTTATTACGCGAGTGCGGATCTTCTTCTTCTTGGGTTTGCCATCTTCAGAGATAGATTCTACAACGCGAACCTCCTCTGGAAGCTCCTGGATCTCCTCGGGCTTCTCTTCTTCGTAGGGGACCTCTTCGACGGAGACTGTGGTCTCCGAAGGCTTGTCATCCTCCTCGACGGTTTCGATCTTGGTGACTTCTTGCTTGTCTCCCTTGACCTTCTTGATAACGCGAGTGCGGATCTTCTTCTTCTTGGGCTTGCCGTCTTCGGAAATGGTTTCCACCACACGAACCTCCTCTGGAAGCTCCTGGATCTCCTCGGGTTTCTCTTCTTCGTAAGGGACCTCTTCGACGGTGACGGTAGTCTCCGAAGGCTTGTCATCCTCCTCGACGGTTTCGATCTTGGTGACTTCTTGCTTGTCTCCCTTGACCTTCTTGATAACGCGAGTGCGGATCTTCTTCTTCTTGGGCTTGCCGTCTTCGGAAATGGTTTCCACCACACGAACCTCCTCTGGAAGCTCCTGGATCTCCTCGGGCTTCTCTTCTTCGTAAGGGACCTCTTCGACGGTGACGGTAGTCTCCGAAGGCTTGTCATCCTCCTCGACGGTTTCGATCTTGGTGACTTCTTGCTTGTCTCCCTTGACCTTCTTGATAACGCGAGTGCGGATCTTCTTCTTCTTGGGCTTGCCGTCTTCGGAAATGGTTTCCACCACACGAACTTCCTCTGGAAGCTCCTGGATCTCCTCGGGCTTCTCTTCTTCGTAGGGGACCTCTTCGACGGTGACTGTAGTCTGGGGTACCTTGTCATCCTCCTCGACGGTTTCGATCTTGGTGACTTCTTGCTTGTCTCCCTTGACCTTCTTGATAACGCGAGTGCGGATCTTCTTCTTTTTGGGCTTGCCGTCTTCGGAAATGGTTTCCACCACACGAACTTCCTCTGGAAGCTCCTGGATCTCCTCGGGCTTCTCTTCTTCGTAGGGGACCTCTTCGACGGTGACTGTAGTCTCGGGTACCTTGTCATCCTCCTCGACGGTTTCGATCTTGGTGACTTCTTGCTTGTCTCCCTTGACCTTCTTGATAACGCGAGTTCGGATCTTCTTCTTCTTGGGCTTGCCATCTTCGGAAATGGTTTCCACCACACGAATCTCCTCTGGAAGCTCCTGGAACTCCTCGGGTTTCTCTTCTTCGTAGGGGACCTCTTCGACGGTGACAGTAGTCTCAGAAGGCTTGTCATCCTCCTCGACGGTTAGGATCTTGGTGACTTCTTGCTTGTCTCCCTTGACCTTCTTGATAACGCGAGTACGAATCTTCTTCTTCTTAGGCTTGCCGTCTTCGGAAACTGTTTCCACCACACGAACCTCCTCTGGAAGCTCCTGGATCTCCTCGGGCTTCTCTTCTTCGTAGGGGACCTCTTCGACGGTGACGGTAGTCTCCGAAGGCTTGTCATCCTCCTCGACGGTTTCGATCTTGGTGACTTCTTGCTTGTCTCCCTTGACCTTCTTGATAACGCGAGTGCGGATCTTCTTCTTCTTGGGCTTGCCGTCTTCGGAAATGGTTTCCACCACACGAACTTCCTCTGGAAGCTCCTGGATCTCCTCGGGCTTCTCTTCTTCGTAGGGGACCTCTTCGACGGTGACTGTAGTCTGGGGTACCTTGTCATCCTCCTCGACGGTTTCGATCTTGGTGACTTCTTGCTTGTCTCCCTTGACCTTCTTGATAACGCGAGTGCGGATCTTCTTCTTTTTGGGCTTGCCGTCTTCGGAAATGGTTTCCACCACACGAACTTCCTCTGGAAGCTCCTGGATCTCCTCGGGCTTCTCTTCTTCGTAGGGGACCTCTTCGACGGTGACTGTAGTCTCGGGTACCTTGTCATCCTCCTCGACGGTTTCGATCTTGGTGACTTCTTGCTTGTCTCCCTTGACCTTCTTGATAACGCGAGTGCGGATCTTCTTCTTCTTGGGCTTGCCGTCTTCGGAAATGGTTTCCACCACACGAACCTCCTCTGGAAGCTCCTGGATCTCCTCGGGTTTCTCTTCTTCGTAGGGGACCTCTTCGACGGTGACTGTAGTCTCCGAAGGCTTGTCATCCTCCTCGACGGTTTCGATCTTGGTGACTTCTTGCTTGTCTCCCTTGACCTTCTTGATAACGCGAGTACGAATCTTCTTCTTCTTAGGCTTGCCGTCTTCGGAAATGGTTTCCACCACACGAACCTCCTCTGGAAGCTCCTGGATCTCCTCGGGCTTCTCTTCTTCGTAGGGGACCTCTTCGACGGTAACGGTAGTCTCCGAAGGCTTGTCATCCTCCTCGACGGTTTCGATCTTGGTGACTTCTTGCTTGTCTCCCTTGACCTTCTTGATAACGCGAGTACGAATCTTCTTCTTCTTAGGCTTGCCGTCTTCGGAAACTGTTTCCACCACACGAACCTCCTCTGGAAGCTCCTGGATCTCCTCGGGCTTCTCTTCTTCGTAGGGGACCTCTTCAATGGTGACTGTTGTCTCGGGTACCTTGTCATCCTCCTCGACGGTTTCGATCTTGGTGACTTCTTGCTTGTCTCCCTTGACCTTCTTGATAACGCGAGTGCGGATCTTCTTCTTCTTGGGCTTGCCGTCTTCCGAAATGGTTTCCACCACACGAACCTCCTCTGGAAGCTCCTGGATCTCTTCGGGCTTCTCTTCTTCGTAGGGGACCTCTTCAATGGTGACTGTTGTCTCGGGTACCTTGTCATCCTCCTCGACGGTTTCGATCTTGGTGACTTCTTGCTTGTCTCCCTTGACCTTCTTGATAACGCGAGTGCGGATCTTCTTCTTCTTGGGTTTGCCATCTTCAGAGATAGATTCTACAACGCGAACCTCCTCTGGAAGCTCCTGGATCTCCTCGGGCTTCTCTTCTTCGTAGGGGACCTCTTCGACGGAGACTGTGGTCTCCGAAGGCTTGTCATCCTCCTCGACGGTTTCGATCTTGGTGACTTCTTGTTTGTCTCCCTTGACCTTCTTGATTACGCGAGTACGGATCTTCTTCTTCTTGGGTTTGCCATCTTCAGAGATAGATTCTACAACGCGAACCTCCTCTGGCAGCTCCTGGATCTCCTCGGGCTTCTCTTCTTCGTAGGGAACCTCTTCGACGGTGACTGTAGTCTCCGAAGGCTTGTCATCCTCCTCGACGGTTTCGATCTTGGTGACTTCTTGCTTGTCTCCCTTGACCTTCTTGATAACGCGAGTGCGGATCTTCTTCTTCTTGGGCTTGCCGTCTTCCGAAATGGTTTCCACCACACGAACCTCCTCTGGAAGCTCCTGGATCTCTTCGGGCTTCTCTTCTTCGTAGGGGACCTCTTCAATGGTGACTGTTGTCTCGGGTACCTTGTCATCCTCCTCGACGGTTTCGATCTTGGTGACTTCTTGCTTGTCTCCCTTGACCTTCTTGATAACGCGAGTGCGGATCTTCTTCTTCTTGGGTTTGCCATCTTCAGAGATAGATTCTACAACGCGAACCTCCTCTGGAAGCTCCTGGATCTCCTCGGGCTTCTCTTCTTCGTAGGGGACCTCTTCAACGGTGACAGTAGTCTCAGAAGGCTTGTCATCCTCCTCGACGGTTTCGATCTTGGTGACTTCTTGTTTGTCTCCCTTGACCTTCTTGATTACGCGAGTACGGATCTTCTTCTTCTTGGGTTTGCCATCTTCAGAGATAGATTCTACAACGCGAACCTCCTCTGGAAGCTCCTGGATCTCCTCGGGCTTCTCTTCTTCGTAGGGGACCTCTTCAACGGTGACAGTAGTCTCAGAAGGCTTGTCATCCTCCTCGACGGTTTCGATCTTGGTGACTTCTTGTTTGTCTCCCTTGACCTTCTTGATTACGCGAGTACGGATCTTCTTCTTCTTGGGTTTGCCATCTTCAGAGATAGATTCTACAACGCGAACCTCCTCTGGAAGCTCCTGGATCTCTTCGGGCTTCTCTTCTTCGTAGGGGACCTCTTCAATGGTGACTGTTGTCTCGGGTACCTTGTCATCCTCCTCGAAGGTTTCGATCTTGGTGACTTCTTGCTTGTCTCCCTTGACCTTCTTGATAACGCGAGTGCGGATCTTCTTCTTCTTGGGCTTGCCGTCTTCGGAAATGGTTTCCACCACACGAACCTCCTCTGGAAGCTCCTGGATGTCCTCGGGTTTCTCTTCTTCGTAGGGGACCTCTTCAACGGTGACAGTAGTCTCAGAAGGCTTGTCATCCTCCTCGACGGTTTCGATCTTGGTGACTTCCTGTTTGTCTCCCTTGACCTTCTTGATAACGCGAGTGCGGATCTTCTTCTTCTTGGGCTTGCCGTCTTCGGAAATGGTTTCCACCACACGAACCTCCTCTGGAAGCTCCTGGATCTCCTCGGGTTTCTCTTCTTCGTAGGGGACCTCTTCGACGGTGACTGTAGTCTCCGAAGGCTTGTCATCCTCCTCGACGGTTTCGATCTTGGTGACTTCTTGCTTGTCTCCCTTGACCTTCTTGATAACGCGAGTGCGGATCTTCTTCTTCTTGGGCTTGCCGTCTTCGGAAATGGTTTCCACCACACGAACCTCCTCTGGAAGCTCCTGGATCTCCTCGGGTTTCTCTTCTTCGTAGGGGACCTCTTCGACGGTGACTGTAGTCTCCGAAGGCTTGTCATCCTCCTCGACGGTTTCGATCTTGGTGACTTCTTGCTTGTCTCCTTTGACCTTCTTGATAACGCGAGTACGGATCTTCTTCTTCTTGGGTTTGCCATCTTCAGAGATAGATTCCACAACGCGAACCTCCTCTGGAAGCTCCTGGATCTCCTCGGGCTTCTCTTCTTCGTAGGGAACCTCTTCGACGGTGACTGTAGTCTCCGAAGGCTTGTCATCCTCCTCGACGGTTTCGATCTTGGTGACTTCTTGTTGGTTTCCCTTGACCTTCTTGATTACGCGAGTGCGGATCTTCTTCTTCTTGGGCTTGCCATCTTCAGAGATAGATTCCACAACGCGAACCTCCTCTGGCAGCTCCTGGATCTCCTCGGGTTTCTCTTCTTCGTAAGGAACCTCTTCAACGGTGACAGTAGTCTCAGAAGGCTTGTCATCCTCCTCAACGGTTTCGATCTTGGTAACTTCTTGCTTGTCTCCCTTGACCTTCTTGATTACGCGAGTGCGGATATTCTTCTTCTTGGGTTTGCCGTCTTCTGAAATAGTTTCGACAACGCGAACCTCCTCTGGAAGCTCCTGGATCTCCTCGGGCTTCTCTTCTTCGTAGGGAAGCTCTTCGACGGTGACTGTAGTCTCCGACGGCTTGTCATCCTCCTCGACGGTTTCGATCTTAGTGACTTCTTGTTTGTCGCCCTTGACCTTCTTGATTACGCGAGTACGGATCTTCTTCTTCTTGGGTTTGCCATCTTCAGAGATAGATTCTACAACGCGAACCTCCTCTGGCAGCTCCTGGATCTCCTCGGGCTTCTCTTCTTCGTAGGGAACCTCTTCGACGGTGACTGTAGTCTCCGACGGCTTGTCATCCTCCTCGACGGTTTCGATCTTAGTGACTTCTTGTTTGTCGCCCTTGACCTTCTTGATTACGCGAGTACGGATCTTCTTCTTCTTGGGTTTGCCATCTTCAGAGATAGATTCTACAACGCGAACCTCCTCTGGCAGCTCCTGGATCTCCTCGGGCTTCTCTTCTTCGTAGGGAACCTCTTCGACGGTGACTGTAGTCTCCGACGGCTTGTCATCCTCCTCGACGGTTTCGATCTTAGTGACTTCTTGTTTGTCGCCCTTGACCTTCTTGATTACGCGAGTACGGATCTTCTTCTTCTTGGGTTTGCCATCTTCAGAGATAGATTCTACAACGCGAACCTCCTCTGGCAGCTCCTGGATCTCCTCGGGCTTCTCTTCTTCGTAGGGAACCTCTTCGACGGTGACTGTAGTCTCCGACGGCTTGTCATCCTCCTCGACGGTTTCGATCTTAGTGACTTCTTGTTTGTCGCCCTTGACCTTCTTGATTACGCGAGTACGGATCTTCTTCTTCTTGGGTTTGCCATCTTCAGAGATAGATTCCACAACGCGAACCTCCTCTGGAAGCTCTTGGATCTCCTCGGGCTTCTCTTCTTCGTAAGGAACCTCTTCAACGGTGACAGTAGTCTCAGAGGGCTTGTCATCCTCCTCGACGGTTTCGATCTTGGTGACTTCGTGCTTGTCGCCCTTGACCTTCTTGATTACGCGAGTGCGGATCTTCTTCTTCTTGGGTTTGCCATCTTCAGAGATAGATTCCACAACGCAAACCTCCTCTGGAAGCTCTTGGATCTCCTCGGGCTTCTCTTCTTCGTAAGGAACCTCTTCAACGGTGACAGTAGTCTCAGAAGGCTTGTCATCCTCCTCGACGGTTTCGATCTTAGTGACTTCGTGCTTGTCGCCCTTGACCTTCTTGATTACGCGAGTGCGGATCTTCTTCTTCTTGGGTTTGCCATCTTCAGAGATAGATTCTACAACGCGAACCTCCTCTGGAAGCTCCTGGATCTCCTCGGGCTTCTCTTCTTCGTAGGGGACCTCTTCGACGGTGACTGTAGTCTCGGGTACCTTGTCATCCTCCTCGACGGTTTCGATCTTGGTGACTTCTTGCTTGTCGCCCTTGACCTTCTTGATTACCCGAGTGCGGATCTTCTTCTTCTTGGGCTTGCCGTCTTCGGAAATGGTTTCCACCACACGAACCTCCTCTGGAAGCTCCTGGATCTCCTCGGGCTTCTCTTCTTCGTAGGGGACCTCTTCGACGGTGACAGTAGTCTCCGAAGGCTTGTCATCCTCCTCGACGGTTTCGATCTTGGTGACTTCTTGCTTGTCGCCCTTGACCTTCTTGATTACCCGAGTGCGGATCTTCTTCTTCTTGGGCTTGCCATCTTCAGAAATAGATTCCACAACGCGAACCTCCTCTGGAAGCTCTTGGATCTCCTCGGGCTTCTCTTCTTCGTAAGGAACCTCTTCAACGGTGACAGTAGTCTCAGAAGGCTTGTCATCCTCCTCGACGGTTTCGATCTTAGTGACTTCTTGCTTGTCGCCCTTGACCTTCTTGATAACGCGAGTACGGATCTTCTTCTTCTTGGGTTTGCCATCTTCACAAATAGATTCTACAACGCGAACCTCCTCTGGAAGCTCCTGGATCTCCTCGGGCTTCTCTTCTTCGTAGGGAACCTCTTCGACGGTGACTGTAGTCTCCGAAGGCTTGTCATCCTCCTCGACGGTTTCGATCTTGGTGACTTCGTGCTTGTCGCCCTTGACCTTCTTGATTACGCGAGTGCGGATCTTCTTCTTCTTGGGTTTGCCATCTTCAGAGATAGATTCTACAACGCGAACCTCCTCTGGAAGCTCCTGGATCTCCTCGGGCTTCTCTTCTTCGTAGGGGACCTCTTCGACGGTGACTGTAGTCTCGGGTACCTTGTCATCCTCCTCGACGGTTTCGATCTTGGTGACTTCTTGCTTGTCGCCCTTGACCTTCTTGATTACCCGAGTGCGGATCTTCTTCTTCTTGGGATTGCCATCTTCAGAAATAGATTCCACAACGCGAACCTCCTCTGGAAGCTCTTGGATCTCCTCGGGCTTCTCTTCTTCGTAGGGGACCTCTTCGACGGTGACAGTAGTCTCCGAAGGCTTGTCATCCTCCTCGACGGTTTCGATCTTGGTGACTTCTTGCTTGTCGCCCTTGACCTTCTTGATTACCCGAGTGCGGATCTTCTTCTTCTTGGGCTTGCCGTCTTCGGAAATGGTTTCCACCACACGAACCTCCTCTGGAAGCTCCTGGATCTCCTCGGGCTTCTCTTCTTCGTAGGGGACCTCTTCGACGGTGACGGTAGTCTCCGAAGGCTTGTCATCCTCCTCGACGGTTTCGATCTTGGTGACTTCGTGCTTGTCGCCCTTGACCTTCTTGATTACGCGAGTGCGGATCTTCTTCTTCTTGGGTTTGCCATCTTCAGAGATAGATTCTACAACGCGAACCTCCTCTGGAAGCTCCTGAATCTCCTCGGGCTTCTCTTTTTCGTAGGGGACCTCTTCAACGGTGACTGTAGTCTCAGAAGGCTTGTCATCCTCCTCGACGGTTTCGATCTTGGTGACTTCTTGCTTGTCGCCCTTGACCTTCTTGATTACCCGAGTGCGGATCTTCTTCTTCTTGGGCTTGCCGTCTTCGGAAATGGTTTCCACCACACGAACCTCCTCTGGAAGCTCCTGGATCTCCTCGGGCTTCTCTTCTTCGTAGGGGACCTCTTCGACGGAGACTGTAGTCTCCGCAGGCTTGTTATCCTCCTCGACGGTTTCGATCTTGGTGACTTCTTGCTTGTCGCCCTTGACCTTCTTGATTACGCGAGTACGGATCTTCTTCTTCTTGGGCTTGCCATCTTCAGAGAAAGATTCTACAACGCGAACCTCCTCTGGAAGCTCCTGAATCTCCTCGGGCTTCTCTTCTTCGTAGGGGACCTCTTCAACGGTGACTGTAGTCTCAGAAGGCTTGTCGTCCTCCTCGACGGTTTCGATCTTGGTGACTTCTTGTTTGTCGCCCTTGACCTTCTTGATTACCCGAGTGCGGATCTTCTTCTTCTTGGGCTTGCCATCTTCAGAAATAGACTCCACAACGCGAACCTCCTCTGGAAGCTCCTGAATCTCCTCGGGCTTCTCTTCTTCGTAAGGAGCCTCTTCGACGGTGACTGTAGTCTCCGAAGGCTTGTCATCCTCCTCGACGGTTTCGATCTTGGTGACTTCTTGTTTGTCGCCCTTGACCTTCTTGATTACCCTAGTGCGGATCTTCTTCTTCTTGGGCTTGCCATCTTCAGAGAAAGATTCTACAACGCGAACCTCCTCTGGAAGCTCCTGGATCTCCTCGGGCTTCTCTTCTTCGTAGGGGACCTCTTCGACGGTGACTGTAGTCTCGGGTACCTTGTCATCCTCCTCGACGGTTTCGATCTTGGTGACTTCTTGCTTGTCGCCCTTGACCTTCTTGATTACCCGAGTGCGGATCTTCTTCTTCTTGGGCTTGCCGTCTTCGGAAATGGTTTCCACCACACGAACCTCCTCTGGAAGCTCCTGGATCTCCTCGGGCTTCTCTTCTTCGTAGGGGACCTCTTCGACGGTGACGGTAGTCTCCGAAGGCTTGTCATCCTCCTCGACGGTTTCGATCTTGGTGACTTCGTGCTTGTCGCCCTTGACCTTCTTGATTACGCGAGTACGGATCTTCTTCTTCTTGGGCTTGCCATCTTCAGAGATAGATTCTACAACGCGAACCTCCTCTGGAAGCTCCTGAATCTCCTCGGGCTTCTCTTCTTTGTAGGGGACTTCTTCAACGGTGACTGTAGTCTCGGGTACCTTGTCATCCTCTTCGACGGTTTCGATCTTGGTGACTTCTTGTTTGTCTCCCTTGACCTTTTTGATAACGCGAGTGCGGATCTTCTTCTTCTTGGGCTTGCCATCTTCAGAGATAGATTCTACAACGCGAACCTCCTCTGGAAGCTCCTGAATCTCCTCGGGCTTCTCTTTTTCGTAGGGGACCTCTTCAACGGTGACTGTAGTCTCAGAAGGCTTGTCATCCTCCTCGACGGTTTCGATCTTGGTGACTTCTTGTTTGTCTCCCTTGACCTTCTTGATTACCCGAGTGCGGATCTTCTTCTTCTTGGGCTTGCCATCTTCAGAGAAAGATTCTACAATGCGAACCTCCTCTGGAAGCTCCTGGATCTCCTCGGGTTTCTCTTCTTCGTAGGGGACCTGTTCGACGGTGACTGTAGTCTCAGAAGGCTTGTCATCCTCCTCGACGGTTTCGATCTTGGTGACTTCTTGTTTGTCGCCCTTGACCTTCTTGATTACGCGAGTACGGATCTTCTTCTTCTTGGGTTTGCCATCTTCAGAAATAGATTCCACAACGCGAACCTCCTCTGGAAGCTCCTGAATCTCCTCGGGCTTCTCTTCTTCGTAAGCAGCCTCTTCGACGGTGACTGTTGTCTCCGAAGGCTTGTCATCCTCCTCGACGGTTTCGATCTTGGTGACTTCTTGTGTGTCGCCCTTGACCTTCTTGATTACCCGAGTGCGGATCTTCTTCTTCTTGGGCTTGCCATCTTCAGAAATAGATTCCACAACGCGAACCTCCTCTGGAAGCTCCTGAATCTCCTCGGGCTTCTCTCCTTCGTAGGGGACCTCTTCAACGGTGACTGTAGTCTCGGGTACCTTGTCATCCTCCTCGACGGTTTCGATCTTGGTGACTTCTTGCTTGTCGCCCTTGACCTTCTTGATTACCCGAGTGCGGATCTTCTTCTTCTTGGGCTTGCCGTCTTCAGAGATAGATTCCACAACGCGAACCTCCTCTGGAAGCTCCTGAATCTCCTCGGGTTTCTCTTCTTCGTAGGGGACCTCTTCGACGGTGACTGTAGTCTCAGAAGGCTTGTCATCCTCCTCGACGGTTTCGATCTTGGTGACTTCTTGCTTGTCGCCCTTGACCTTCTTGATTACCCGAGTGCGGATCTTCTTCTTCTTGGGCTTGCCATCTTCAGAGAAAGATTCTACAACGCGAACCTCCTCTGGAAGCTCCTGGATCTCCTCGGGTTTCTCTTCTTCGTAGGGGACCTCTTCGACGGTGACTGTAGTCTCAGAAGGCTTGTCATCCTCCTCGACGGTTTCGATCTTGGTGACTTCTTGTTTGTCGCCCTTGACCTTCTTGATTACCCGAGTGCGGATCTTCTTCTTCTTGGGCTTGCCATCTTCAGAAATAGATTCCACAACGCGAACCTCCTCTGGAAGCTCCTGGATCTCCTCGGGTTTCTGTTCTTCGTAGGGGACCTCTTCGACGGTGACTGTAGTCTCAGAAGGCTTGTCATCCTCCTCGACGGTTTCGATCTTGGTGACTTCTTGTTTGTCGCCCTTGACCTTCTTGATTACCCGAGTGCGGATCTTCTTCTTCTTGGGCTTGCCATCTTCAGAAATAGATTCCACAACGCGAACATCCTCTGGAAGCTCCTGGATCTCCTCGGGTTTCTCTTCTTCGTAGGGGACCTCTTCGACGGTGACTGTAGTCTCAGAGGGCTTGTCATCCTCCTCGACGGTTTCGATCTTGGTGACTTCTTGTTTGTCGCCCTTGACCTTCTTGATTACCCGAGTGCGGATCTTCTTCTTCTTGGGCTTGCCATCTTCAGAAATAGAGTCCACAACGCGAACCTCCTCTGGAAGCTCCTGAATCTCCTCGGGCTTCTCTTCTTCGTAAGGAACCTCTTCAACGGTGACCGTAGTCTCCGAAGGCTTGTCATCCTCCTCGACGGTTTCGATCTTGGTGACTTCTTGCTTGTCGCCCTTGACCTTCTTGATTACCCGAGTGCGGATCTTCTTCTTCTTGGGCTTGCCGTATTCAGAGATAGATTCCACAACGCGAACCTCCTCTGGAAGCTCCTGAATATCCTCGGGCTTCTCTTCTTCGTAGGGGACCTCTTCGACGGTGACTGTAGTCTCGGGTACCTTGTCATCCTCCTCGACGGTTTCGATCTTGGTGACTTCGTGCTTGTCTCCCTTGACCTTCTTGATAACGCGAGTACGGATCTTCTTCTTCTTGGGCTTGCCGTCTTCTGAAATAGTTTCGACAACGCGAACCTCCTCTGGAAGCTCCTGAATCTCCTCGGGCTTCTCTTCTTCGTAAGGAACCTCTTCGACGGAGACTGTAGTCTCCGCAGGCTTGTCATCCTCCTCGACGGTTTCGATCTTGGTGACTTCTTGTTTGTCGCCCTTGACCTTCTTGATTACCCGAGTGCGGATCTTCTTCTTCTTGGGCTTGCCATCTTCAGAGATAGATTCCACAACGCGAACCTCCTCTGGAAGCTCCTGAATCTCCTCGGGCTTCTCTTCTTCGTAGGGGACTTCTTCGACGGTGACAGTAGTCTCGGGTACCTTGTCATCCTCCTCGACGGTTTCGATCTTGGTGACTTCGTGCTTGTCTCCCTTGACCTTCTTGATAACGCGAGTACGGATCTTTTTCTTCTTGGGCTTGCCGTCTTCTGAAATAGTTTCGACAACGCGAACCTCCTCTGGAAGCTCCTGAATCTCCTCGGGCTTCTCTTCTTCGTAAGGAACCTCTTCAACGGTGACTGTAGTCTCGGGTACCTTGTCATCCTCCTCGACGGTTTCGATTTTGGTGACTTCTTGTTTGTCGCCCTTGACCTTCTTGATTACCCGAGTGCGGATCTTCTTCTTCTTGGGCTTGCCGTCTTCTGAAATAGTTTCGACAACGCGAACCTCCTCTGGAAGCTCCTGGATCTGCTCGGGTTTTTCTTCTTCGTAAGGAACCTCTTCAACGGTGACTGTAGTCTCGGGTACCTTGTCATCCTCCTCGACGGTTTCGATTTTGGTGACTTCTTGTTTGTCGCCCTTGACCTTCTTGATTACCCGAGTGCGGATCTTCTTCTTCTTGGGCTTGCCGTCTTCTGAAATAGTTTCGACAACGCGAACCTCCTCTGGAAGCTCCTGAATCTCCTCGGGCTTCTCTTCTTCGTAAGGAACCTCTTCAACGGTGACTGTAGTCTCGGGTACCTTGTCATCCTCCTCGACGGTTTCGATCTTGGTGACTTCTTGCTTGTCGCCCTTGACCTTCTTGATTACCCGAGTACGGATCTTCTTCTTCTTGGGCTTGCCGTCTTCGGATATGGTTTCCACCACACTAACCTCCTCTGGAAGCTCCTGGATCTCCTCGGGTTTCTGTTCTTCGTAGGGGACCTCTTCGACGGTGACTGTAGTCTCGGGTACCTTGTCATCCTCTTCGACGGTTTCGATCTTGGTGACTTCTTGCTTGTCGCCCTTGACCTTCTTGATTACGCGAGTGCGGATCTTCTTCTTCTTGGGCTTGCCATCTTCACAAATAGATTCTACAACGCGAACCTCCTCTGGAAGCTCCTGGATCTCCTCGGGCTTCTCTTCTTCGTAGGGAACCTCTTCGACGGTGACTGTAGTCTCCGAAGGCTTGTCATCCTCCTCGACGGTTTCGATCTTGGTGACTTCGTGCTTGTCGCCCTTGACCTTCTTGATTACGCGAGTGCGGATCTTCTTCTTCTTGGGTTTGCCATCTTCAGAGATAGATTCTACAACGCGAACCTCCTCTGGAAGCTCCTGGATCTCCTCGGGCTTCTCTTCTTCGTAGGGGACCTCTTCGACTGTGACTGTAGTCTCGGGTACCTTGTCATCCTCCTCGACGGTTTCGATCTTGGTGACTTCCTGTTTGTCTCCCTTGACCTTCTTGATTACCCGAGTGCGGATCTTCTTCTTCTTGACTTTTCCGTCTTCCGCAATTTCCTCAATGACTTGCAGAGTTTCGGGGGTTTCCGTGATTGCGGTTTCATTAGTTTCTTGTTTGTGTTTGGGTGTTTTTTGTGGTGTGGTGTGTGGTGTGTCTGTGGTTTGTTTTGTATCTGTGTAAAAAAGTGTGCGTTTAATATAAAGTTCTGTTTGGAGAATGTGGGGTGTTTGCTTTGTTCTGTGTAATATGTGCTTGTGCTTTGGTTCTTGAGGGTCGAAGGGTGGGTGTAATGGAAGTAATACGCCTTTTTTTGCTGAACTTCTTAGACTAAACTTAGTTGGATACTTACCCACAGGTGGTGTTACCGTTTTAACTTTAAAAATCTCTTGTGTAATACTCTCCGCTAACAGTTTCTGTGTGTGGTCTTCATCTTTCGATGTGTAAATTGTGGCTTGTGACTCGTTTGTTGTGGAAAGTGCTACAGCATGTGTTACCCTTTCAGGGAGTGCAGTTTCAGGCATTGATTTCGGGAGGAGGAGGTCAGAGGTATCTTCCGACACAAATTGTGTTGTTTGTAAAGCATTCTTCAGGGTATCCTCAACCAGTGTTGGGTGTATCTTCTCCCCAGTGAGTGTGACGTTTGGACTCGTTGTGGCTGTGTTGAATATGTCTGGTTGTTCTGTTGTGGCTATGGATGTGGTGTTTTCTTTGATACGTATACTTGCGTTCTGTGGCTGTATGTGTTGTTCCTCACTATCTAACCGATTGACATTCTCTTGTGCGATTGTTAGCTCATTCAGATACGTACTCTGTGTGGTTATCGAAGGGAGCGCTTGCTTTTCATCTACTTGAGGGCTTGAGATCCTCTCGCGAATGGTTCCCTTCTCATGCAACACACTTGTCACGGCTGCCACTCTTGTATCGGCTGGTGCCAGCTTTGCCTGTTCTCTGGATGGCGTTCCTTCTTCCAGCAAAGTGCTTACCACTTCACAGGGAAGCTGTTCGCTTTGAACAATGTTTTTGTGTGGCACAGTTTCTGGTGTTGCTTTGCCCTCCAGGGGCTTCTCAGTCGGAACACGACCCAAGGATGGCATCACAGACACCTCTTCCACCACCGAAACCTTCAACTCAGAAATGACAGTGGTATCCGTTGACGGGACTGCACTAATTGGCTTGAACTCTCCATGGCCCTCGATGTTCTCGTAGACATTTACTGTTGAGCTTTCGACGGGCTTAAGGAGCGTTTCTACAGAACTAGTCTTTGTGCGGATACGGTCGCCCTGCTCTACGACCATCTCTGGCGACTGCTCGTAGGTCTGTTGCTCGGCCACACTGGCAATCTCATGTGGCGCCTGGCGAGTGAGTTGGGCGTTACGCTCGTCTGGCTTTTGCAGGTCATACGATTCCTGGATGGAGCTGATGCCCAGAACCTCTTCGGTTACCAGAGACTTCTTCAGTTCAACGTTGGACACGCGCGCGGTGTCCCCATCGCGAATGGGTTCGAGCGGGAGATTTTCTTCCTTGAGAAGTGTTGATTGTATAGTTGTCACATGGGCACGATTGATCTCGGAATCCTCTACGATCTTTAGGTATTGACCGTCTTGTTCCGATATGTCCTTGATATCTTTTGTGATCTCATACGTATTGATCTCTGATATGGTGGTATGGACATTGGTTTCATCCGATTTGACCTTTGCTTGAGCAAGGCTCTCATATTCAATGATGGCTTCACTCGTCAGTTCGAGAGGTAATTGAGTTTCCACCATGTGCGATTGAGTGATCCTCTCGCTGGACGTGGGACTCACTTGGAATGTTACAGGACCTTGTGGCGTCTCTATTTGATTCACATTTTCCATGGGAATCACTTGAGTGATGAGTGTCTCCCTTTGTGTGCCTTCAATGAAGGGCTTGCCATACGATTCTTGAATGATCACCTGCAGGGTCTCTTCCTTATCCATAATTAAGTCATCGAATCGGACCTGGACCTTCCTAGAGTCCTCTCCACTGACTAGATGCCTCTGTGCCTCTTGTGGCGCTGTGGTCTGAGTATCCAAAATACTTTCGGAGGATTCCAGAGCAAACACATCTGATGTTGTGAGGCCTTGGAGGAGATCTACCACAGGTTTTGCTGTGGCCTCTTGGGGCTTGAGAGCTTCGATTGTAGACTCCTTTTGGAAGACACCCGGTTGTGTGTCCACCGATGTTGCCTTAAACATAACATCCATGGACTCAGCAGCACTTACGGGGGCTATATCTGCAGTTATGGGTAGATTCTCCGACTTCTCGATACCCTGGACCTCGCTGACTGTTACCTCGTGCTTCCTGCCTTCATAGGTGGACTGTGCCACCCGCTCGTCTGTTGGAAGAGTGAGCAATTCGTCGACATCCTCCACAGTCTGTGTCCTTGTGGTGATCGGTAATCCAAGCAGTGAAGATATCCCATCTGCTGTGGCCACAGCATAGGTTTGTTCAGGCGTTGCAAGTATTTTCTCTGCCTCCACAGTTTGTTGCAGCTCTGTGGCATGAGTGTGTGCCAATTCGTGGGTGACTTGAGCTTGCTGCACGCTGCATTTATCAGTTGGACGATCTTCTCCCATGGATTCATAGACCGCTGTGGTGTCTACCATTTTTGCATGCAGATTGGTGTCATCCTCCGTTAGTTTTGCCTTCTGTTTGGGTGTACTTTCCTCGCCCAGCACCTTCTCCGATTCCAGAACCCTCTGATCCTCAAGGATGATGGAGTGGCTTAGATTGTCCTGAACTTTGAAGGCTGTTCGTTGATCTGTTGGCTTTTCTTCGAAAGGTTGCGTTCCATCAACGACCAGGCACTCGGTGACCATCGTATGCTTGTGTGGAACCATCGACTGTTGGGGGCTTAAGGTTTCTGGCTTTATGGAGTCCACAGATCTGGACACAGTGTCATATACGGTGGTCTCTGTAGATTTTGTTTCATTGAAAACATCCATTCTGGGTGAGGCATATTTATCCGAGACACTGAAGTCCTCTAGGTTTCCAGTGCTCTGGCTGTCCAGGACTCCCTCGGTAAGGGCTGCCGTCAGAAGGTCTGCCGACACAGGTCTTGCCTGCTCTGCCTCTGGGGCGACTACTCTCAGATCTTCCTCATGCTCAAAGGTGTTCTCCTGTCGAGCCAAGGCCAATCCAGTGGTGGAGTCCAGGGCAATCTTCACGAGCTGTTCGCTTGGCTGGGGCACGCCTTCCAGCAGCTCCTCTTTCTCCAGAACTTCTGTTTCACGCACATTTATCTCCTGGCAGCTAGTAATGACGGATTGCCCCGTGGCCGCATGTGGCAGGAGGCTGCTCAACTCCGTAACTTGATCCAAAATATCGACCTTCTCCGAGAGTGGGATTTTCTGTGAGAATTCGTTGAGTTTTGGTTGAATCTGAACCTCCAGTGGTATTTCTTTGTCCCTCAACTCCTGTGTCCTTTCACTCACTATTGCTGTGGTGGTCTTTAAAGCTGAAGTTGTTTCCATGATTTCTACATTCGTCACGGATGATTTCTGATAATCCGGAGTGGCATAGTCCTGCAGTCCTTCGAGAAGGGTGATTTGCTCCACCTTGGGCAATGTGATTTCTCCTATGTTCAAATGTGCCTGCTGTTGTGGCAGTCTCTGCTGATCTTCGATGCCTTCCAACGATTCCATATGCTGCGATCTCTCGGTATTTGCCACCTGCAGCGCCCTGGCTGCACCAACGGCTGCCGATTGGACTGGATGTGGCTCTTCTAGGGGGATTTCGGTTTCCTGCTCCAAAGTCACGCACGAACTGGTCTCCAATTGTGGCAACAAATCAAAGTGGGACTCGGTTTGCTGTTCTTGTGGCTGGACATCCTTTGGTCGCGGCTGTAGGCTTTCCAAAGACGAATTTTCCATAATATTGGTACCATATTGCTGCTGCATGCTAACATCTGCCCGGGCGGCCGTGGGTTTCCCTTCATGTGGTTGCTGCCCCGTTGACTCCATGGGCACTATCTCCATTCCCTCTGCATGCCTGAAGTCCTCTGTGGTGGGATGGGCTCTCGTTTGCTGTTCTTTTGGCAGGGTATCTGCAAGTTCGCTGCTCGTTTCGCTGATCTGTACGTTCGTTACCTCCAACGGGTGTTGGGTTTCATCCATTAGGACGGTTCCACTCTTGAGCTCTGGCTGTGGCTTCGCCTCCAGATAGCTAGTTCCTTCCATAAGATCGGGCTTAAGTGCCACTCCAATGGGCATTGTATCTAGAACTTGAATTGCCGACACGGAACGTGTTTCTGCCGGTGCGAGATCCCCAGAAGTTTGTCCCACATTAACCTCAAAGACTGTTGTTACTCTGAGATCCACAGGGATTATCTTTTCTACAGCGGACTGTTCTGTTTGGGGCGAATCCTGGGGGAATGCTTTCTCCTTCTCAGCCACCGTATCCTGCTTGATCTCGAGCGCTGTTTGCTCTACGATATTCATTGTGGCATCCAAAAACTCTGGCACTACGGAAAGGAGTTCCTCTTCGGTGTGAATCACAGTGGGAGCTGCCTGTATCTCTGCCACTAGCTCGCCATCGGAGATGTTGATCTTTCCCTGTCCCTTGGTGTGTTCAACATCTGGAACAGAGCCCAAGGTGTCGTACAGAGCCTCCTGATTGCTTTCCGCAGCGCCATATGCCTTGGTTAGCGTTTCCTTTGCGGGTTTTGTGGTCTTCACAGGGGCTTCTATCAGGTCTTGGGCCATCTCCACGAGATTTGTCTCTAGAGTTTCGCCAATTGTCAAGGCACTCGATTGTCCTAGGGTACCCTCAACGACCTTTGGGGTCTCCTGCAAGCCCAAATCACTTGCTGCCTCCTCACTTGAGACGGTTTCTTGGGTAACAACATGGCGCTGGGTTTCCAACTCCATGATGGCTCTCTTTTCATCAGTCGTGAAGTCTGGGATTTGCTCTTCCAATGGACTATGGGCATCTGCTGTGATGTTGATCAATCCTTCGGTTAATACCAAGTGTTGCAAGGCCTTTGTGTCTGCCACTCGTGGCTTGGTTTCGCTTTCTTGGACGGACTCAAAGGTTTCTGTTTCTTGAGTGACGAGGGGAACTTCTTCTGGCTTAAGACGGACATCGGCAGTACCCTTTGTGGGCTGGGCTTCCAGGGGTATGGTATCTACACTTTCTAGGACCTGCGAGGCCCTGGTACTTACGGACTTGTGCTCTAGAATACTCCTCGATGATGTCTCCTGGCGAATCTCCGATGCGGGTTTCAGTTCTCCCACAGAATCCTCTGGTTGGCATTCGCTTATGGCAAGACTTCGATTTGAAGCTAATTCTGGATAAATCTTCTCAGCTATTGGCTTTATCTGAACTACATCATTTCCCAAAGTTTCACCTATCGTTTCTTCGGTGATTAGAAGACTTTCCTGATCCAGGTAATGCGATTCTATAGTCTCCTCCTTCATGGACCTACTCTCCTTGAGCTGCTCAATGCCCTCCAGTATTTGGGGATGCTCCTCTGTGAGCTCATGGGACAACAGAATGTCGCCATGCGCCTGCTGGCCTACAGTTTTCAGTGGCTGGAGATCATCTATGGGCTCCTCTATGCTGGGCGATTCCACCAGCAAAGGACGCGATTCCTTGACCTTGCGCTGGGCCTTTACGCTCTTGGGGATCTTCGAGGGCTTCAGCTCTTTGGGCAAAGCCTCTCGTGCCTCTGTTTCGGTGACATCCACTGCGTGTTGATGCCGCACTTCGATTTGTTTTCCCAAACGAGTTTCTTGTGGCCTTTTGAAGTCCTGGGCCCCAACTTTTTCGAGTGCCACACACTCCTCACTGATGGCCAACACCTTCTGGGGCAGTATATCGTCCTGTACTTTAGCTGGTTGCGGTTTCGGTGTGGAAAGCTCTGTGGCTTCTGCACTGGCAATTGTTTCGACCGTGTCTCTGGGTAGATTTTGCATGGATAGTGTTTCGTATGGCAATGGAAGCTCTTGCACTTCCTCGAGGGTTTCCTCCTCTTCGATGGGTGTGGTTTCTTCATGTTTCTGTAACTGTATCTGCTGCTGTACCTCTTCTTGTATCTGTATCTGTTGCTGTACCTCTTCCTGTATCTGTATTTGTTCTGTATGTTTCTTGTGCTTTTTCTGCGTTTTCCTTTTCACAATTTGCTGTTGGACAACAACCTCTTCTGCTGTTGCCTCTGCCTCTGCCTCTGCTTCTGCCTGTATGTGCACTTGTTCTTGTTGTACGAGTATCTGTTGTTGTTGTTGTTGTTGTTGTTGTAGTACTTGTATCTTTTCTTGTTGCTGTATGAATTGTTTATCCACTTTTGTGGTTGCTGTTTCTGTGAATGTAATGTTTATTAAACAATGACAATGTCTCGACCTCTCTACTAGTATTTGTGTGGTTGGTTGGTTGGTTTGTTGTGTTGCAAGAACAATAAATGAGATTTCAAAATATGCAGAAAGCCAAGCAATAAGCGTTCTATTCATCGATTAGTATCTGTAGTATACGAAGTATCTTATATAGCCAGTGCCGTAAAGCCGTAAAATGAGTTGCACAGAAAACATTGAAATCATTTCTTCGGGAATCGGTAATCGGTAATCGGTAATCGGTAAACGGGAATATCTTACCTCATGTGGCAGGGGTGTGGGCATCATCTTGGGGCATTTCGTGCATTTGATTGAAGCAGATCTTCTACGTGTACTCTTGTCATCAAATGAGCATTTTGAAGAAGCAAAAGCATTATAGTGGGCATGAAAATCAATAGTTATATCGCTTATATGGTATTTATAGCTGCAGCAAGATATACATATACGATATATATAGCCTTTTTTTTTGTTTAGTGATGGTTGATTAGCTGTTAATGGGGCATACTACTGTTTTTATTTTTTTTAGACTCTTTGGAATACTCTTTAGAATATACACATGATTTTTTTGGTTTGTTTCTCTTTTTTTTTAATTGTTATATTTTTGTAAATTATTTTGTTTTTCAATGTCATAAATATTAATATTTTTGAGACTGTAGTTCATATGGTGGGATCGTGGTTGGTTGGTGGTATACATCGTTACTGGTGGTAGGATTTCGTTATATATATTTTGTGGTTTTTTTTTTTTGTTTGTTTGTTTTACAGATCATCTGTGTTTATGTTCAAACCTTCTTCAACGATTATCGTTCGTTCCTCAATAAAAGTTTCCTCTGCACGAGGGTTATTTATTGTGGGATTCATGGGAGTCATGTGGTGCACGCAAAGGTAAGTATTTTTTGTTTACAAAGCAGATTTGACATGTTAAAAAGTAAAAAAAGAAAGATAAATAAATTTACATTTTCTTATCGCGTTTTATCTACCAGAAGCTTTTGCGGCCAATACTCACCGATTTTGACATGCGTTATAGCCTCGTGACTTTCAATTATTTGCGATGTCTCTACTATTCTCTAGATTTTCGATTTCACACAACCAAAAGTATACAAAAAAAAATTGATGAAAAAAAAAAATGTGAATACGTCAATCATTTATCTGAACGAATCAGAGCTCGCAAAAAACACTCAGACACAAAAAAACCCATAACGAAAGCCTAGTACATCCGATCTTGTATCTTTAGAAAAAGCTTAGAGGGGGGGAAAAAATAGTCTCGTAAATCCGTTGGGAGAGAAAGAGGAAGACAAGAGTCTTATCGAAAAAAAAACCATAAATTATACTAGATTTAATTATAAATTAAAAATAGACTAAAAAAGGAGTATTTCTTGAGCAAAACAACATCAATTGTATCTTTGTATTAAAATAATTGAATTTTTTTTTTTTTTTTCTTTCGAAAACCCTAAAAGTGTCGAGGGTTGTGTGCAAGCTCTGCTCCTAATTAATATCTCTTCTTTAAACCCAATTCAAACACAGACATGAAATTTAAAATAGATATTTTCTTTCCAACAAAAAAAAAAAAAACGAGAAACGACAAACGATAAACAGAATTTCAAACCTCCTTTCCGCATATCTTCCAGTCCTGCGATATGAAATCCTCCCTAACAAACTTTCGTATGACAATCTCGATCGTGATCTCGTATGTCTGTATCATACGTATAAAGGCCTTGAAGCCGACGGTGGCGGCCAGTATGGTCTCATCCTCGTTGGAAGATTCACTGAGGATTTGGGTGATCAACTCCTCGTGTCCTTCGCGCTCGACCAGCTGCACTAGAGCTGCCTGAGACTCGGGTTTCTTCAGGGAAACAAAGATATTCTGCTCGTACATGTACGTGATCTCGTAGTGAGTGCAGCCGTAGCGCAGGAGGAGGCCGATGGTGGCCAGATCTCGGAGGGCTGCCTCGCCCGAGGCACCAAAGGATACGGCCTCAACGGACTCGAGCAGCCACTGGACCTCTTCGTGCTGCGATATCACATGTATATCCTCGATGCTGATGGTCTTTTGGGTGATTTTCGTACGTATCAGCTCGACGGTTTTTTTCAGTTCAATCGTTTTACTGGATGTGTATTTGATTTCTTCTGTGGCAGACTTTTCTTCTTTGATTTCTTCTTTTATTTCCTCTTTGATTTCCTCCTTGACTTCTTCCACTTCTTCGATCTCTTCTTCGATTTCTTC
Organism: Drosophila pseudoobscura; assembly: GCF_009870125.1. NCBI lineage: Eukaryota > Metazoa > Arthropoda > Insecta > Diptera > Drosophilidae > Drosophila > Drosophila pseudoobscura. Next base: position 54,709,312 of record NC_046683.1, read on the forward strand.
TTCGGACTCTTCTATGACTTGACTTCTGCGAATCTCCGCATCTGCAATCTTTCGATCTTTGACCTGCATCACCTCGGAAACCTCACTCTTCTCTACGAGTATAGAGACAGGTTGTTTCACTTTGTAGACATTCATGGTCGCTGTGGCCGCAGGAACTATGCGTATCTCGGTCTTCTGCATCGCAGAAGAAGCCCCCGTTCTCTTGACCATTGAGGAGGTCTTCTTGCCGCCAGCCTTCTTCTTGATGACCCTTTTGGTCGCAACGAGCTCTTCTTCAACGTTGGATGTGGACGATACCTCGAACTTGGCCCGCGTCATTGTCATGCCGATCTCATTGATGAGCTTGCAACTGTAGTAGCCGCAATCCTCTTGAGTGACTTTCATGATCTCTAACGTCGCCTCGTGCTCCTCCACTACCATGCGATACTTTTCGGAGGCCCTAAGCTGTACATTGTTGAAATGCCATTGAATATCTATCGAGAGAGAGTGACTGTCAGCGCCCCTGTGGATCTCTCACTCGCTCTCTGGTCGTCTCATACTATACCTGGCTGCGGATTGCCTGCATATTGTATGCGAAACTTTGCCGTTTCCCCCAGGACACAGCGGCTGTCGCGCATTTCGTTTAGTAGCGATGGCGAGCATTTAGCAGCTAAAAAGCGAGACATAAGAGATGGCATACATCTATGGATTAGAGAACTACAGATAGTATCTAAGAAGCAGTGCGATCTATGCAGTGGAATGGCTGATTGTATCTTTCGGTGCTAGTGTACTTACATTTAAGTTTCATGTTTCAATGACTTCAACAATATATATATATAGAACACAAAACACGTGAGTGGCATGCAACAAGATCTACAGAAAAAGTGAAGAGTGCAAGCAGCGTTCTGAAGGGGAATGTTATACGAATTTCTTTGGTTTCAGATAGAACACTTTTTGGATATATTTTACGGGGTTAGTTTTTTGGTTTTTTGTTTTTTTTTTGTTGGTATAAATTTTGAATAAAATGGAACAGGAACATGGAACCAATTATACGATGTATAATGTATTACTTGCAGATGAAAGATACACAGATACTACAGATACTGTAATACTGTGTAATACTGTAAGAGATACATTTTGGTATATACGAAAAGATAGATTATACTAAGATCAAAACAAAAAAAAATAGGCGTTTACTAATTTTAAAAGTTCAGATGGGGTTTCAGGTGGGTTTCAGGTGGGTGTCAGGTGGGGGGGGGGGGGGGGGGTTTTAGGGGGACAAGCCTTACAGCTGTAGGAGCCACAGATATCTCTGTGCGAGTGTGTCTGTGTGTGGCAACACTGTACATTGGGACAAATACAATAGATAGAGACAGATATAGAAGACAGACGAGATAGAAGACATTGGACAAGAATATTTGTTGGTGAATTTATTGTTTTTGTTGTTGTTGTTGTTTTTTGTGGTTTTAAGACAAAATTACAGACAAAGGACAGGAATTTGTTGTTGTTTGGTGTGTTTTTGTTTGGATAAACACGAAAGATTAAGAAAACACATATACACATAACAGTGGAACAAAAGAGAGAGAGAGAGATAGAGAGAGCGGCTGAAAAAGAGAAGGATACATACCTTTGAGTGCCACCTGCATTTCCTCCATCTGTGTGACCCATTCCGGTTTGCGATAATCCTTGGATCCAACGATGCCTTTGATTTTACATATATATGAGATACAGATACGGTAAAATTATTAAATATATGCACACGCACAAATAGATACTTTTCGCCTGCAAGAGATACATTTTATCTTAGACTAAAATCGAGTTGTGTGTTGTGTGTGCCTCAATAAAATGTGTATCTTTTTGGGGGATATTTTTGGGGGAAAAAATAACGGGGAGGATTGGGGGTAAGGATTTTTGCTGCTGCCAGAACCTGTAAAAGAATTTTAACTAACAAAATTCCATAAAAATACAGAGCATATACATATGTATTGTATATCCCATAGATAGAACCTCTATAGATAGTACCTTCGACGGAAAACAGAGCCGTTGTCACTGCCACGCCCAATGGATTGTACGCCTCAAAACTAATGGTGCCCCAATCATCGGGATACACATTATTGATCACCAGCACCGATGTGCCGTCGTCGAAATTCTCAATTTGATATTCCTCGGAGGCAAAGATTTGCTCATCGTCGCGCAGCCATTTGACCTTGGGCTTGGGTCGTCCAATGACCTTCACCTCCAGCTTTGGCTGTTCGCCCTCTTTGGGTTCGATTTTCTCAGGTAGTTTTTTAATGATTTTCGGTGCTTGTTCGTCGATTGAGAGGGTCTACAGATACAGATACAGATACAGATACAGATATACAGAAAATTTTGTTGGGGTCTGAAACGGAGAACACTCTCTCAGTCTGTCGTCGGTTCTTACTCTATCAAGTAGATCCTCCTCAGATCCTGTGAGTCCAGTGATTTCAGAATCGGGGATATATTCAAATGCTAAAAGATACATACAGTCGAAAGAGCATTATCCACAAGGAATTTTCCGAACGCAAAACAGAAACGAGGAAAACGAGGAAACGGGGAAACAAGGAAACAAGGAAACGAAGAAACGTGGAAGAATTATTTACAAAAGAAAATGGGAGGCGGTTTCCCAGTTGAGAAAATAGAGAGAGAGAGAGAGAGAGAGAGAGAGAAAAACATCACATGCAGGAGGAGAGGAGAGTGATTATTGGGAGAGAAAAACACCTATAAGTATCTAAGTATCTTTTTTTTTTGGGGGGTTTTTGGGGGATGCATTGTAGTGTGTGTGTGTGTGTGTGTGCGCGTATCTGTAGAGACAGTGCAGCATCTACTTTCACTACTTTCACTACTTTCTAGTACTAGTACTCTCATCTGGTTATAGAACGAACGCTTAGATGATGATGATGCTCAAAAGTACCTTGAATTTTAACGTTTGTCTTGGTCACTGTCTTGCCAATCTTATTGCTGGCCACGGCCTTGTACTGGCCCTCGTTCTCGGGGAACACTTCGGTAATCTGCAGCTGGCAATTGCCTTGCAAGTCCTGCGATATCGTAGTTTCCTTTGTCTCGGCAATCTTCTCCTCGTTGTGATACCATTCCACCTTGGGTGTGGGCTTCCCTCGCACCCGGCACTGCAGCAGCAACGCCTCACCGTCCATCACCTCGACGGGCTGCGCGAGCTCCTCGGTGAAGCGTGGCGATTCAAATTCCACTGCCTCCTCCTGGGGCAGGGCCTCCAGAAGATTGACAGTCGCCGTGGACGTCACCGAGCCACCCACATTCTCCGCTCGACAGGTAAAGGGTCCAATGAACTTCCGCTGGAAGTCCTCAATCAACAGAGTGGACTTGTTGGCCTGGCTAACGATGCGGCACTCGTTGGAGCTCTTGATGGGCTCGTTGTGGACGAACCATTGGAAGGAGGACAGCGGCTCCGACTCCACGACGGCCTCCAGAATGGCCACCTCATGCTCCCCAAAGTACTTGGGCTCCAGGGGCTGCACGAAACGTGGCGGCTGGATCTGCTGATCGGGTTTCGAGTCGGACACAACCACCGAACCCGACGACTTGGCCTCCCCGACCTTGTTCTTGGCCCAAACTTCGTATTTGCCCGTTCGCTTGCGCGTCATATTGATCACCCTGATGACGGTGGTCGTCTCCGTGGTCTCCACAATGATCTCCTCGTTCTCCACGATCTCCCGGCCATTGCGCATCCACTTGATCTCCGGTCGGGGCAGACCATCGTACTGGACCTCGAAGCGAAGGGTGCCTCCCGTGGGCACCACGACGGCGTTCAGTGGAGTGACTGTGGGGGGCTTTAGGATCTCCTTGGGCTCCTGCTGCGCCTCATCCAGGCGACTCATGATGTTGGCATTGCCAATGGCACGTCCAAACTGGTTTTGTGCCTGCACCGAGTACGTGATGGCCTCATTCGGCGGCGGGTTAAACACCTCCAGGGCCACATCGCCCGTCTGCTCGTCGTGGAACATTTGGACGGTTTCGCTGGGCAGAACCTCCTCGATGCCGCGATACCATTTGACCTGGGGATGGGGCTTTCCGGCCACCTGACAGGTCACCGTGACCTTCAGCCTCTCGGGCTGTTTCTCTTCGGTGAACTCGATCTTTAGGGGTTTCGTAAACTGTGGCGCGACGCCTTGTTCTTTTTCTAAATGGGAAGTGGGTTTTCCAGATAATAAATATTTTGTGTGTGTTTGTAGGGGATATCGTTGGGGAGGATTATATACAAAGGGGGCTTGTGGACAGGACCATGGACTGGGGCTGGAATGTAACTAAAGGATGTGCTAAAACTAATGCGAAACTCACCGAGAATAATGTTGGTACGACTTGTGGCCACTCCTGCCTCGTTCTTGGCCTCACACGTGTAGACACCCACATCGCTGGGCGTGACCTTGGCGATCTTCAGCTGCGCCACCTGCTCCACCACCGTGATCTCGTACTTCTCCGAGGCAAAGAGCAGTATGTCATTGAAGTACCAATTGATTTCGGGGAAGGGCACTCCCTCCACCTTGCACTCCAGCACTGTGGGCTCTTCGGGGACGCATTGGCGGGGTCGCAGCTTCTCTGTGATGCGCGGCGGCTTGATCTCCTTCTTCTTTTTCTTCACGAGCTTCCTCTCCTGTCCGATCACCTCCGAAGTGGTGGTCTCCTGCTGGTTCTGTGTGAGCTGCTGATCCTCGATGAGCTCTTCGTCGGCCACGCGATCGATGCCCTCCTGGATGCGCTTCTGTGTGATGAGCTCCAGCTCCGGCAGCGGTTGACTGTCGTCCAGAACGACCCTACGCTTCTCCTTCTTGATGATGTTCGAGGTGACCTTCATCTCGAGATCGCGACGGACATCCTCCACGTCCAGTTCGATCAGCTGTTCCGTGGTGATGAACTGCGGTCGCGTATCTTCAGTCTTTTTCAGCAAGGTGATGGTTTTTTGTGAGATCTCTTGGAACACTTCGTCCACCTTTTCGATTTCCGCAATGGCTGCTTCGAGGAGTTGCGGCTGTCCCTCGACGGAGGCCTGTTTCAGGCGCTTTGTGCGCTTCTTTTGGGCCTTTTGCTTCGCCTCGGCGGGGCTCTCCTCGGAGGGAATGACCTCCTCCTCGGGCAGGACATCCTCAGAGACGGCCACCACTTTGTCATCGTCGACGGGAAGGACCTCGTCGACCTCATCTTCCTCGGCAATGGGCTCGGCAAAGGGCTCGGCCGTCTCCTCGGAGACCTCATCCACCGAGGGCGTGGCCTTCTTTAGCTTGGGCTTCCTTTTCTTTTCCTTCTTGACCTTGGGGGCAGAGTCCTCGGGCACTTTGAGGGGTTCCAGTTCCAGTTCTTCCTCTTCGCTTTCGGGCTTCTCTTGGGGCACCAGCTGGGGCCCGGGAATGGCCTTTTCGGGCTGCTGTGGCGCCTCCGCTGGCTTCGCGGGTATGGGCTTGAGCTGCACTTCCTCGGGCTGCTCGGCGGGAAGCAGATGCCGCTTGCCCTTGGGCCATTGCTTCTCCTCAAGCACCTCCTCCACTGGCTTCTTCTTTTCGCCTCGCTTCCATGGCACTTGGGGCTGCTCCTCCTCGATCTTGGGCTCCTTCTCGAGGTCCAAGTGCTCCGCTTCCTCCAGCTGGGTGGGCTCTGCATCGGGAATATCCGGCAGATCCTCGTGCTTGGGCTTCTTGACCCTTTTGGTCTTGCGCTTCTCCTCTTGGATGAGCTCTTCCTCGACCTTTTCCACGTGCTGCAGGTCCACTTCTTCGAGTTTCACTTCCTCGGGCTTGATGGACTTCCTGGTGGTGGGCTTGAGACGCACCTCCTCGATGGTGGCTTCCTCCGGCAGCGTTTTCTTTGGTCGCGAGACACGCTTGAGAGCCACTTCTTCCACCTTTTCGATGATTTCCTGCTTCTGTGGCTTCGGTTTTGGTGCTGCCTTTGGTTGTACAGGCTGCTCCTCTTCTGGGATGGGCTGCTGCACCTCTTCCTCTGGCTGTTGCTCCTCTTCCTGGGGCTGCAGTTCCTCTTCCTCGAGCTCTTCCAGAGGTTCCTCTTCCGGCTCTTCTGAGACCTCTTCTGTGGCTGTCTTTGGCTTGGGCTTCTTTTTCTTCAACCGCTTCTTGGTTACATCCACAATTTGCTCCTCGGTGGTGATGACCTCCTCCGTTTCGATCTCCTCTGGTTGTGGTGTCTCTTGCGAGACAACAGCAGTCTTTTTCAATGGCTTCAAGGACACCTCCTCCACCTGCTCCTTTTCGGGAAGAGGCTGTTGCTTCCGGGGCGTCCGCTTCAGCTCCACCTTTTCAACCTGTTCTACCACCTGTTGGGGCTTGGGTTTCACTTTTTTGGGTTCTTCTACGGGAAGAGGTTCTTCAGCGATGGGTTCTTCCACTTCTGGTTCTTCAACCTCTTCTGCGGGTTGTTCTTCTTCGGCTTCTTGTTCTACGGTTACCTTGCTCTTGGGTTTCTTGACCTTTTTCACCTTTTTCTTTTCTTCCACGATCTCTGCTGGCTCTTCTACGACTTCTTCTTCTTCAGGTGCCTCTTCTTCGGGCTGTTCTTCTGTGATCTCGATCGTTTCTACAGTCTTTTTCGGTTTCTTGACCTTTTTCACCTTACGTTTTTCTTCGACAACTTCTTCTTGGACCTCCAAGATCTCTTCCTGTTCGTCCACGATCTTTTCAGGCTCTTCCACGATCTCTTCAGGCTCTTCCACGATCTCTTCGAGTTCTGCGACAGTCTCTTCTTCGGGAACCTCCTCTTCAGGAACCTCCTCTTCAGTCTTTTCAACAATTTTCTTTGGTTTCTTGATCTTTTTGACCTTTTTCTTTTCTTCTACGATATCCTCCTGTTCTTCCAGGATCTCGACAACCTCTTCGGGGACTTCTTCCTCAGGAATTTCCTCCACAATCTCTTCCTGAACCTCTTCCGTGGCCTTGGGCTTCTTGATCTTCCTGATCTTGCGCCTTTCCTGGACCACTTCCACCTCCTCTTCCACAAGGACCTTCTCGATTTGCGCATCGACCTCATCGGGGTGCTGCTCTTCTTCCACGGGCTCTTCTGGTTCGGGCTTGGGTGCAGCCTTGGGCTTCTTCTTGCCACGCTGCCACAAAACAGGCTGTGGCGTCTCCTCCACGATGGGTTCTTCGGGCAGGACGTCGACAGCCTCTTCGTAGGTCTGGACTGGTGCTTCTTCCAGCTTTTCCTCGACAACTTCTTGGGGCTTGGGCAGGGGCTTCTTTTTCTTGCCGCGCTCCCAGAGCTGGGGCTGGGGTTGAGGTTGAATCTTCTGCTCCTCCTCCTCCAGGGTATCCACTGCCACTTCGAGCGCTTTGGGAGCTGCTTCCTCGACAACTTCCGCCTTTGTGGCTGGCTTTTTCTTGCCACGCTCCCACAGCACAGGCTGCGGTTGCGGCTCTACGGGGACGACCTTTTCCTCCTCCAGAGTGTCGACTGCCACCTCTAGAGTCTTGGGTACCTCCTGCTCCGCTGTCTGTTGAGGCTTCTGTTTCTTGCCGCGTTCCCACAGCACAGGCTGGGGCTGTGCCTCCACTTGGGGCACAGGCTCTTCTTCGGGCAGCTCATCCGTGGCCTCTTCGTAGCCCCTTTGGGCCGGCTGCTGCTCCACCAGCTGCTGCACGGGTCTGGTGGTCTTCAGGGGCTTCAACTGGAAGTCCTCCGCCTTCTCCGCTTGTTTGGGGCGGGATCTGGGCGTGGGCTTCAGCTGTACCTGCTCCACCTTCTGCTCGGGTTCCCGGGGGGGAATCACGCGGCGGACGGCTGTCTTTTTGGTCTCCTCCACGATCTGTTGCTGCTGCAGGACCTGGGTGGTCTGCTGTTCGACCACTTGGGAGGTCTGCTGCTCGATCACTTGAGAGGTCTGTTGCAGCACCTCCTGAGTGGTGGTCACCTGTTCCTGTAGGACCTTCTTCTTGCCGCGTTCCCATAGGACTGGAACCGGCTCGGGCTGTTGCTGTTGCACGGGCAGGGGCTCCTGCAGCACGTCATGCAGCTCCTCGTAGGTCTGGGCGGCAGGCTTTTGCTTCTTGCCGCGTTCCCACAGCACGGGCTGCTGCTGTGGCTGTGCCACTGGCAGAGGCTCCTGCAGCACGTCGTGCATTTCCTCGTAGGTCTTTGGCTTCTCCACCAGCTGCTGCTGCTGTTCTTGGACGGGTGCCTGGGGCTGGGGCTGGGCCTGTTCCGGCCTCTTCTTGCCACGGTCCCAGAGGACGGGCTGCTGTTGCAGCAACTGCTGCTCCTGGGTATCCTGACGCTCCTGCAAATGCATGAGCGAGGAGTCCTCCACTTGAATGAACTTCTGGGGCTCCCGTGGCTGGCGCCAGTCGAAGGCCTCCTGCTGCGTTCGCTGATTGACGATCTTCTGGTGCTCGTACTGCTCGAGGCTCATCATCTGCGAGTCCTCGATCTGCACGAACTGCTGTCGCTGGGCCTCCTCGATGAGGCTCTGCTGCTGGACGAGTCTCTGGCGGTCGCTCGCCTGCGAAATGGTGTCCTCCACGGAGGTGAGGGGCTGCAGCTGGGGCCGCTGCTGTTGCTGCTGCCGCCAGTTGACGGCCTGCTGCTCGCGGATCAGACGCTGGGCCTCCAGCTTCTCCCGCTCGGAGACGTGCATGATGTTGACGTCTTCGGTGGTGATGAACTGCTGCTTGTAGAGGCCCGACTGGTCCTCCTCGTACCGCTGGAGGTCCGCGCGCTGGACCATCTTCGAGATGGAGCCCTTGGAGCTCTCATCGATGGTGAGGAGAACCTCCTCAGCGATGGCCTGCTGTGCCTGCAAGTGCTTCAGTTCCACTTCCTCGATCTTGAACTTGTCGATCTGCTTGGTCACACGCTGCACGCTCTTCAGCTGCTGCCGCATCTCCTTCCAGGGTATGAGGTCCTTGTTGTTCTGCTGCTGGGTGATCAGCTTGTCGATCTGATCCGTCATCTCCATAATCTCCACGCTCTCCATGCTCTTCAGCCGCTGGATCTCCTTGGTGCGCTGCTCCTGTGCCACCTGCGCCTGCTGCGGCAGTGGCTCCTCCGTCTCGATGGCTCCTTCGAGGGGACGCAGATAGACCTCGTCGATGTCGAACTTGTTCAGCTGCTCCGACACGCTCTCCACTTGCTTGAGCTTCTCGCGCATCGTGATCCAGGGCACCGCCTCCTTTTCTGTCTTGCCGGCAATGATCTGCTCCAGAGTGGCGCCCAGACTCATGATGCCCCGATCCCGCTCTGTTTTGATCGACTTGAGGACCACTGTGGCCGCCTCCAGCTTCGGAGTGGGCTTCTTCTTCTCAATGGGTGTGGCCTTCAGGCTGATGGTCTCCTCAGTCCAGGACTTGACGGGCTCCGGCTTGAAGCCGGGCAGGAAAACGCCCTTGTCCAGCGAACGTCCACGATTCGGACGCGAGGACTTGCGCCAGGGTATCACCTTTGTGGCAGGCTGCAGGGACTTGCTCCTCACCTTCGGCTTCTTTGTGCGCGACCTTCCCTCATGACCATTGACCCCCAGATACTGGCCAAACTGCTGCTGTTGCTGGCCCCCCGGCTGCAGCTGTTGTCCTGGCTGCAGGGGCGAGTCTGGTGCATCCTCCCGGCCGGAGGACGAGGACTCATCTTCGGCGGAATCAATTGTGCGCAATTGAAAGGCCGAGATTCGTCGTTCTAAACGAAGCGTGGAAAGGGGATCTTTAATAAAAGGAATCTCTCCATAAGGACAACCAGAGTTCGAGACCAAAACGAGCGGCGGGGCCACTTTCTTCCACTTACCTTCGACTACACAGAAATAATCAAATATACATATATGTATAAATAAATCAAAATCATATGCAAAACAATGAACTTGAAACACGCATAAATAGTATATATATATTTTTAGTGGATTTGCGGACAGAGGAGCAGGGCAGAGCAGATGAAACCGAAAACCAGGCAGTGGGTGGGGCCTACTCGCCCACTCCTCCGCAGCCTCTGATTCGATGACCCTGAATATCAGTCCATAATACACTCAGAGAAGAAAGCCCTGAGAATCGATTATACAAAAAGATTTGCACCGAAAAAAAGAAAGTATTTTCCATTCAATTTTACGATTAGAATGGAAGTATTTTCTGAATATATTTCATATTTAAAGAGTTATTTCCCCACAAATTTATTTACTTTAAAGTGTTTTATATTTATTAAAAATTGGCATACATTTATGTTTCAATCAAAGTGAATTTTTCTTTGATTTCACTCTGAAAAAAACCGAAATTTTCATTTGTGTGGCTTTTTCTCTGAGTGTATGGGATTGTGGGCCTAGAGGGACCTCTAGGTCATGTCTAAGTCTCTTCGGAATACATATTTTAGCTAATTGGCATTGATAAAAATAGTATGAAACAGTCAGTCACATAGTCACATAGTCACAGTCTCTTCGCTTGAGAGGTGACATTATGGTTTATCTATGGGTGCTATGATTCATTAATCGGGCATGACGGAGCAGCAGCGGTCCTAAACGTGGACGTACAATGATTAAAATTGCATTAGCCTGCACCTAAATCCTATATCTGTCTCTGTGGCACATTGTCGTGGCAAAACGAATTGCCTCTGCGAGTCATCATCATTACGACGATCATTAAATGGCTGCCATATGGATGTGTGGCCTCTGTGTGGCAAGTACAATTGAGAGCAAACAATTCGGAATGTGTTGTTGCCTCCAAAAATAGATATCTGATTAGTGGCGGCTACGTCACCAGGTGGGGCTCCGGCTGCCTCTATAGAGCGGCCATAGACAGATTTATGGGCGGGGTGTGTCTGCCTGTTGCTGCCTGCGCGGTATTTTCAGAGCGAGCGCAGCAGCAGCAGCAGTAGCAGCAGCAGTAGCAGCAGCAGCAGCAGCGCACTGCACAGATCCATACGAGATCTCGATTCTCATTCCGTTTTAGACAACAAACGGGCAATGTTCTGACCGACAAAATGGAGCAGAGTGTCTCCTCTGCGAAAAAAAAAAAAAACCAATTACCTGTGCGATTTTTACCTGTGTTTTCGTTCGGATGATTGGCTGATTGATGGCAGGCATGCAACAGCGGTGGCAACAGCAACAGTAGCAACGGTAGCAACAGTAGCAGTGTGGCATTGTGGCAGTGTGGCAGTGTGTGTGTGTGGCAGTGGTGGCAGGGAGCAGGAGTTATCAAAAACAAAGTTTTTCTTTCAAATTAATGCATTTTGCTTGAATTTATTTATAGACGCGATCGGTTTTGGTTTTTAAGTATTAAATACATGATAAAAAATACAATTAAAAAACAAAGAAAATAATGTGGATAGTGGACAGTGGATAGATAGTACTGTGTGTCTATCGGCATCGGTAAATCGAGAGTAATCGATAAATGATAAACATAAATAAAACAATTACATATCGGAAATCGTATCGGTACTTAAAAACAAAAAGAGTCGCATGAGTTTTTATGATTAATTTTTTAGTAAAGCTCACAAGCGGCAAATAATCATCGATTTTTCTCTCTCTATTTTGGACACATTTTTGGAATTCATTTACAACAAATGATTGATGATTGAGAGTGTGTGATTGACAGAACAAGATGGAAAACAAAATTAGTAAAGAAAACAGTAGAAGCGGTAATAAAAAATGAATTATAAAATCTCATGCAACATCACTACAAAAATAAATAAATTTTAAATTAAAATATAAACAATACATAAATCATTATCATCATCATCATCATCATCATCATCAACATTCGATGTGAGGATACACACGGATATAAACATATTTGAAAGGACTGTCTGGGGATACAAGTTCGTAGGAGGATCGTACGTTTGGGTTTTTCATTTGGTAAGAGTCTTGATCGTGAAGAGTCCTATCTGAAAGCGCATCTTGAACCGAGCTAACGTGAGATTTCTTTTGCAGCATCGAACAGGGCAGGAGGAGCATCATTCCTTGGAAGCAAGAAAGCATCTTTGGGCCTGGCAGCTAAATATATCTGAGGGAAAACTACATGGGGGCAAGACATGATTCACGTCTGAAGAGGTCTAGAGGTCCCGCCGTGGCTCGATGAGTGAACAGCCGTAACTGATTAATCTAATTAAATTCATTTCTGCACCATAAACAGAATCATCAATTCATGTTCTTGTCTAATGATTAAATGGCCAACTGCTGCTGTTGGCCAACATCTTTCTTGGCTATAAGAGTTCTTCTCGACACACACAACCCCCCGGGGATCGCTTTTAGGTAATTTATTTAATTATTTTCTGTATTTTCTCCCACCCCGCAGAACTATAGAAATTTCTTTCGTTTTTTCTTTGGGTTTTTTTTTTGGTTTTTTGGTTTTTTATTGAAAATAAATTTCAAGATTTACTTGAAGCGAAAAGCGGAAAATACATAAAATGTTTTTCATTTGTTTGCCTGAACGAAAGAACACCAGATATCCAGACAGCGGCTGGACCCAAAAATAGACCTCCGCCGAACCGAACAGCACGGATTTTTTTAACGCTAATCTATTGGAAATTAGTTTTCTCGAAAGCACAAAGCCAAACATTCTCCAAAAACAAAATTCAAAATAGAACAAATTGAGGGAGAAAAGCGTACATATAGATGAATATCTATAGGGAAAATTTTCAGAGGGAAAAATAGAGATTCATTCGAATGGCAGATGAAAAGCCCATGGCTGAATGGCTTTCGATATTTTTGTGTTCTAGTTTTTTGGCTAGAGATCGCTCGCTGTTGCTGTGTGTGTGTGTGTGTGTATCTGGCAGATACAAGACACCAGAAACAGAACACAAAACGAGCAGATCAGAACAGAGTAGAACCAGCAAGAGCAGTGCAGTGTGTGCGCTAGATGTGTCATCCATAATATTTTATGCTAATATTCACATGAAAATATAAAAACTTTCACGCTCGAGCGGAGGCGGTCGAAATGTGCGTTTTGTTTGCACACGGCCCCAAAAAACTACACTCTGCACACGACTGATGATTGTCGGGACTATATATAGTATAGTATCTTTGGGATACTGTACAAAATATTATATACACGACCGAGTATTCCTAAAGTGGCCTGCCTGCCTGCTCCGCCTGCCTGCCTGCTCGCCTGCCTGCCTTCTGCCCAAACTCGTACGTGGTACGGCGGCACCTATGTGGCGTTCTGGTCTGCCGTTCGGACATAATTCGTTGAAAGTATTGTGGCTGTACATAAGCTGGCTGCCTTATTTATAAATCGACTCATCGGGGGGCCTAGAGGTCTATCTATCTGTACCTGAACATTCTTTGAGTCATTTTCAATTTCACTCATTGTCGCTGCTGGCTACAGAATTTTCAATTTGAAATTTTCAATTTTCAATTTTCAATTTGAAATTTGTGGGTTGCTTTTCTGCTGCTGCCAGAACGATGCTTCTTGAATAAATGTTCTATAAATATTTATGGGTTTTGCAAAATACTTGTAATTATTTTTATTATTTTTTCAATTAAAATTTTTCTTTTCTTGCGTTTTTTTTTTTCGTTTTGTTCTTTGGTTAATTTTTTTTGTTCCTGTTAAACATTATATATATTTTGTTGTTGTTTTTGTGGTTTTCACATTTTGCAAAAATTGTTAGTAAAAAAAAAACTCGTTCGTTCGGAAAAAAGTTTAGAAAAAAGTTTTAGAAGAGAATCTCCTTGAGTTGGGGAAATCTTCCAGAGGTTCTTCGCTTTCAAATATTCTTCACTCTCAAACTTTTACGACTAGTAGTTGATCAATATCGATAGGTTTCGATAGATCGATAGGTTTTAGGTAGTATGATCGTACGAGTAGTAATTGTTGGATATTTTGTATGTTCGTAGCTTTTTTGGGGATTCGTTGCGTCAGTTATTCGTTTCAGTATTTTTCAGTATTCTGTACTTCTCAGTATTCTCAGCTCTGAAACTATTTTTCAGTATTTTCTAGTATTTTTTCAGTATTGTTTTGAGCATTCTTTGGAGTTGATTTTTTTTTTCTGTTGGTTGTTGATGGTTTTTTTGTTTGTTTTGTTTTTGTTTTTGTTTTTGTTGAACACGGTTCGCTTACGTTTGGTTTTGTGTTTGCTTGGTATTTTTGTCGAACTCTGGTTTCGGTTTTGGCTTAGTTTTTATGTTTAATCCTTACTTTTAACAGTCAGTTTGGCTGAGGACTCGACCTGGCCGGTGGACGAGGTCACACGTACTGTAAAGATGCCCGAATCCTCCTCGTAGGTGGTTCCAATCAAAAGCACAGCGCTGTTGCCATCAAAGATCATCTGAAATTAACGCGAAGACATATATATAGATATGTGTGTGTACATTGGATGGGTATATTTTTCAAGATTAAAACATTCCGAGCGCTAGAAAGATGAAATATCTGCCATCTTTGAGTGTAAAACCCACCTGGAAATCTGGGGTCTCAGGGATCAGCTGTCCCTCGCGGAACCACTGAACACTGGTGGCCTTCACCTTGCCCGTCACCGTCGTCTTGAACTGGGCGGGCATGCCCTCCGTGACGGAGACATCCTTCAGGGCCGTGATGGTGGGTGGGGCGTCCAAATTCTCGATGGGACGCACCTTCAGCTGGGCGCTGGTCTGGATGCTGCCCAGCTTGTTCTCGGCCACACACTTGTAGGTGCCCTCGTCCTCGGGGAAGGCCTCCGAGATGATCAACTGGTAGTACTCGCCCTGGCGCGACATTTGGAAGTAGCGCGACGGCTTCACAAAGTTCTCGCCTCGCATCCAGCGGGCCGTGGGCGTGGGCTTGCCGTCCACGCGGCAGCGGAAGATCACCTTGCTGCCCTCCTCGACGGACTGGCTCTTCAGCTGCTCCACAATGTGGGGCGCCTTCTCGCTGCCGGGTGTTGTGGGTTTCTCCGGCTTTGTGGGCGACTGGACGACACAATCGCCATCGCAGCGCGCCTCTCCAGCGGAATTGACGGCCACACACTCGTAGCGGCCAGAGTCCTCGGCGAAGGGTTCGATGATCAGCAGGGTGTGGATGCTGTCCTCCTCGAGCATCTTGAATTTGATGCTCGGATGGATCTTCATGCCGTTCTTCAGCCAGTAGACATCCATGGGCTTGGTGCCGGTGACCTTCGCATCGAAGCGTGCCAGCTGTCCGGTGGCCACGGTGGTGCTCTGAATGGTGTTGACAAAGCTCGGGGGCTGGATGCCGCCCTTGCCTGCACGACGACGCTCCTCCACCACGAGATTGGCACTGCACTTGGCGGTGCCTCCGCGATTCTCGGCCACGCACGAAAAGACGGCCGAATCCTCGACAAACACCTGGCGGATGATCAGAATCGACTTGCCGCTGAACGTGTGGATCTGCAGATCGGGCGAGTTCTGGATGGGGAAGCTCTCGCGGTACCATTTCACCGTCGGATTGGGCTCCCCGTCGAACTCCACCTCGAACTTGGCCTGTTCGTTCTCAAATACGCGGCAGGGCTGGATCTTCTTGGTGAAGACGGGGGCCTTGGCGGGCTTCACGGGTCCCTTGACGACGCGCTCCTGGATGGTGCCCTTGTGCTCCACTTCGGTGGTCTCGGTGGCAGTGATCTTGCGGGTGATCTCCAGATCACCTTGAATCTCCTTCTGCACTTGCTGTTGCTTGTTCATGTGCACCTCGCGGCCATGCACCGACGATTCCGAGGGTTCAGCGGTGCCCTTTGGCGGGGCAGGCTTCACTTGAGTGGTGCTCGTCTGCTCTTGACTGAAATTCGGGGAAAGCAACAGTCTACGAGGGGGTTTTCTTCAAGGTTTTTCCCACAGATACTTACAGATTCTCTTCGTACGAGTGGGCCATGCCCTTGGCCGCTGAACTGCTGACAACCTTCTCGCCGGGAATGGCATACTGATGATTGTCCCTCCTCAGATTGGTTTCCTTGAGGAGCTGCTCCACCTCGAGGCTCTGCAGCTTGTTGTAGTACTCCTCGCTCTTCTTGGCCTTGACATTCTGCTGCCAGTCGGGTGTCTGGGGCTTGTACTGCTTCGGCTTCAGGTGCTCCACGCCCTTGAGCGTGTGGGCACTCTGCTCGGACAAATATTGCTTACGTTCATCGAATACCTTTTCCAGTTCGTTGTCCTGGCGTTCCTTCTGATAGGCGGCTAGCTCGTAATCGTACCAGGCTGTACATTCGAAAGGGGAGCAAATTTCGGGGATCAATTCGGGGGTCGCACACATAAAGGAAGAGCGGGCAAAGCAAAAGGTTGTTTAGACACAACATCATGCTTGTACAGGGATGATACGAGTTAGTCTTTATAGTAGCAAGTATTATAGAACACATAGATCATAGATGGGGTCAAGAAACGGGTTCTTTGATTGGAAAAACCAAGCAAATCCCTTGCTCCATCACAGCGGGACCTTATTTACGCATTTAAACCCCTTCTATGCTTTCCACTGCACACTCCCCATTCTCCTCGTTAAAACATCATCTATGTGGTTCTATAATCTTTGATAAAACACTTCATGCCTTAGATCTAAACATTTTAGTCACTTGGAAATCGATTTAGTACAAAGAATATATGATTATTGAATTAGTTTTTTTTTTTTTGTTGGAGGTCTACTAGATCCTTTTTGATGAATAAGGACAGACAGAGGGATAGAGAGATAGAGAGATAGATAGAGAGAGAGATAGAGAGAGAGACAGAGAGAGGAATAGATACAGAGATTGAATGACAAGCGGATGATGACCACAGATTTAAGAACAGACGGATAAATTGCACACACACGAAGAAGAAGAAGAAAAACTATCATAACCACACCATATTACCCATTGGTCCAAATGGCAATACTTAGATCGAGAGATACAGAGAGAGACATAGATTGAGAGTCCATTCTGGGTCCTCTGGGGCGGGCTTCTTCCTTCGAAAAGCGCTCTCCTACAATACGATCCGATCGATCTCTTGGGAGTGGAGGGAATTATAGGGGTGGCGGGATTCTCGAGGGATTTTTTCGGGTATCTTTTTGTGGATTGTTTATCTAAATTGTATTTCTACTTTCAAACGTGGGTGCAGCTACGGGTATCTATGTATCTTTTGTGGCATGTTGTAATGTATAATATTTACAAATGAGTTTTTCATGTGAGAGTTTTTTAAGAGTATGTGTGTGTGGTTTTTTTCTACTGCATTTTCTTTTGTAAAATTTGTTAAGTTCTAGATAGCTTTTACCATAAATTGTAGTGGATTAAAGTGTGTTTGAGTCTCGGACTTACGGCGTGGGGAGTTCTTTAGGACATTGCGATAGTCATCGGAGCGTGAGACGACCTTCAGTTCGGTTTGGGTGATGGATTCACCCACAGAATTGCGGGCAATGACCTCCACTTTGCCAGTGTCGTATTGGCGGGTCTTCGGGATATCCAAATGGAACATGCCATCGTTGGTGAGCTTATAGCGAGAGCCCTACACGGAATAAAGAGGGTTCCATTGAGAAAACAGATCTATCGAGGACGATTCTCGTACGTACATGCACCACGGTGTGGCCATTGACCAACCACATGACCCTGGGACGTGGATGTCCAGTGACACGGACACAGAATCGGGCGGGTTCGCCTTCCTCCACCGTCTGGGGTTCGATTTTGCTGACAAAGACGGGCTTCGATCGGGGCTTGGCATCGGGATCGGCCTCCTCGGGCACACTATAGGAGGATAAATTGGTTCAGAATTCATTCGTGTAGAGAGGATATCGCAGGGGGAACACTTACACCTGCCATGAGGCCTCCATTTCTCGTATGCGATCAATGCTCTGCATATGAGCAGGCAGCTGCGAATCATAGACAATGCCTGGCTTTCCAGAGACCTTGATGAAGGCTCGGGTCTCGTCCTTGCCATACAAATTGGTGGCACGGCAGACGTACTCTCCCGAATCCTCGGGATAGACCCAGCCAAAGTTCATGGCCACATAACCGAAATCGTAGATGGGCTGGAAGCGGTTCTCTACAGAGAGAGAGAGGGGATATCCTTTTAGCCAACGTTTGAGGGGTGGGAGCTTTGAGTACTTACTGTACAGCAGAGGCTTGCCGTTGAAGAACCATTCAACCTTCATGTTGGGATCACCCACTGGCGCCAATTGGCATTCGAACTTCGTGACGGCCATCTCCGTGAGCGTCAGCTGTTCCTTGATTTGGGTCACGAATCTCGGGGGCTGCTTGCGGTCCGGATCGAACAGATCGTCTTCTGTTAGATGCACTTCCGAAGTGTACTTCTTGATGGTGGCCTCCATTTGGGTGAGGGCATCAGAGCGTTTCATGCCGCGGGGCACTTGGTTCTGCAACAAAATGGTAGGCAGTTCTAAAGGAAAGAAAAAAGAGAAACAAAAATTAGAGAAAAACACGAAAGTATGAGGGAAACTCACTTTTGCAGGAGACTGTGGCTCTAGTGCGGTCCTCGCCATGATTGTTGATGGCACGGCACACGTACTCCCCAGAATCCTCGCCATAGACGTACAGGATGTCCAGAGAGACGAAGCCCATGTCAAAGATGTTCCTATAGCGATGGCCCGAGGGCAGGGGCTTGCCGTTGCGATACCATTCGACGCGCAGGCTGGGATCCGTTTTGGGTTCCACCTGGCACTCGAAGCGCACGGCCTCGGCCTCCTCCACGGTGACGTTGGTGATCTGTGTCACGAACTGTGGTGGTCCGTACTCCTGTTCGACGATCTTGGGTGCCTCGGGTATGCGTCCGCGCTCGAGTTCTTTGAGCTTATCGGAGGTCATGCCCTCGGGCAGCTGCGACTCGTAGACAATGTTGTGCTTGCCCTTGCACGTGACCTTGGCGGTGGTGGTGGCAGTGCCCCACTTGTTGGTGGCACGACACGTGTACTCCCCGGAGTCGCGGGCATAGATGTAGTCCACGTCCAGGGCAATAAAGCCGAAATCATTCAGCTGATGGACCCTCGAGCCAGTGGCCATCACGCGGCCATTGTAGAACCATTCGATGCGCATCGAGGGATCGCCGACGGGCTCCACGCGGCAGTCGAAGTGAATGGGACCGCCCTCGGGGACATCCAGGTTGTCCTTGATGTCCTCGGTGAACTTCGGGGGATTGGGCTGCTCCTCATCGATGATGATCTCCTCCCGCTTGTGCATGCTCTCCTCCAGCTTCTGGAGGCTCTCGGTGCCAGTGCGGAAGTTCGAGGGCAGCTGCGGCTCCATGACGATGCCCTGACGGCCCTTGACCTGCAGCTTGCAGGAGACCGTGGCCTCGCCGTGCTTGTTGGTGGCCTTGCACGTGTACAGCCCAGTATCCCGCTGATAGCAGCCCGCAATCTCGAGGATCACGAAGCCAAAGTCATTGATCGTCTTGATGCGAGAGCCGGCCCACAAGGCCTTGCCATTGTGGAACCAGTCCACGCGCATCGACGGGTCGTTGATCGGCTGCAGACGGCACTCAAAGTGCGCCAGAGAGTTCTCCGTGATGACCATGTCGAAGGGTGTCGTGATGAACTCTGGCGGCTTGCCAGTGTCGTCGTCGGGCACAAACTCTGTGCTGCGCGAGCCCAAGCCCTCGAGCTCTGCGATGCGATCGATCGTGCCCTCCATGCCCTTCGGCAGCTGCGATTCCATGATGATGGACCGCTTGCCCTGGATTTTCATGGTGGAGGTGGTCACGGCCTCGCCGTACTCGTTGATGGCGCGGCACGAGTACTCCCCAGAGTCCTCGGGATACACGGGAGAAATCTCGAGGATAACAAAGCCAAAGTCGCAGAAAGTGCGGAACCGAGAGCCCGCCTTGAGGGGACGTCCATTCCAGAACCATTCGACCTTTAGCTTGGGGTCGTCTGCGGGCGTTATCCTGGCCTCAAAGTGCGCATTCTCGCCCTCCCGCATGTTGTCGATGTTCTCGAGGGGCACCGTGAAGACGGGAGCCTTGCCCTTGGTCTCCTCGGTGGTGGTGTCGTCGCGTGTGCGGACCATGCTGTACTCCAGATTGGCGATCTTCTCAAGGCCGCCCTCCATGCCGCGCGGCAGCTGGGAGTCCAAAATGAGGCTGGCCTTTGAGGTGCACTTGAGGGAGGCTCGCGTGGAGTCCTCTCCGTATTTGTTGACCGCCCGACACTCGTACACGCCAGAGTTCTCCTCGTAGCAGTACAGGATGTCCAGGATAACGATGCCAAAGTCGTGGAAAGTGCGGAACCGATGGCCATGTGGCAGTTTCTTGCCGTTGAAGTACCATTCCACCACCAGATCGGGATCGGTGATGGGCGTGAGACGTGCCTCAAAGTGGGCGCTCTGTCCCTCGACCAATTTGGTGACATCCGCGATTTGGGTGATGAATTTCGGTGGCTCTGCCACCGCGGGGGCACTGGTGTCGCCCTGCGGGCCCTGGGGGCACTCCAGCTCGCGGATACGCTGCAAGGAGTCGGGCTGCAGGCTGTCGTAGAAGACGCCGCCGCGTCCGCCGCAGTTGAGAGTCGTGCGGGTAAAGTCCTCGCCGTATTTGTTCCAGGCACGGCACACATACTCCCCGGAATCGTGGTCCTGCAGGTAGGCAATGTCCAGGACAACGTAGCCGAAGTCGGAGACGGTCTTGATGCGATTCGAGTGACGCAACAGGGTGCCGTTGTGGTACCATTCGACCTTCAGCTCCGGATCGTTGACCGGAATCAGCGTGCACTCGAAGTGCGCCGCCTGGCCGTCCTTCAGGCCCTCCAGCGGCTGGATGTGGGAGGTGAAATGTGGCTTCTGGCCACGTGGCTTGTCCACGCACTCCAGCGTGCAGCTGATTTCGGCAGTGCCATGTTTATTGGTGGCACGGCACGTGTAGGTGCCAGTGTCCTCGATCTTGGTGCCGAGGACCTCCAGGGCGACCGTTCCGAACGCATAGATGGTGCGCACGCGGTGGCTGGCCTCCAGGACCTTGCCATTGTAGAACCACTCGATGATCATGCTCTGATCCCCGACAGGAATCAGATTTGCCTCGAAGTGGGCCAGTTCTCCTTCACCAATGTCCGCAATGTTTACGAACTCCGTGGTGAAGCGCGGCGCAATGCCCAGATCGGGCTGCTCCGGCTTCGAGCCGTCCTTGCGCAGTGAGTCCTCCAGGTCCTGGATCTGCTCGAGACCCTCCGCGCCCTTCGGGTGCTGCGTGGACTCAATGATGCTCTCCTTCGTGGAGCAGAAGATGGTCGTGGAGGTGAAGGCCTCGCCGGCCTTGTTGTACGCCTTGCACGTGTAGATGCCCTGATCGCGGGCATACACCTCGATCATGTCCATCGTGACGAACCCAAACTCCGTGGTCATCTTGAACCGGGAGCCGTGCTGCAGCATCTTGCCGTTGAAGTACCACTCGATGAATAGATTGGGGTCCTCCTTGGGCTCCACGTTGGCCTCCAGATGGATGGGCTGCGCCTCCGACAGATGGAACTCCGCCTGCAGAGGCTTTGTCCACACGGGCGGTGGGTACTGGGTCTCGGGCTTGCTCGATTTCTGGGCATAGCGATTGGCCAAGGCCTCCTCTGTCTCCTGGACGGCCTCCAGACCGCTCTCTCCCTGGGGATGCTGAGTGTCCAGGAACATGGTCTTGCCCCCGGTGCACTTGAGCGTGCCCGATGTGGTGGCCGATCCCCGGCTATTGGTGGCCTTGCACGTGTAGATGCCACTGTTCTCCGCATACGAGTTATTCAGATCCAAAGCGCAGTAGCCAAAATCGTAGATGGACTTGAATTTGGCCGCCGCCTGCAGCGGCTGTCCATTGTAGAACCACTCGATCTGCATGGTGGGATCCCGAGCGGGCTCCACGTTGCACTCGAAGCGCACATTGTCCGACTCCTTGCACTCGATGTTGTTCAGGTGCGTGATGAACACCGGGGTCTCGTACGTGGGCTCTGGGGCGGCAGGACGATCCGCCTTGGGCGCCTCCAAGGCCCCAATGCGTGGCAGGGCATCGGGATGCAGGGAATCCGCCTGCAGCCAGTGACGGTCCTCGATCTTCAGAGAGGACGTGGACACGGCCTCCCCGATCTGGTTGGTGGCCTTGCAGGTATAGATGGCACTGTCGTCCTCCCTCAATCCGTTGATGGAGAGCGTCACCAGGCCAAAGTCGAAGGTGCTGCGTATCCTCGAGCCAGTGGTCAGGGAGATGCCGTTCTTGAACCACTCGATGCGCAGATTGGGATCCGCTCGGGGCTCCACCTGGGCCTCCAGCAGGACATGCTGTCCCTCGTGCAACTTGTCGTACGATTGCAGATGTGTTGTGAAGACTGGCGCCTGCTGAGGCGTGGAGTCCACAAACATCTCCGGGACGCGGTTCATGGCGGCCTCCTTCAGACGGATGGCCTCCCACGACTCGGGGATCAAGGGCTGTCCGTCGATGTTCGACTTGGTCTTGACCTTCATGGCCGTAGAGGAGACGGCCTCCCCGGCGGCGTTGTAGGCGCGGCACATGTAAACACCGGCATCCTCCGGCACCACTGCGGCAATGTCGAGGGTCACGAAGCCAAAGTCGTGGGTGGTGCGCAGGCGGGAGCCCATTTGCAGCTCCACGCCGTTGATGAACCACTCGAACCGGAGAGAAGGATCTCCCACGGGAACGACCCTCGCCTCGAAGTGCGCATGGGCGCCCTCCCACACCTCCGATGGTCCCGTGAGCAGCTGCGTGAAGATGGGCTTCTCGAAGAGACGCTCAGGCTCTGTGGGACGTGGCGCCAACGGTTTCTCCAGCTGATGGATGCGACTAATGCTGTCCGGGTGTTGGGTGTCCATCAGGATGCTGGCCTCGGACACAATCCGCATGGAGGCGGTGGTGACGGCCTCCCCGAGCGGATTGACGGCACGGCACATGTACACGCCCTCGTCCTCCTTCCGGATGTGCGAAATGTCCAGAGAAACGAAGCCAAAGTCGGCTTGCTTGGTGATGCGAGAGCTGTCCTCGATGATCTTCTCGTTGCGGTACCATTCGACCTTCAGATTGGGATCCCCCACGGGGATCAGGCGCGCCTCAAAGTGCGCCGTCTGGTGCTCATTGATCCGATCGATGTTCTGCAGCGGCTGCGTGAACACCGGACGCTGGCGAGTGCCGGGTGTCTCCACCTCCTGGCGCTGATGCGGCGCCGCGGACTCGAGCTTGCGGATCTTCTCCAGACCCTCCGGGTGCTGCGTGTCCGAGATGATGGTGCCGCGGGCAATCACCCGCAAATTGGTTGCCGACACCGCCTGTCCCATGGCATTGACAGCCCGCACGGAATACTCCCCGGCGTCCTCGGCGACGGCATGGGTGATGTCCAGGGACACGTAGCCAAAGTCGAAGGTGATGTGGAAGCGGGCCGCCGACGGCAGGGGCTTTCCGTTGTGGTAGAACTCGATGCGAAGGTTGGGATCGTGCACCGGTGCCACCTGGGCCTCAAAGTGCGCCGTCTGTCCCTCGTAGATCTCCGTGGAGCCGCGCAGCTCCGCCGTAAAGTGCGGCGGACTGATGGGGTGATCGCCGACCTCAGTGCGGGCATTCACGACCTTCGATTCCAGCTTCTGGATCTTCTCCAGGGCATCGGGGTGTTGGGTGTCCAAGATCATGCTGCGGCGGTTCAGCACCCGCACATTGCAGGTGTTCACCGCCTCGCCCAACAGATTGGTGGCCTTGCACATGTACGTGCCGGTGTCCTCGCCATACACATAGAGGATGTCCAGTGCCACGTAGCCAAAGTCGTGGGTGGTGCGGAAACGATGGCCCATCGGCAGTTGCTTGCCGTTGCAGAACCACTCGATCTTCAGATTCGGATCGTTGATGGGCTCCACGCGGCACTCGAGGTGGGCGTGTTCGCCCTCCTTCAGGTGCTCCAGGTTGCTCAGGGGCGTTAGGAAAATGGGCTTGGAGCCCTTCTCCTCAACCACGGGCTTTGTGGGTGGGGCATAGCTCTCCAGTTGGCGGATCTTCTCCAGTCTTTCAGCATCCATAGTGTCCAGATCGAGGGTTTTGTTTGCTGTAAGAAAAGTACCAGAGATTATAGTGGGTGGGCCCTTCTAGGGAGGCTTGGGATATCCGTACCTGTTACGTTTACAGCACATGTCGTCACTGCCTCTCCAATGGCATTCTTGGCCTTGCACATGTACGTGCCAGTGTCCTCGGCATGCGCATACAGGATGTCCAGGGCCACGAAACCAAAGTCGTAGGTGGTCTTGAAGCGATGTCCTGTCTGGATGGGTGTGCCATTGCAGTACCACTCGACCTTCATTGTGGGATCGTTGACGGGTATCAGTGTGGCCTCCAGGTGCACTGGCGTGCCCTCGTTGACCTTGGCGTTGCGCAGGGAGCGCCCGAACTGCGGTCGCTCCGCATGGAACTGCTCTTCGTCCGCCTTTCGCTGGAACCGTGAGGCGTCCTCCAGATGGGCAATCTTCGACAGAGCGTCCTCGTGCTGCGTCTCATGGATGATCGAGGAGCGGGAGGTGACATTCAGGACGATCGAATTGACCGCCTCGCCCAGATTATTGGTCACACGGCAGGTGTACTCGCCGGAGTCTTCCGCATAGACCGTGAGGATGTCCAAGGCGGCAAAGCCGAAATCGTAGGTGGTGCGGAAGCGATGGCCCGTGCTCAGGGGTTTCCCGTTGTGGAACCACTCGACCTTGAGATTGGGATCCGGATACGGTTCAATGCGGCACTCGTAGTGGGCCGACTGTCCCTCCTTCAGGTTCGTGGGGCCTATGAGCTTCGTGACAAACACCGGGGCCGTCGTGACCGTGTACTCCTCCTCCTCGCGTCGCTGGTAGCGGCTGTGGTCCTCCAGTTGATGGATCTTGTGCATGGCCGCCTCGTGTTGGGTCTCCAGCTGAATGGCCGTCTTCGATTGGACAATCAGCGAGGCAGAGGTCACCGCCTGACCCAGCTCGTTGATGGCCCGGCAGCTGTAGCTGCCTGAATCCTCGGGATTCACGTACTTCATGTTCAGCGCCACATAGCCAAAGTCATGCATGGTGGTGGTGCGGTTGGAGGCCTCGATGGGCTGGCCGTTGCGCAGCCACTCGACCTTCAGGTTGGGATC
This sequence comes from Drosophila pseudoobscura, assembly GCF_009870125.1. Lineage (NCBI taxonomy): Eukaryota > Metazoa > Arthropoda > Insecta > Diptera > Drosophilidae > Drosophila > Drosophila pseudoobscura. The sequence continues at coordinate 54,734,229 of NC_046683.1, forward strand.
GCCCACCGGGATCAAACGCGCCTCAAAGTGCACGGCCTGGTTCTCGGCGACACGAACATCCCGCACGGGCATCGTGAAGACCGGAGCCTGGGAGACGAACTCATCCTGGACGCTGATCCGCTGACGCTTGGAGCCATCCTCCAGGTGCTGCAGACGCGGCAGAGCCGTCTCGTGCTGCGATTCCAGGTAGATCGATTTCTTCGTGTGCACCACAGCCACCGCGGAGGTGATGGCCTCGCCAACGGCGTTGAAGGCGCGACAGGTGTACGTGCCGGCGTCCTCTGGCAGAGTGGACATGATGTCGAGAGCCACAAAGCCAAAGTTGGAGGTTTCCGTGAAGCGAGAGCCCGACTTGAGGGGCAGATTGTTGTGGTACCATTCCACGCGCATCGATGGATCCGAAACGGGGATCAGGCGGCACTCAAAGTGCGCGCGCTGGTTCTCCTTGATCTCGATGTTCTTCAGGGACGTGGTGAAGACGGGCGCCTGCTTGGTGCTCTCGTCGATCTCCTCGCGACGGCTGTACCTCGAACGGTCCTCCAGATAGTGGATCTGCTCGAGACCCGCCTCGTTCTGGGTCACCGTGACGATCTGCTCGCTGCTGCGGCACTGCAGCTCCACTTGGGTCTCGTCGGAGCCAATCAGATTGACGGCCCGGCAGGTGTAGATGCCCGAATCCTCGGCAATCAGGTGGACAATATCCAAAGCCACATAGCCGAAATCATGGATGGGACGGAAGCGATGACCCACGGTGATGGGACGTCCGTTCTTGAACCATTCGACCTTCAGATTGGGATCCGTGACGGGTTCAATCTTGCACTCGAAATGGGCGTGGCCGCCCTCGCGGGTGTTGGTCAGGCTCTTGGGTTGCGTGAGGAATCGCGGACGGATGTTGACGACCTCATCCACCTCCACGTTGCGACGGTACCGGGATGTATCCTCCAGATAGGCGATCTTTTGCAGGCCCGACTCGTTCTGGGTTTCCAGGATCAGGTCGTTCTTCGAGGTGATCCTCACGGAGCAGGAGGTGACGGCCTCGCCGAGCTGATTCCTCGCCTGGCACGTGTACACCCCCGAATCGATGGCATAGCAGCCCAAGAGATCTAGGGCCACGTAGTCGAACTCGTAGGCGGGACGGAAGCGATGGCCCGTCTTGACGGGCTTGCCGTTCACGAACCATTCGATGCGCATCGAGGGATCCCCGACGGGCTGCAGGCGGCACTCCAGATGGACATTGGTGCCCTCGACGGTCTCGATGTTGTGCAGCGCCCGCGTGAACTGTGGCGCCTGCATCACGGTGATGTCCTCCTCGCGATGCTGCCGACGACGCGAGTCCTCCAGCAGTTGGATCTGCTCCAGGGACTGTTCGTTCTGCGTCTCCGTGACGACATCCGTGCGGTCGATGACCCGCACACAGGCAGAGGTGTGGGCCGTGCCCAGGTGATTGGTGGCACGTACCGTATACTCTCCAGAGTCCGCGGCCGTGGCCTTGATGATGTCCAGAGCCACAAAGCCGAAGTCGTAGTAGGTCCTGAAGCGAGAGCCCACTGTCACGGGGCGGCCATTGTGGAACCACTCGACGCGCATGGTCGGATCACCCATGGGCTCCAGACGGCACTCCAGATGGATGTTCTTGCCATCATGGATGGGCTTGGGATCGGCCAGGGGCTGGACGAACACGGGCTTCGACTTGGAGATCTCCTCAATGTCGTACTGGGGCTCCACGAATGGTTTGTTCTCCAGATTCTGGGTCTTCTCGTAGAGGCCACGATGCATGCTAGATGTGTCGATATTGGAACGAGCTGGAAAACGGAACAAAGCAGAGGATTAGATGGTTAGGGAGGGGATGATTCTCCAGAGAATTGGCATGTTTTCTGTACGTACTTTCCACTACCATCGTTGCCTGCAACTGAGCTTCACCTAGCTTGTTCCTGGCCACCACCAGATAGACGCCTGCATCCTCGGCCCTCACTTGGGAGATGTCAAGGGCCACGTAGCCAAAATCGTAGTACGTTTGGATGCGATTGGCGGCCGTGATCGAGCGTCCGTTGTGATACCACTCGATCTGCATGCCCAGATCGCTCTGGGGCTCCACGCGTGCCTCGAAGTGGGCGCGCTGGCCCTCCAGGATCTTGGTGGTGCCCTTCATGGGCCCCAGGAAGCGGGGAGCCTGATTGATGCAGATCTCCTCCTCCTCGCGACGCCCGTAGCGCGAAGAGTCCTCCAGATGTTGGATCTTCTGCAGACCCCCGGGGTGCTGCGACTCGGAGACGATTTCATTCTTCGAGATGACCGTCAGCTGGGCCACGGTGGTGTCCTGGCCCATGGCGTTGTAGGCGCGACAGGTGTAGGTTCCTGCATCGTAGATGGTCAGCTGCTTGATGGTCAGCGCCACGTAGCCGAAGTTGTGGTAGGTGGTGATGCGGCTGCTCGCCTCCAGGGGCTGGCCGTCCTTCAGCCACTCGACGCGCATGGTCGAGTCGCCGACGGGCTCGAGGCGCGCCTCAAAGTGCGCATGCGCGTGCTCCCGCAGATCGAGCTGGTTCTGGATGGGCGTCTTGAACTGCGGCGGGGCAATGGCCTCGGGGGCCTCCTGGACATGGCGACGCTGCTGGGACTTGCTGCGGTAGTCCTCCAGCTGCTCGGTCTTCTCGATGTAGCGCTGCTGCTCGGGTATGCCCAGATCGGCGGTGACCTGAGAGCGCACATGGACGCGGATGATGGACTGACTGATGGCCTCGCCAATGCGATTGACGGCGCGCACAGTGTAGGTGCCAGAGTCCTCGGCTCTCAGGTGCAGGATGTTCAGGGAGACGTAGCCGAAGTTGAAGATGGCCGTGATCCTGGAACTGGCCGTAATGGGCAGGCCATCCTTGTACCACTCCACGCGCATCGAGGGATCGTTGACGGGCGTCACCTGTGCCTCGAAGTGCACATTCTTGCCCTCCTCGAACTCGCCCAGATCGCGCAGCGGGCGTATGAACTGCGGAGCTTGGTTGAGTTGCTCCTCGGAGCTCTCCTGGCGCTGGTAGCGCGAATAGTCCTCCAGCTGCGAGATGTACTGCACGCTGTTCGGATTCTGCGACGACTGATCGATGGACGGACGCTGAACCACCGAGAGAATGGCCCGGGACTCGGCCACGCCACTGGCATTGCTCACGCGGCACATGTATTCCCCAGAATCGTGGCCCATGATGCTCAGCAGATCGAGAGCGATGAAGCCAAACTTGAAGACAGATGTGGCACGGGCACCTACAGAGAAAGAGGCGATCAATGTATGGGAGTTTGCCTGGAGGATCGGTGTACTTACTGGCTGCCAGGGGACGTCCATTGAGGTACCACTCGACGACCATTGTGGGATCGCCGACGGGCTCAATGCGCGCCTCCATATGGACGCGACCGCCTTCGGTCTGCTGCACATTCTGCAGCGGGATAATAAACTGCGGCGGCGGATACACGCGATCCTCCTCGCCAGGACGCAGATGGGGCTTGGCGCGCTCCACGTGGCGCAAGTAGATGATCTCGGGGCCAGGAATGGGCCTACAAAAAGAAGGATATCCATGAGAATCTATGGGATGCACAAGACGAGTCTCTTTTACTTACTCTGGCTCGATCACTTTGGTGGGTCTTGGGAGATTCAAACGCCTCTGTTCTTGCGACGGCTGCTCTCGGGGCACTTCCACATAGAGCCTGGCCCGGTTGGCCGTGGATCCGGCAATATTCTGAGCCGTGCACTGGTACCAGCCGGCGTCCGTGGCCTGGACACGCGGTATCTCCAGGCAGGTGGCGCCCCCATCAATGCCCACAAATCGCTCGGCCGTGGAGGAGATCTGAACGCCATCCTTCTGCCAGGTGATGCGCGGCAGGGGCGTGCCAATGGCATTGGCACTCATCGTGATGGGCTCGCCCTCGCGGACAGTCATCGTGCTGAAGCGCTGAACAAATTGCGGTGCAACAACCTGTTCCTTCTCCAGCACATTCAACTGCGCCTCGATGGCCACCTCGCCGGCCTTGTTCCGGGCCAGGCACTGGACAGCGCCGCCATCCAGCCGGGTCACGTTCGTGATCATCAGCGAGTGGCTGCCCGACTCATTCACGAGAATCTTGTGCGAGGCATCGTCACGCACTTGACGGCCATTGATGAACCAGAAGACCTCCGGATAGGGATTTCCAGTCACCCTGCAATCGAATCGCGTCATGCGTCCTTCGGTTACCTCGCGATCGGCGAAGGCCTTGACGAACGCCGGGGGCAGGGCCTTGCCCGCCTCCAGCTGCTCGGCCATCACGTCCACGGACTTCGGCTCGTAGGCAGACTCCGCCGCAGGCTCCACGGCCAGGACGGCAGAGGAGACGACACAGCCCTGGAAGTTCTCGGCCAGAAGGGTGTAGTGGCCGCCGTCCTTGGCGGTGGCATTCTTCACGCGCAGCGTGGCCACGCCGCTCGAATAGGAGATCTCGTACTTCTGCGACGCCACCAGACGCTGGCCGTTGTGGAACCACGTGAGACGGGGCTTCGGGTTGGAGCCCACGCGGGCGGTGAACACCGCATCGGAGCCCTCAATGAGCTTCGAGCTGCGCGGCTTCTGCGAGATTTGTGGGGCGTGCGCAGGGCCCAGGGAGCGGTCGAGCTCCTGGGAGAGCTGGGAGTCCAGCTCGTAGCCAGAGCGACGGGTGATGGCCTCCCGGAAGGAGACCTCGCGCAGCAGTCTATACTCAAAGGTGTCCACGCGGAACTCCTCCTCGATGGACGTGTACGAGTACCCGTTCGAGTAGATGTTCTTCTCCAGATTCTGGATGGGCTGCTGCATCGCCGGCATCGGTGCCCCCTCCGGCTGGATGTAGACACTGCAGATGGCCTCCCCGTACTGATTGCGAGCGGTGCAGGTGTACTCGCCCTCATCCCCGGGTCCGATCTGATTGATCAGCAGCGAGACATCGCCGGTGGCCTCGTTGTAGCTCATTCGGAACTTCTGGGACTCGAGAAGTGGTGCGCCTTTTCGGGTCCAGGTCACGAACGGCTTCGGATTGCCACGCAGCCGTCCCTCGAACAGGGCATTGCCGCCCTGAGCGAAGCGAGCGTTCTTGAAGATCTGCTCGAACACCGGCGGCGAGATGTCGCCCTGGGCATAGACGTGTGTCAATGCGGGGGGCACGTAGTTGATGCCACTGCCGCCGCCAATGATGGTGCCACCGCCAGAATGTTGTTGGACTGTAAGAAGAATTCCGATTAGAATTTTTGTGATTTTTGATAGCCGGCAATGAGAGCAGCACAAAATGATGTAGGTTCAAGGCATAAATTGGGGATTTATAGGCAACAAAAAATACACAAGATTTAAACCTCGAAAGTCTTTCCTTTTTGGATGCAAAAGATTCCACAAAGAAAAGAGTGTCAAGCGTTAGAATTTGTATAAAAAGCCATCGAAATGGTATTTACTACAATTTATCTTTTAAATACCATCTTTGAAACGTATATAATTTTAATTATTTTTAAAATAAATTCAAAAATTACAAATTCCAAGTCTTTGCCTATGTTTTATCAAGTAAAACCTTTGGATAACTTCCAACCCAAAGGTCCTTAAACCTTATTTGAAAATTCATTAACTTTAAGTGAACTTCAAGTTCACTTACTCGCAGATTTGGTATCTCTGAAAGGGTAAAAGTTAACTTATTTGTAGAGTTGGCACATGAATGGAACTATTTATAGTGGGGATCATCCATAAGCAAACACTATCTATACGTAAGAAGCAGCTAAAAGTGTGCCTGCATATCTGTAGATTGTTTGTATTCTATCTAGAAGAATTTGTTTATCAATTGTATCTCTAAGAAGTGTTTCATTAGCGTAAGGTACTTGTAGATACATATGTATGTGGTATGTGGTATCTACAGGTTGACGACTTCCCAAACAGCTGATTGAAAGAGCACGCACCATTCGAAAGGTAAACAAATTTTTGAGAAACAGCTGTCTCTCCATCATCCTCCCTCTCTGCTTTCTCTTTGGGGTCTGCTCTCCCGCAAGCACCGAGCGATCGTATAAGAGACGAGAGAGTATATCCTACTCACTCTGGCCCACAGCTGAAATGTAAACAAATTTCTTGGCATCGCCCGACGACTCTTATACGCCCAAAGATATAAGTAGATAAAGTATCTATATGTGGGCAGTATCCGTATATGTGTGTCAGTGCAGTCTTATGGGATCTTGGCAGATGAATAGATAAACCTATAAATAGTCTGCCGAATTTTGTTACGAATTTCGCCTGCCTGATCATCAATTAAGATTTAAATGATGAAACACCAGTTGACACATGAATATAAATATATTATGTACGAGTTGGAAAAGATTCTTTTTCCCTTTCTCCCTTTCTCCCTTCCCGAGTGTTTGTTCTTGGGTTTCTTTCGGGACATTTTAATGATATACTTATATATATATTTATATAAGAAGGTGTGCATATGTGTAGATTGAGAATATAAATCTTTGAAGTGTAGAGAAATATTTATGAATCTTTTCTTTAGATATATCTTTACTATATTTATTGGTTTTAGTTGTAGGAAATACGATTTATCTTGAACTTATTATCCAATAAACATTTCTAATGCTCTGTATTTTCTCATTTTTCACAGTTTTCCTTTGTCTGGATTTTGTTTATTGCAATGGATACGTTTCTGGTAAGCTTTTTCCATCTGTTTACATTGAAATTACAGTATAAATAAATGCAGAAATTCTTGAATATTAGATTTTTACGTTTTAGATTTTCCCCTGAATTCGATGGCTCTTTTTTCATTAATTCTAAGTAATTCCCTACAAAGGGAATGCACAATAGGGATATGGAATAGGGACGATTTTAACGTTTTAACAATCCCAAAATGGCTGAAACTTTCCAGAGCTCCATAAAGAAGGTAGTCAGAGAAAATGGTGTACCCTAAAGGCCTTTAATATCTTGGAAATTCAATCTTTTTCGGGGTTAAAATAAATATCGAAAAAGCTGTTGGATGCTCTTCCGTTTTCTATGAAAAGAAACGACTCTATAAGACCCAATAAAATGAGACGATCCAGCCTCAAACCTATCCCAAACATAAATAGATGTAAGCCCCCAAATAGATCCCCAAAGGCACAAAAGAAACCAACGATTGATTCGGTGGGGCCGCATGCAGTAAAGGACATTTTCAAGGTCACTTTTGGTGAAATAACAAGCAGGATGATGAAAAGCTCTTTGCGTCTGCAGCAACGGGAGGAAGAGTCGCCTCATTGTGGAACAGTGGGGATTCTAAATCCACGGTGTGAATCCCCACTGAAGCCTTAAGGGTGGAGCCTTCCCCCCCTCCCCGGCAATGAATGAACCCCTGCGCGTGGACTGACCTCGTTGCTGGGTGCTGGTGATTTGACTCCTCTGAACATGCTGTTCGGTGCGGCTAATCCTTTGCTGCTGATGCTGCTCCTGGCTGGAGTGCGAGTACTCCTGAGTGGAGTACTGCTGCTGGTGCTGCTGCACTTGTTGCTGCTGCTGCTGCTGCTGCTGCTGCTGGTAGGGGTTCGGATTTTGTCGTTGCATTTTGTTGCTTCGTTATATATCACTGATATACTATCATTTGACAAATGACAACCAAATCAGGAATGCAGATGAAACTGCACTTGAAGAATGGAACACCTCTCGATCACTTTTCTCTTTTTTGATTTGCTTCTTCACTTGATATACTTTTTTCTATTTTTATATATATTTATCTATGTATCTTTGATCTCGCTTCTTTATGATGCTGAAATCGAATACAGCGCAGCGTCGGGCAGGAGCAGCAGCAAGAGCAGGGGGGCAAGAGATGGAGAAGAAAAATCACATTAAATTCAACGAAACCAAAAAAAAACCAAAAAACCAAAATTAAATTTCCAAAAAAATGTTTATGCATTTTCACTTTTTATTCGAGTTTCGAGAGATACAGATACACATTTGTCACTGCCACTTTTTGGCAAACATTTTATTTATTATGTCTGTCGTTGGGGTTTTTGTATCTTTTACTTGATTTACTTTTATGCATGGACCTGTCACACGGTTTTTGTTTAATAGATCTCTCTCTCTCCGTGTCTCTGTCTCTGTCTCACACACACACACACACACACTTTGATTTTCTTTCGATATAAATCAGATCTAAAGATCTTTCTTCTTCATATTCATATTCCTTGGGCTGTGAGGCATTTTCCCCAACTATTTTTAGCACCACTGCGACACATACAGTCTCCCCAAAAAGCACATGCACAGGCACACAAACAAAAAAAAAACACACACACACACACACACACATACACATCGGATCGGTGGTTCGGTGGTAGCTTCTTATTTTTCACTGGTGCTATTAATAAACGTTTTTTCTTATAAAAAAAAAACAAAAAACAATAAAAAAATTGGTTCGAACTCCGTTTTCTCCCAGAGAGGGAGAGGGAGAGGGAGCGGGAGAGGCATTATCCCAGCTCGAGTGGCCTGTAATCCTTGCCAGGATCAGCCAGGATAATGTCCGCATGCATATGTACACTCCCTGATATATGTATATGTTTTGTTCCTATATTTATAGCATATATATATATATATGATATCTGTGCTTGCACACGATTTCACAGTACATTCATTGGATTGGGTGCGGACCACCACCGAAAACCGAAAACCGAAACCAAACGAAACGTTACGATCCGATACGATCCGATCCGATACGATGCGATGCGATACGATCACCACGTAGCACACACGACGACCGAAGGCACCACCGCTCGTGTGATATTTTTAGATATTTAGCGCACTGAAAAATTCTTTCGGAATTTCTGATCTTTTTTTTGTTGTTTTTTTGTGTGTGTTTTTTTTTTTTTTTGTTTTTTGCTTCTTGTTCGAAAAGTGGTTTCGTAACCAGAGAAAATGTTCATCATTACTTTTTTCCATTCACTTGATTTTGATCCTTACTTTATGAGATCTTGTTATCCTTTCGATGTTCGTGTGTGTGTGTGCGTGGGTGTGTGTGTGCGGTTGGCGGTTGTACAATACAAAAACACAAAAAAAAAAACTAAACTCTTTATCGATATATCCGTACCGTATGTGTGCGCGTATATATACGATATATATAGAGATATATGTATATTCTTTTACCAAAAAAAAATATCTATTTTCAAACTGTTTCAAGTCATAATCCCCGAGACTGAAACCAAGACACGTCGATCGTTTGTGAGGTGCGAGCGAAGAATGACAAAATCTTGTTGAGAATGCGATCAAATAGCTCCGCGCTGCACACACGACACGATCTCGTGCCCACGATCGCCTAGCCGAAGCGAGGAGAGCCAGAAGCGAAGCGCCATATGCCATAGCCGAACAAGGTTCGGTGGGCTTCGGTGGGGTTCGGTGGGGTTCGGGTGCCCACCGCTCCATATGATATATTTTTGCACTTTCCATGCGCTTGCCGTTGTTGTTGTCGGGGAAAACGCTCTCTTCGCGCTGATGCGCTCTGCGATGCTGCCGATGATGCACTACACATGTCATTGCGGGGCATATCATTTCGAGAGAGAGAGAGATGCAGAGAGATCCTAGGGGGTCCTTGCAGATATCGTATGCCCCTGAGCTTTTCAAAGAGGAGAGTTTTGTATCTAAAGATAGTTTTCAATTAAAGTTGCTGTGAGTCTTGTAACCCCAAAACAGATCCATCGAAAACCATATGCCACACAGGCATTTGGCTTTTAGTTTCCCCAAAAGAGATCTTTTGCTCTCTCTAGAGAGATCCCTCTCCCTCTCTCTGGTGTGTTCTCCTGGTGGGTTTTCTTCGGAAAGTGTTCGGGTTTTGAGTAAGTTGGCTAAAAATATATGGCGATTTATTTTTGACACGTATTTTTCAACATTGTCTGCACAAAACGAAGAAAATCAAGAAGAGCCATCCCAGAGAAATTCTAGATACAAATGCATACACACGGCACAGATTTAAATATATCTATTGATTCCAGATACATACATATATGTGTGTACGCTGCAAAGATAGATGCAATCCTTATGTTCTGGATGCCACAGGATGTATCCATCAGATTGGATAAATAAATATTCGTTGCATTCGCATGTGGAAATAATATTATAATTTAGGATACGATTCGTGTGCGATTCCTCCCACCTCCCTCCACATATTTTCCACATAATTTATTTTATTTGTCTAAAATTAAAACCACATACGATAGATAGATAGATAGATAGATATATATATATAATGTTGGCTCATTCGCCCCCAGTGTCCCGATATATACGGGCCACTTCTTGATTATTCATTCTCGTGTGTCTTAATCATCAGCCTAGAGGTGTTTCGGGTGACCAATTGATCGCGAATGTGGCTACTTTCTATTTCATTTTGGCCTATTTCATTCAGAAATAACACTCGCTTTAGATACAAATTGCACCTAAAATGCTTGGCTCGGATCGGCTTTGGCTTTTTGTCCATATTTGGCCAACAGACGGAAAGACGGACAGACTTACATAGCCTTTGGCTGTGCTTTTTACGGCAACCCGGTTTTCAATGGTCATGCAATATTGTTTTTATTTTTTATTTTTATTTCTATTTCTTTTTATTGTTGCACTCAAATTAATTGTTAACATGGACAGAGAGCTACTGCAACTCGTAGTTGTACTGTCGGTGGCATGCTACAGTGGCAGCACTCATTAAATTACAAAAACTTGTGTGTGAGATTCTACGGGTATCTTAGAAGTGGTCGAAAGGCGGACTAGAGACCAGAGACCAGAGACTGGAGACTGGAGACTAGAGACTAGAGGCGCAGCCAGGCGCAGCAGACGGCAATGTTTCGACTGTCACCGACACAAGATACAAATGTATCTACCCCATTAAAGTGCTACTAAAAGATAAGCTGCAGCCAGCCAGGCAGCCGCACGCATCTCTTGGCCAGCACTTTTTCCACTTCTTCTGGTTTTAGACAGTTAGAGGCCGGTTCTGCAAGCCAGCGATGCGCCACGATCCACGATCCACGATCCGACGCACTGGCAGCTGTCTCTGAGATTAACAGCACTTATCTCTCCACACCAGAACGAAAGCTGTATCTACAAGTGGCATAGAATCTGTATCTTATCTGTATAGTATCTCACAGAGAGAGAGAGAGAGAGAGGGGGGGAGAGAGGGGGGGGGAGGGAGAGATGCTGGCGAAAAAATACCCATCCCATTATGTCATTTTCTGCTTCAAGAAAGAATTTCAAGGAAAAAAACATTTCACTTTGCTTTTAATTAGTATTATTAATTGTTTGGTAAACATAATTAGACAGCTGCTGGGACTGTGGATTAGATGCTTAATTCTAGTACATATATTAGTTCAAAAATTAGTAGGGATTCACGCGTTCTCTCTCGTGCGTTGGGGTTGGGGCGGGGGGGGGAGTTTTGCTCTGGCATTCAATTTACTGCAAACAAGAGAAAGAATTCAAGTTCAATTAACGTCGAGGAACAGAACATCAAAGGATGATGATCACAACAGATGCTGATGCAGATGCAGATGCAGATACAAAGATGAGTTGACACTGGAGTATGAGAGGAATCATGCAACATGCAGCAGAGGGGGGCCCCAAGCAGAGACCCAATCCCATCTTAAAGCTATAAATACACACACACACACACACACACACACAGAGATTTTGTGGCAGGCATCCCAGAGATGTAATGAGTCGCATAAGCAGAGCAAAGCAGCGATGCAGCCAAGAGCTGCCCCACAATGAGGCAGTCGTCTTGTTTTGGCATCAAATTTCGCGACCACTGCAGCTTGCCCCCAGTCCCTGGCCCCCACCACCAAACCCCAAGCCAAGCCAATCCATTCAGCAAAACCATAAAACCGAAACGAAACGAAACGAAACGTCGACGATGCCGAGAGACCGAGGAGCTGCATGCCAAGCGGCAATTTACGTATAAAATGTCCAAATGTGGTTGACTTTAACTCACAGAAAAGACTCAAGAGACTCGCAAGACCCTGCCAGACCCTGCAAGGCGGGTGGCATAACTCATTTTCCACATTTCGAACGGTTTATCCTCAAAGTGAGCGCCAAAGAATGTATTCAAATCGAAATCTAATCGAGAATTGTACCTGATATTCGAAATACGGTGGAAAGGCGGAGAACCTTGCAGAAAAAATTGCATACTCGGAAAAGATTGTTTATCTTATTTCCCTATCCTATAAATTCCTACACATTTCCCCTAACTTTTAGATACATTTTACAGATACTTTAGAAGAAAAACTTGTACTAAAATCTTTTTTAAATCTCCAAAATGAAATATCTTATATATATATAGAAAAATACCTGTTTTCCTAAATCTCTAAATCATATTGTTTTTCCAATCAGAAAAGGTTAACAAAAAAGTATCTAGAATTTACTGAAAGATACTTATGCTTGAAGTGCAACTAAAACCTTTTCAAAGTCCCTAAAATGCATTGAACTTTGAGTGAGTCTGCATTTGGAAGTACTGGCTTCTTCTCTCCCTAAACTCTCTTTTATCTGAACCCTGATACGTGATCTATACTCGTATCTGATTCGGAAGGGTATTCCCTTTATCGACCTTCTCTGAAATTCTGGCCCCTTGTACTCGCTGGCGTTTTCCTATCAATTGTTTATACAATTAGACACACGAGCCGCAGTGCCAGAGGCCTCGTCCCATTCCCCCTCCCCCCCCCCCCCCCCTGCCCCTTTAGTGTGTCTCCCTTTCTGGTAAATGAAAGTTGCAATGTGGTGCAGATCCGAGAGATACACAGAGATACTGAGAGATGCAGAGATGCAGAGCGTACAGCGTAGAGCGTACAGCGGTGGTGGTGGTGGTGGCGGTGCTGTGCGGTGCGTGTGGTTGTAATCTATATTTAGTGATTTTACATGCGGTACCTCAAAGATATTTGAAATATGTTTGTCTATATGCGATGGTATTTCATGGCATGGGGCACGAATCGGAGATGCTTGCTGCCCCATTTTGAGGCCAGCAATTTTCCAGATCGCCTGCCTTATGATTTCGAAAAAGGCTTCAAAATGATTTAAAAATGTTTAAACTAAACGTAAACCAAACACCGACAAACCAGCAAAAAAAGTATTTAAATTTTTTGCTCACCTGTTTGCTCGCGTAGCTGCGGCTCCTCGCCAAAGTCCGAGATGGAGACCGTCTTGGTGCTCACATAGCTGATGGACTCGATGGTGGTCTCCCACTTCTGGAACGTGTTGATGGTGTCGCTCCGCAGGGCTCTCGTCGAGGCGGAGTGCTGGTGGCCTCGCAGCGGCGTGGAGGAGCGCAGCGACATGGTCGACGTGGCCGAACCCAGGGAGGAGCTAGCCGGCGATTGCGATTGCGATGTCGACGTGGAGGACGAGGAGAACGAGGCTGATTTGCGTAGAGGCGTCTTACCGGCACCGTTGTCCAGGGGTCCCTCCATTCGCCGATCCTCCTCTTCGGTTATGAGTAGACTGTCCGTTTGGGTCCCCTGATCTGCAGAGGGAGAGGGAGAGAGTGCAGAACGGAGAAAGTTGTGGCAAAATTAGTAACGCGGAAATGATTGGAATCTTTTTTGGTTTTTATTGCTGCACTGCGGCTGCGGCTGCGGCTGCGGCTGCGTCTCTGGTTTTATATTCCTGCTCAATTAGCTGAAAACAATTAAATTGTTGCGCCATTCGGCTGCCACTGCTGCCACTGCCACTGCTGCTCCTTTGGCCATTAACGGCATTCGTGTTTATGCTAAAAACTTGGCCCCATTTTCATCATCAGCAAACACCATCATCATCATCTTCTGACTTTTGAATTGCTGCAAATTTGCAGCTCACTGAATTGTCTATTGTTTGCCCAGGGTATTATGAACGGGAGGAACCAGAAGGTAACAATATCGTATGCCAAGGTCCCCCATTTTCCCTTCTGGAGCTATTGGAAATCGGAATTGACAGAATGAGAAAAATCCATCCTGCCAAAAGTGTTTGTAAAAATTAACAAAAGGCTAGAAAAATTGTTAAAAAATGATGAAAAAATCGCTGCTGGGCAAGCGAATGAAGCGAGTGAGCCGGGGGTTGAGGCTTGTGATATTTAATAGGTTTTTCCATATTAAATTCGAGGAAAATTATATCGAATTAATATTATTTTATCACCCTTCTGTGATAGGAAAAAAAAAGCTTGTTTTCTTTGATGAAACCCAAAAAAAAAATCCAAAATTCTGTGCTTTCCAAGGACTCGTAATAGTTTTCGATGAACTCTGCGAAGAAAAAGCCTGCCCCTAGGGTATCGGGTACTTCGTTTCTCTCTTTCTCTCGCTCTGCCGAGTGTTTCTTGATTATATTTGCAGCAGCATTTTTGTGTTGTTTTCTTTGCTAATTTACAGCGTGCGTATAAATAAATTTGCTGCCAAGAAGATTCTTTTTGCGGGCCAGAACGAACCAGAAAGAACGAGCGGCTGACTGACTGACTGCCAGGCTGCCAGGCTGCCACTCGGTGGCAGGGTCAACGCGTGGCAGGCAGTCAGGGCAGCAGGGCGGCTGCTTGCCGCATGTTCAACGAGAGAGAAAGAAAGCAGCCTACGTAGTACGTACTGGCTGCCTGTCATCGGGGCTTATGCAACTGAATTTGTGTGTGGTGCCACGGCGGGGCTTTCAATGTTGCGCCCAATTAAATTAAATCTATAGATGTGTATATATATTTAGACATTAAAATATTATAATACTTAAAAAGTAGCAACAAATTCCGAATAGATTTCGAAGTGCTAAATGGTTGTACATTCCCGGATTCTAGCCGGCATTTGCGTAGTTCTCTGTGGATCTGTAGATCTGCTGCTGCTTTATTACACTCTTGAATGGACGAGAGCTGATAGAACGGATAGAACGGATAGATATAGCGGCTCT